>NC_132786.1:76523750-76829166 GCF_048418805.1 Vulpes vulpes | reverse complement strand
ACAGAGTTGTTTCTCATTTAAAATCCAAAAATTCCTTCTTCCAGACTACACTCCCTATCTTACAAAATGTCTCCAGCCCACTGGAGGGTTCTAAGCGCCCACCCTGGCTGTGTGAAACAAGCTCACTGATCTGGGCTCAGAAGAGAGGAGTTATTTTCACTTGAATTCTAGAAGGAAGTGAAGGAGGCCTGAGTCAGTCCTGTTGGCCAATAGCCTGGATTTCTTAGGCCCTCTGTGGAGGATGCAGTTTCTAGAACTCACTATACTCATTGGCTTCCTTAGCTAAGTTGCTGGTTCTATTTCCTGCCACCTGGTGATTACCTAGTGGTTTTCTTCCTTTAACTGTAGTTATTTGGCCTGACCTGTGTGACTGTTTCTTCTGAGAATGGTCGTGTTGGTGACATTGCTTTCCTCTGAGATTACGACTGCCACAACTCTTGCTTTAGAGAATATATATTTCTTATATTTATATCCTATATAAATTTTATTTATAATAACTAAATATAAATGTATGTTTAAATATATTTTTCTTCAACACACAGTTATGGAACACTTATGTGCAATATTTTGTGCTATATCTTGGACATAAAAAATGAATATAACAAAGTCTACTCCTCTTGAAGTTTCAAGTATAGCTTACTACAAAAGATATGCTTGTCTGTTGAATGAATTGGAAATAAATATATGTAGAAAGTAAAAGAAGTACACATCCCCCGTGATACCGCCACCCATAGTTAACCACTGTTAATATTTTGGTATGTAGGCTTTCAACAATATTATAGTATCACCAAAAAGAAGATTATATTATGCATTCCTTTTATAATTTATAATTGCTCTTGTCACTTATTGGTGATTAGGGAGCATCTTTTCATTTGATAATCTGCTACATCATGGGTATGACGACAATAGATTCCTTTGTAGAGATATCCCATAATTTGTTTAGCCAATCCCCAATTTTTAGCTAGTTAGGTTGTTTCAAAAGTTTTGCTGCTATAAACTTTTATGTGACAAGCATTTCCTTAATTATCTTCTTCATGTAGCCATGTTTATTTACCTAGACCACATATCCTTAAAGTTTAAATAGAGAATCAAAGTTATATACAGTTTAAGGCTTTGGTGCTCTCTCTCTCTCTCTCTCATATAAATAAAAATCTCAAAACAAAAAAAAAAGGAGACATACACAAAAAGGAGATCATTCAACTTCTGTGGATTCTAATGTTGATTTAAATGAGCTACTGTTTGGACATTCTTGACCTTCATTGATTACATTATATATAAATGAAATCTAGTAGTATTGATATGAACTAGTCATGATAATAACCAGAGCGAAAAACTAATTGAGCTCCAAACAAGTTTTTCTTCCATCTCTTCATCCTTTCCTCTTGCTAAGGAAGTCTAGGGAGGAGAACACTTCTTTCTTTCTTACTACCAGTCTGCCTAAACCCTATCCTGAACCTCTTTCCTAGCAATCTTTTTGTAGAAAATTATGGTTCTGAAGGGCAGAAAGGAAGAAGAAAGGGGAAACATATACGAATGCAGAGAGCAGTTGTGACTGTGTCTGGCCTTCCAACTATTCTTTACTCTCACATACATGGCAGACATAATTATTGCTGCATGTTTTCCCATTAAGTCCAGAGTTTGCCTTGGAATCTCATTCAACAGAATGATACAAGAAGATATCATCAATCAACAGAAGTTGGCAAGAAAATGAATCATACATGGCATTCTCATTCTAGAATGTACATGGGGCATTTATCTCTTTCTGGGGTAAATTAGATATATGATAATTTGCATTTATATACATATGTTCTCATGTTTGGGGTAATTGTTTATTCTTTAAAAGTTCTCTTCCTGGTAAGCAAATCCTCACAGTAGGATTTTTTGAGATCACAAGCTTTCCTAGAACATTTAAAAAACTATTTAACTTATTTATTTCAGAGAGAGAGAGAGTATGAACAGGAAGGGAGTGCAGAGGGAGAAGGTAGAGGGAGAAGCAGGCTCCCTGCTCAGCAGAGATCCCAATGTAGGGCTCCATCTCAGGACCCTGGGATCATGACCTGAGCTGAAAGCAGACTCTTACTGGACTGAGCCACCCAGCTGTTCCCTTTCCTAGTACATTAAATGTGGTATTGTTTGAGTTACACATGACTATTTTTTAATATTACATGACATGAGGTGAGTTCTTTTTTGTGTTTAAGGATTAAAAAAAAAAAAAAAAACATCGTTTGGAGCCAGAATAAACAATTTGCAAATAAATGGGTTAGAATTTGTATGATATTCTTAAACTGAGTTTCAACAAAACTATTAGAATATTAGGTATTTATTTTATAGTAAGGATCTAGGCTCAGTCAATACTGTTATATATACACAATTTTTATTTTTTTGCCTTTGCATAGTACTTTATAGTCTACAAAGAGCTCTCATGCTTGTTTTCTCATTGGTTCCTTGAAATAATGTGTGATAGGCAAGAAGTACCATTTATTGCTAGAGAAATTCCAAAATAGTAAATTGTATTTCAAAATAGGTTAAAATAACTCTTGGAGAGGCGGAGCCTAAGCCTAGATGATTTTTTAATCTAGCTTTAATTTAAAAACAATTCACATTGTATGTGAACTATTCTTAGATAAAAAAGAACTACTACTTTCCTATGGTCAATATCTATAAGATACAGAAAGTTATGCAGAGAAAATTTCCCTCTGACATTTGTCCTCCACCCACCCATTTTCCTTTTGGGGCAATATCATTAGGTTAGTATTAGTTAGTTGGCTGTCTATGCAGAGATATTCTATGCATATACTAGTGAATAGAAGCCTCCTCTACCATTTTCTTTATGCTGATGCTAATATACTATACATTTTATTCTGTACCTTATTTTTTTCACCTATTAACTCTGCACATAAATCATTCCAGATCTATGCATAAAGAATTCATCTTCAATTTTTATTTGAAACAACTAAGTAGTGCATTGATTGAGTGATTCACTATTGATCAAACCAGGCCCTTACCAGTGAGCATTTAAATAGTTTAAAATCTTTCATCATGGTAAAAATGTTACAATATATACAAACATACATGGCCAACAGACTTCATGAAAAGTTGTTCAACATCATTCATCTGGGAAATGCAAATCAAAACCATGATGAGATATCACCTTACACATATCAGAATGGCTAAAATAAAAAAGACAAGAAAACAAGTGTTGACAAGGATGTGGATAAAAAGGAACACTTGTATACTGTTGGTGGGAATATAAACTAGGACAGCCACTGTGGAAAATAAAAATAGTACAGAGCTTCCTCAAAAAATTAAGATGGAAATATCGTATGATCCAATAATTCCACTATTAGATATTTACCCCAAAGAAAATGTAAACTCTAATTTTAAAAGATATATATGCATCGCTATGTTTCCTGCAGCAATATTTACAATAGTCAAGATATGGAAGCAACCTAAGTGCCCATCAATAGGACACTTCTCAAAAGATAAGAAAGAAGGAAGATATGAGACACACACACACACACACACACACACACACACACACAGAGGAATATTATACAGCCATAAAAAGGATGAGATCATGCCTTCAGAGACAAGAGGGATGGACCTAGCAGGTATTATGCTGAGTGAAATAAGGTAGACTGATAAAGACAAATACCATGATTTCACTCACATGTGGAATCTAAAAGAAAACTACAAAAAAGAATAAACAAACAAAAAAAATGCAGAATTGGGACTATAAATACAAAGAACAAACTGATGGTTGACAGAGAGGAGGCAGGGGCGAGGTGCAGGGAGTGGGAGATGCAGGTTTGCAGTTAGGGAATGAATAAGTCATAGAAATAAAAGGCACAGCATAAGGAATATAGTCCATGATACTGCAATAGCCTTGTGTGGTGACAGATGGTAGCTGTACTTGTGGTGAACATACCATAATGTATAAACATTTTAAATCACTATGTTGTACACTTGAAACTAATGTGACAATGTGTGTCAGCTATACTCAGGTTTTTAAAATGCTACATTATAAAGGCCTTGAACACAAGTCATTTCAAGATGTGGGAGTAGATGACTTAAGGATGTAGGAGCAAAGCTTTTGGGTGAGAGGATGTATACCTTTGTAATTTTGATAGATATTGCCAAATTGATCTCCTAAGAAATTGGATCAATTTTCACTCCTGCCAGCAATTATGAAAGGGTCTATTTCACACAGTCTTGCGAATAATGTTTTATTACATTTTTTGATGCTTCAATTTGAGAGATGAAAAGTATTTCATTGGTAGTTTTAATTTTTAATTGTCATATTTTGAGTACAGTGAAGCATTATGTCAAATATAGAAGAACTATTTGTCTTTCTTCTGTAAACTATCTTTTCATGTCCCTTTTCATTGGGGTGATAGGTCTTTTTTAAATTTATTAGCAGCAGTTTTCATATATTAGAGAAATCCATTCTTTGTGTGATGCACATGACTTTTGGATCTAAATTTCATGTTCTTATCATTATACTAAAATAATAAAAATCATTTTCAATGATAGTATCTCCAGAACTTGCAAATCTTTCACATTATTTATCTATTTGCATGTAATGATACTCCTTTTGTTTCTTTCCTGTAAGACTATTTCATCTCTGTAATTAATTTACAGTGTTGATGAATTTCAACTTCCAATTTTCCATATTTCTGAGCATCTTTAGACAACCTTCTGAGATTCTAATCTTACCTCGGAGTACTCCTTCTTAGCAAAAGGAATGTTTCTTTTCTGGATTTTTTTACCCAAATATCTGGAAGCAAATTAACTTCTAGACTTCTAAATTTTAGAATTTCACAGTGGCATAGATCTTTCTTTTGAATCTAAGCTATTTGGGCACCTGGATTTTTCTGGGGGTGTGTGACAGCAAGTTGTATTTCTTGAGCTTATTCCTCCTCATGACAATGTCCTAACCCATGGAAATTGTCCTGCTCTAAATTTACCTCTCGAGCATGGTGTACCTCTCCCTATTTGCTGACCCCCTGGGTCTGTCCCAGAAAGAAACTATTGCATCACTTTTTCCCATGCCTTCCTGTCTACAGATGACTTTTAGTGGATTATGGTTAGCCAAATACAAATCCTGAAAACATAAAGAACAGATTGTAATTGACAAACTCTTTGTTTTCAAGTTATTTATGTGGCTTTTCAGCAATGACACAAAGCTCTCTTTGTCTCCAAAAAACAGAAAGAACTTCTTAACTCACCAAGTATTTAAATCTACTCAGTATGATGGGTGGGCTAATGCATGAATCCTGGCCTGGCACAAAGGAAGTGCTGTGAAAAACCCATTCTCAAGCCATATATGCTGCTCAGTTTGCCACCATGAAGGGTACTTAGGTAAAAGATTGAGAGGCATTAAAGAATGCTTAAAGATTTACAGTGGGAATAATTCAAGTAGTTAGAAAATTAAATCTATAAATAAAAGCATAAGGACCTGTGGTTTTCTAGCCTACAAAAGAGAAGTCTCCAGAGTCCTTTAATAATGTGTTTCTGGGTCATAAAATAAACATGGAAAGAATGGTGCTTACATAGTCATCTGGGGACAAGGGAAAATGAGCACATGAATGAGGAGGAAGAGTATAAGTTAGAAACCAGATAACACTTTGAAAATGCTCCTCATTTAAAAAATAAGGATGTGTTCTTTTCTCTACATATACTATAGTTTAATAAAAAGTTAAAAAATGAAACGACTGATTTTTATCTGGGTGGGATGCCTTTGGATAGATCAAAGAGTAGATGGTTTCCTAAAGCTTAGTGATAATGAGTATGGCCTCTGCCATTGGATTTCTTGGATTAAATTCTAGCTCTACTTTCTCCTGTTTGGATGACCTTGGGCAAATCTCTCTCTTCATTTCTCTTAGGCTCATCCCTCCCTTCTTTTTTTTTTTTTTAAGATTTTATTCATCTATTTATGAGACACACACACACACACACACACACAGAGAGAGAGAGAGAGAGAGAGAGAGAGAGAGAGAGAGAGGCAGAGACATAGGCAAAGGGAGAACCAGGTTCCCTCCCTGCTGGCATCCCCATCTAGGACTCAATCCCAGGACCCCAGAATCATGACCTGAGCCAAAGGCAGATGCCTAACCACTGAGCCACCCAGTCACCCCTCATTCCTCACTTCTAAATTAGGTATAATGATAGTGTTGTTATGAGGACTATATGAGATGATGTACATGACCTAGTTATGATTTGGTTTTGTTTTAAAAAGCAGAACATCCAAATATTAGTAGTCTAAACAAGAGACAAATTACTTTTGTCTCTTTTGTCTTACGAATAATTCTCACTAGGTGCCTAGGGCTCTGATGTGGTGCTCCTGGTATGCAGGTACTAGTTTGTGTGGTTGCTGTACTATGGATGACTTCCATATCTAAGTATCTGTCTATCCTAGCCATGTCATTGTCTGCATTCTTGCATTAAGAAGGATAAGGAAAGGCTTTTTTGAGAACACTTCCACTTCAGGCCATTGGTCAGAATTTAGTTGCATAATGACACCTCGCCAAGGAAGATTAGGACACGCGGTCTCTTTCCAAGTAGCTATGTACTTAGCCACAAATCATGGGTTCTCTTAATATCGATAAAGGAGAATATAGTTATTGAGGGAGCACATATATTTAGAAATAGCAGCTTCTGCTACAGAGTACAAAATGCTTAGCATAGAGTCTAGCAATAAATAAAAACTCTTATGGTTGTAATCATTGCAAACTCAGATTCATATACCCAGTATCACATCAGCTATTTACACCTGTGTATTAAGCACCATCTCAACATTTCTAAAACTGAAGTCGTTTTATCGCTTGTTATTCCCTCTCTTCCACTGTTTCTCCTCTCAGAGTATATGGGATGCCTTGCCTAGTCTTGGCTAATGGCTTCACCACTTATCTACCTTGGAGTCTTTCTCTGCTCCCCCTTTTGCTTCACTCATTAAATCTAATCAGTTTTGAGGACCTATCCACTCTCCTTGGGAGATGTCCCTCAGATACAGTTTCTTTTTTCTACCCTCATTATTCACTACTTTACCTTCACAACTCTTTAGAATGGCTGTGAGGGCCCTTCCTAGTCTGACTCTAATTTATTATTCAACCCAACACGCTTTGTACACTTTGTGTCAAAAAAAAAAAAAAGGAAATATTTGTATTTTTCTTGTTTTAGGCAAATTTTAAACAAAATGTTTCTTTAATATAGGACTTATTTTTTAACAAAGATTGTGATAAAAAATTTGCATAAGCGTTTAGTTTTAAATACTGCAGTCAATGTAACATCAGAAGGACTTTTCCTAATGGGGCATCTCTAATATGTGTCTCAACAAGTAAAACAGTTACCCAGAAAAAAAACCCAAAAAGCAAAAACCCAAAACCATGTATATTCTTTTCATTTATTTTCACTTCATGTACATCTTCTCTCTAAAACCTATAGACTCTCAGGAAAGTGAGAACATTTCAGAGATATCTGCTTCTGCTCCAACTTCTCCCCATACTTTGTAAAATATTTGCACATGATCCATAAATGAATTAACCTCTTGTAATAAAAATAAACTTGCTTTGTAAGCAATTAATCCCTAGCTATTTGGTCATTGTAAGTCTTTAATCACTCTCCTTTCTGGTCTGTTAAATGTTCAGGCTCTTATCCTTCACTGTGATCCAAATTTATACAAGACTTTGAATCCAGAGTTTGGAATCTGAATTATCACGTCTATTTTCTTTATTAACCCAGAATTCTTTAAAACAAAGTGAAAAGGCATTTCCATCAACCTAAGTAAGGGACCTTATGCAGACTCCAGCTATATATATCTAACTAGGCGAGGATAAGAGTTAGGAAATGTTACTTGTTATAAGTTTAGACACTGCAGTTGGAAAGTTGTGATTCTAGCTCCATCACCCCCAGTCATGTGACCTTTGGCAAGTTCCTTAGCACCTTGATGCCTTTCTTAAAAAAGGGTTAGATTAGTGCTGTCTTGCTCTTGGAGTTTTTGTCTTTGTTTTAAAGATTAAGTGAGTTAATATATGCCAAGCTCTTCGACCAATGCCTGGTTCATAGGAGATACCAATAAATGGTAGGGTCTCAGGTGCTTAATCCTTGAGTTCTATTGTAGGTTGCCAGATGAAATACAGAATATTCACAAAACACTATCAAGTAATAATATTATTGCTCCTTATATTGCAGATAGGGAAATAGGCTTGGAATGGTTAGACATTTTCCTGCCTGTTTCTCAGTGCTGAACTCTTTCTACATTATCAGACAGTTGGAAATAAGGCTTGAATTTAATTTGAAATTCCAATGGCTATGTTTTTCTCAGGGGACTAAAAGAAAAAAAAATGTCAGCTAGTGTTGAAATTGGTATCTGTCAAATTCACAAATGCTTTAACTTACTCAGGTTCCCTCCTTTCCTTCCCTCAGAATAGGCACAACCAAACTCCTATAATCCTAATCGAACTAATACTGAATTATTTCCTTTCTGAATTATAGCCAATCTTCTCCCTGATAATAATAACTTAAAAAGTTTCATTCTCTGATTTCTCATTCTTTGTTTTTATGCATTACAATGTGGTTGTTGTCATTATTGAGAATCCAGGTCTACCAATAATACAAAAATTACATTTATTGTGTACCTATTATGTGTCAAAATGTGCTAAATGACTCACATAATTTCATTTAACCCACTCAACAAACAAGTAATCGTTGCCCCAGGGGGGCATTTGACAATGTCTGGAAAAAATTTTGATTGTTACAAGGGGTGGAGGATGTACTCACATCTAACGAATAGAGAGACCAGGGCTGCTGAAAAACGCGTGAGGACAGCTCCTTACAACAAAGAGCTTTCTGATTCAAAATGTCAGTAGTGCAGAGGTGAGGTAGGCAGTATAAAGTATTACAACCTCTGTATTTATAGTTGGAGAAAGCTCAGAGAGGTTAAATAACTTGCTCAAGGTTATGTAGACTGTAAATGAGAGAGCCAGGTCCGGAATCTAGATATATTTAGCTCAAAGTCCATGTTTTCCCCATAAAGAGGCAAAGAGAATTTCAGTTTAGAGAAAGTGAAGATTAGTACATATATAATGACAACCATAAAATTACTTTAAGGTATAATTAAATGAAAATACATGATTGTTAAGTGGAGTGTTTAGCAAAAGCTTCTGACCTTGCTGTGACACCTGAAGTTATGTCTAGAAGACTCGATACAGAGAAATAAAACTAATCGTGTCAGAAAAAACAGAATCATTTTTTCTTTCACTTAATCACTTTCTTTTTTGTTTCTGAAAATGTGGTTTCTGGATGTTGAAGCTCTTGAAAAAAGACATGGGCAATCAGATGAAATTATTCAGGTTTCTAGGAAAGAAGATCATCAAAAAATGTTCCATCATGGCTTCACTGAAAATAGACACATTATAATGGATCCAAAATTGATACCAAGGAAGATTTGATACTATGGTGGTAAACTGCCTGAAGTACTAAACAAAAAAGCCCTATAAAATATGAAAAGCAAAGGGTCTGTTTTGCTGCCGTTTACAATGGAAAACCTTATCATAATAGCTGAAAGGAAAATAATAGTCTAAGATGGGAAAACGTCAAAAGGAGTTTATTCGGTCAGATGTAAGTCCATGTATTAGTCTTCTATTGTTGCTGTAACAAATGACCACAAACATGGTAAAATAAAACAAAAATCTTTCTTATACTTTGGCAGGTTAGAAGCATGACATGGATCTTGCTGAAATAAAATTGAGGGGTCAACAGGACTGTATTCCTTTCTGGAGTCTCCGGGGGTGAATCAATGTCTTTGCCTTTACAGTTTCCAGAGACTGCCTACATTTTTGGCATCTTCTTCCATTTCTAAAGCCAGCAAAATTACACCTCTCCACCTACTCTTCCTAGTCACATCTCCTCTGACTCCCTTCTGCTTTCCTCTTCTACTTTTTTTAAAATTTTTATTTATTTATTCATGAGAGAGAGAGAGAGAGAGAGAGAGAGAGAGAGAGAAGCAGAGGGAGAAGCAGGCTCTGTGCAGGGAGCCCAACCAAAGTGGGACTCGATCCTGGGTCTCCAGGATCACACCCCAGGCTGAAGGCAGTACTAAACAGCTGAGCCACCGGGGCTGCCCTCCTCTTCTACTTTTAAGTAGAATCCTTGAGTTCTATTGTAGATTATGTCAGGCCCACCTAGATAAGTTATGCTAATCTCCCCATCTCAGGATCCTGAACTTTAATCATATCTGCAAAGTCCCTTCCTGCCACATAAGATAACATATTCACAAGATGTGGTCCTCGTTGTGGGCATCATTCTGCTGACCACAGTCCATGTAGTTAATATTATAAAACATTAGACAAAGAATTTTAATTGGAGCTCTGGTAGTATATTTAAACATTACTTCAGGTTAATATATGTACATGGTTAAGGTTGTACTAAGGGTTTACCCTACCACCTAAGTCCTTCTTTAGAAGTTGCTACTTTTACAACTTCAATTTTTTTGTTATTCTGGTGGTTAACTCCATGTCTCCAATAAATCATGTATAATGCGATTTCTTGACTTATCAACTTTGACACTTCCTAGTGTCATCCTGCTATGAGTCATGAGGGTTTACCTCACACAACTCTCACACCTGTCACCACTCCTCATGGAACTTCCCAAGGAAGG
Source organism: Vulpes vulpes (assembly GCF_048418805.1). Taxonomy (NCBI): domain Eukaryota; kingdom Metazoa; phylum Chordata; class Mammalia; order Carnivora; family Canidae; genus Vulpes; species Vulpes vulpes. The sequence goes on along the minus strand of NC_132786.1, from coordinate 76,818,509 downwards.
GGGTATGGAGATAAATCTATCAGTGCTTTCAGACCAAAAAGTTCTTTTTCATTCTCTCTCACTTGATTAATGGTTTGGCTGGGTAGAGAATGCTAAGTTGGAAAAAAGCTTCCCACAGAACCTTAAAAATATTGCTGTACTATGTGGTGTCGCTAATAAAACAAAAAGGAATCAAAGCTTTTCTTTTTTTTAAGATTTTATTTATTTATTCATGATAGCCCACAGAGAGAGGCAAGACACAGGCAGAGGGAGAAGCAGGCTCCCTGCGGGGAGCCTGATGCAGGACTCTATCCCAGGACCTCAGAATGAGCCAAAGGCAGACACTCAACCACCGAGCCACCCAGGCATCCCAGGAATCAATGCTTCTGATTCTAATTTCTGTGTACATAAATGTCTTTCCCAGACCTCTGTGGAAGCTTTTTAATAACTTTTAACTTTTGGAGTTTTGAAGTTTTGTAATAATGTGCCCAAGTGTGGTTCTTTTTAAATTCATACCATTGGTTGCAAGTAGACCCTACCAGATTGGAGACAGGTCCTCCTTTCATCTCTGGAGAATTATCTTATTTTAATTTTTTGATAAATTGCTCTCATCTCTTTAGAATTATTAATAATTAGACTTTATATTGATTCTCAATTTTGCTGATCTTTTCTTTAGTATATTGATTCTTAATTTTGTTGGTCTTTTCTTTAGTATTTTCTGTGTAAGGACACTGAAGTTTTACTTAAGGCTCTCTTCTGCTGTTTCCTGGATATTCTTTTTGTTTAGGGGAAAATTTTGCTATTTATCTTGGTCTTTCTGTTACACTGCAACCTTCCCTCAGTTTTCTGGTAGTCATTTGTTGCCCATTTCTATTTAAAACTGAGGGAATTAAAAGGTTATGGTGTGTTCTGTATGTGAAGAGGTTTGGTGGCTAGAAGCTTTGCATTATAGTTAGAAGGAAGTGAGCCAGCTGCCTTTTCTTTTAGCTAATATTAGAAGGAGAGGGGCTTTGCTTTCTGGCACCGGTGAAATGCCTAACTACAACGTCATTCTGTGTGAGAAGACAGGTGTCTAGGTCTTATACAGGTCTTCATTTAATCTCATTTTCATGTCCACTTTCTCCTGACCTTTCTTCTACCTATAGTCTCTATTCTGAAGCATCTTGATTTCTGCTGGACAAGGTGTTTCCCATATCTGCTGAAGCCTCCTTCTCTCTTATTTTGGGCTAGAGCTTTAGCACAAGAGGTATTCTTTCTCAATTTCCATATTCCAGAAGTATTTTAAAGTACTTGTTTTTGGATACTCCCACTATTTTCTTTTAGTTATTGTGTTTTTATAATTTTAGATAATCCTTATTATAATCTTATGGGGTATACAAAAGAAGAAAAGTTGAAAATAGGCTGAATCTACCATTTTGTACCGAAATGTAACATAAAATGTTTGGTTGAGGTTGGTGGGGAAAAGCATAGGTCCAGATAGTAAAAAACTGTTAATGATTCTTGATTTTATGTGGAATGGAAAAAGGGATGAGGTTACATAGAAATAGCATCCTAAGTGATTTGAGACATAAAATTTATGAGTGTTTTTCAGTCCTGCTATTCCTCTCGTTTCCATTCATAGAGAACTTTTCAAACACATCTAAAAATATAAATTCTCCTTTGATGTGAATTCTTTTGCTTCTTAAGGACTTTTATTTTTCTATAGATACTTCTCAGAGTGTTGTGCAATAATCTCCAATCAGGTGTCTCAGTTACAGCTTGATTAGGGAAGGAGTACCCCTCCCTATGAGTTATACGAAATAGATTTATTGTAGGGATTAGATCGTACAAAGTGTACAAGAACCTGGAGGCACAGAAATCTTAAAAGTGATGTTGGAAGATCAGAGAAAAGTTGCTAATCATCATGAAGGGAAACTGGAGAAATAATATCTTTAAGTCTCCTCTGCATATGATGGTGGGCTTGCAGTTAGTGTAGGTCAGCAGGACACATAGGAAAGGAAAATGCAAGCTGAGATCCACAGGGACAGAGTGGAACCTGAGGAAACAAACTGGAACTCATGTGGCCAGAGGGAACTTGTTTGATGCTCACAACATCTGGATGACCTGAGATTAAAGCTGGTGCCTTTTACATGTTATTGCATGTACACCTAGACTAGGACTCGGAAAATCCAAAGGAGGAGATCTGGTCAGAGCTGGAATCGCTGTTGATAGGCAGCTGCTCTTTGTCAGGTGGGCAAGCAGGTCAGAGACAAGGTGTGTGAACTTTGGCAGTGCCTGGGGCACAATCTTAATACAGTCTGCCATGATTTATCAATTAGACATATCAGGCTTGATGTTTCTGTTGGATGTCTGTGTGGACATGTTGGGGGAAAGTCAGAGTTTGTGGTCAGATTAACACTAGAATCTTAAGGTTTTCTAAAAAGAAGATTTCCATGGTTGATAAGATTTAGAAAAAAGAAAATTAAGATGACTAGATTTTAGGGGACCAAGGAACTACGAACTTAAGACTTTAGGCTATTGGAGAAGTCATCCAAATGGACATGGAAGTAGTACACTATGATGATAAATATTTTGAAAAACTTGTGCCAAACCCATCTAAGTTATGTATTGACCAATGGCAGTAGATGGCTGAGAATAGGAGACGGGTAACATGTCTCAAAGGAGGAGAGGTTTGTTAGCTTTTATTAGAGGAAGATAAAGAAGAAATGATTTAAAACTAACATGAGGTGCTAAAGAATGCCACTTCTTCTCTAGTAGATAGCCTATTATGTTTTTCTTTGAAGATATGAACTTCATGTGATATTGGAGGAGCTATCTATTTTGGTGTTCAGCCTCACAAATTAGTGGACTTATGTCCCAGGCTGGACCAATAGAAAGTTATGGAAAGTGTTTCCATAGAAAGTAACTGGATCAAAGAATAGCTTTATTACCCAAGCTATTCAACTACAGTACTTCTGAATTGTAGATGTGTACTCTTCAAGAAGAAGGTAAAGATGATGTAACCTTGTTATCAGCAGCCATCTTGCCCACTGCCTAGAAGATGGCCATAGAATCCTGAGAAAATTATTTTGAGCAGAGACAAGTAGAAATAATGGCTGAAAGTTGGAATAATATTTCTGATATTTGTTTGCATCTTTGAGAATACCTCTTTTCAGTTATATAAGTCCATAATTTTTTAAGCTTATTCTAGTCATTAGTCTGAGTCTCTACTACTACTAACCAAAAGACTATTAACTAATATACTCCTTCCTATACCCCATCACCATGGCCTTGGACTGTGTGAGTTATAAGGGAACAAAGAGCCTTCATTATAGGTTTGGAGAGAGGAAAGATTCTCCAGGGAAAGTGAGGTTTCAGTTAAGACTAAGAGTACAGAATGCTTGTTTACAGTGGGATTGAGTTTTGAAGGCCATGATGAAAAGGGTTCGAAGAGTGGGAAGTCTGAGAAAGAGGATGACAGGAGAGAAAGTACTGAATAAAGGGGGACTTAATATCAATGGAAGCTCTTTGAAACAATTAACATGCTAATATACTAACACATAAAATCATATTGCCATGGCTTTTGTGACTGTATATGTAGTAAAAATATAGATCAGATTTTGTTTAAAATGCCACTTATTCGAGCTATCTAAAGTAGTCAAATTCACAGGAATAGAAAGTAAGAAGGTGGCTGCCAGAACCTTAGGGAGAAAGAGATGGGGAGCTGCTATTTAATGGGTTACAGAATTTCAGTTTTGCAAGATGAAAAGGTTGTGGAGATCTGTTTTACAACACTGTAAATATACTTAATACTGCAAACTGCACACTTTAAAACAACGAAGATGGTAAATTTTATGTTACTTAAAAAAAAACCCACAAGTTAAAAAAGAATTAATTAATTAGGTCAGCTAATATAACTTACAAGACACTGTGAAAAGTTATGATACTGAAGTGGACCTGGAAATAAATAAAGGAATCAATCTTATATTTTAAAAAATGTCAGAGGAAGCTACATTTTCAGAGCAAGCATAGTGTTGACTAAATACTGAGCTGTAGATAGAATTTCTGCCTCAGAAAACTAAAATTTAAATTTGAGATGGAGACAGATCAAAGGTCAGGAAGGATATTGGAAAGAAAATATCACAGATAACAGCTAACCAATACCTTAGTGACATAATATGGAACAGACAATTGGAAACAAAGAAGTTGGATTCACTCTGGAATGTCAATGAAGAAAAAAGGAATGAATGGTCGAGTGGAAAAACAAATAAACAAACAAAACTCAACTCCTGGTAGGAAAATACTACATAGTGTAATTGTTTTTAGAAGAGAGGCCCATAGGAACTCTGAAATTTGGGGGTTGATACGCTGGATATGAAGAGGATCTTATTGCTAATCTTCCTCAGAGTCAGAGAATATATGTATCTTGCTTAAGCCATTAAAACAAAGTTCAAGGTATTTCCAAGTTGTTTGAGCTGGATCTTATCTTAGAGGTCTAGCTCTCTGTTTTACAAATAAAATTGTAAAGAACCTCAGTTTGCTATGATCTGATTTTGATTTTGTTCAGGTTCACAAAACTAACAAATGGCATAGTTTAATTCTGAGTCTCTGGAGGTTATTCCTGGTACTTTCCCCAAATGTGAGTCTGGCTATCTGCCCCGCTGTATGACTGGAAATCAGTCTTTATGGGACCATTGGGCTCGTCAGCAGTGGCAGCAGCCGCTAAGGCTTGGCCCTTGCATGGTCCTTGTTATCAAAAATTGCCAGTAAAAGTACATGTAGGTTATTAAAGCTTTAAGAACCCCAGGGCAAAATTAAGTAATTATCTTTTTTATTTTCATATATCCATGGATTAGAAGGTGGCATATTATAAAGGAAATGGCACTACCCAAAATGATGAGTGTGGAATATCACTTCAGGAATTTAACTCAGAGGGCAGCCCGAGTGGCTCAGCAGTTTAGCACCGCTTTTGGCCCAGGAGTGATCCTGGAGACCCAGGATCCAGTCCCACGTCGGGCTCCCTGCATGGAGCCTGCTTCTCCCTCTGCCTGTGTCTCTGCCTCTCTCTCTCTCTCTCTGTGTGTGTCTCTAATGAATGAATAAATAATATCTTGAAAAAAAAAAAGAATTTAACTCAAAGATCCTCAAAAATGTGTGTCCCAAATTCACCTAGTTCTAAATATCTTCTTACTCTATATGTTATTTCAACTTTTGGAAAATACACCAGATATTACTGAACTGCCAGATTAGAAGCAGGCATAAGACAAGTTGAATGATAATAGAGTCTTCCAACTTGATGTTCACTTTCTTTTTACAAATGGGAAACAAAGAATCTTCCCCAACATCTTGTCTTCTCTTGTCTTTCTTGACTCCTCTACCTTCTCCTAAGAATCCAAGGTGCTCAAGTTTTAGTTGAAAAAGCAAAACCATTCCATTGTCTCTGAATTAACCTAATAGATAGGATGACCTTGTAATTTATTGCTTAAACTGGTACATTTTGAGGGACATGGGGGCCCTATTGAAATTAGATTGTGATGACTAGCATAAATAGGGGTTGTCCGGGACAAATGGAATATACGGTCACTGTATTTATGCAACAAGATGAGGTTTTATTCTATTCCTGAGAGCATCTTTTCAGATCAAACTTAACCTTCTGTAAGCATATGAAACAAAATATAATGATGTTCAGAATTCTCAAAGCTAGAATACTCAAATATTTGGCACTGGGTCTGTGAACTGAGTTGTGAATTTTTCAGCACCACCATCCATTGCTTCAAAGAGAGCTAGATGAAATTAAAATGAAGATGACTAGTTAAGTTTTTTCAATGTTTGTTTCTGATAAGCATTCACATGTTTGCTTATTAAATATTGTTACTATAGTTTCTTTTAATTATTTTTATTTTTTTTAAATTTATGATAGTCACAGAGAGAGAGAGAGGCAGAGACATAGGCAGAGGGAGGAGCAGGCTCCATGCACTGGGAGCCCGATGTGGGATTCGATTCCGGGTCTCGAGGATCGCACCCTGGGCCAAAGGCAGACGCCAAACCGCTGCGCCACCCAAGGATCCCGTTACCATAGTTTTTTAAAGATGTATTTATTTGAGGGAGAGCATGGTTGAGGTGGGAAGGGTAGAGGCAGAGGGAGACTTAGGCAGACTCTGTGCTGAGTGCAGAGCCTGAAGCAGGGCTAGATCTCATGACCTTGAGACCACGATCTGAGCTGAAACCAAGAGTCAGATGCTCAACTGACTATGCCACCCAGGCACCCTTGTTACTGTATTTTTGTACAGCAAATAGGGAAATAATTTAGAAACATGGTTAAGCATAAGTAAGCAAGTAATATTTCTGATTAGATATGGATTCATATCAGAAAAACTACCAATGATTACTGAAACTGAAACTGATGCTTATTATATTTACCTAAAAATTCAGATATTCAAGTATATTAAAAATAAGATTATTCAAATATTATTCAAAATTAGACTACATCAGAATTATCCTTGGGAATGATAATTTAGAATTTATCTTTTGCTTATGAACCTACAGATGGAATAATATAGGTTCTGTTGATAATTCCTAAATTTAAATCTTGTTGAACAGGGAACCAAATATTTTCAAGTTTCTGTAGTATATTTTCAGTCCACTATGAAGCAAGGAATATTATAATTTAACCTTCAGTGCTTCATGTGACATTTTCATTTAAAGCATCTTTGATTGGTATGTGGAGAAGGAAGCCTTACCAAGTTAAGAAAAAATGCCATTTACTTTTGATTTTGTTTTGTAGGTGTACCAAAAAAATTTTAAAGTCTTTTATATTTAGTATAAAATTACAGCAACACCTTGCCAGTAACCAAAACCTTCTGGGCCAGAGCTCTGAATTGTAATTAGGTGAAAAAAGCTTTTAAGTTCTCTAGACAATTTTTACAAAATCTCTGCACCAAATCCATGTCCTTTACAGTTACTGATTCTACAAAACTGAGCTTATCGACTTTTCATCTTATGTGTGTGTATAAGAGAGTATTAAAAACTTTATCTATTTTCTCTGTGAATAGAATATTGAGAACAAAAAACTCAAAGGAAGACAAGAAGAGTTCATAAAAAAGGAGACAGATTTAATATGCATACATTCTTAATGAGATCTATAGTTAATTAAGACTTCAAATCAGCAAGAAAAATTTAAATGATATCCATGAACTACTGCTTAATAAGGATAAGATGTAATTTCTTTTAGAAAGAATTCCATTAAAAAATCAGTATACATGCTTTAACAAGTTGTTGGTATATAAAGTGGAAGGCTTTATTTTTTGGTAAAATTCACTGTCTTCATTCTTCTATACAGCTATCTATATAAATGAAATGGTTTTATAATATAGTATAAAATTACACATATTATAAGATATATGAATATATAAAAATCTATCTTGGTATAATTTTCCCCCAGAACAAATCCTTTGGACTTGAATGCCTGAGACTGTGAATCTGATGAGTGAGAATATGGAGAAAAAAACCAATAATCCTGGTTCTCTTAGCCCCAGGTTATAGGACTGTTTTCAGCTACTGCTTATTTGAAGTGATATGTCATATCATTCTCTACTATAGGACTTTCGAAATGCTGATTCAATGTCATGTCCAAGTACATTTCCTTGGGAAGTTGATGAGGGTGAGCTGGGGTACAGGTGTAGTCATGTAGACGGAGTGTCGACCAGCTTACAAGGTATTTAGGAGACTGATGATTCATCTAGGTTTCAGTTATTAAGAAATACAATACATTCTCCAGAAACAAAGAAAATAAGGAAACTGTTTCATAAGAAGTAACATATTCCTATACTATCCTTCCTGCTTGCCCTTCTCATCAGTGTATTATTAAAATTAAGTTGTTAAATACATTCATCTTTGGGACCATGAAGAGAAGAAGACAATACTATAATAACTTCATCCTGGGGCTAACATTGCCAGGATTCTTTACTCCACACCAAACACATTCCTATTGACAAATTTCTTTTCCCATTCAAATTATGAATGAATCATTGAGTTGTTGGTATAACCTCTGAATCATTTTGCTAGTGTGAAAATATGCTGTTCAGAGTTGTTTACATTCTTTCCCTCCATTTCTTTTGGAGATATAAGCAAGTTGGATCAGGCTAGGGGAATCTGTGGCCAGAAATCCGTTTCTCTGTGCTGAAGCTAAGTGCCTTTTACCAGGATCACTCCTTGACAATACTGCTATTGAGCTTTTATCAACAGATCCACTTGGCCAGGGGCTTGTGGCTAATGAATACCATTTGCATATAAGATGGAATTTTTTACCTTCTTTCTGGTATGTCAAGCGCTGGGGATCTGTGTGTAACATAAGCACCAGGCTTTAGTCTCTGGTGAGGAGATCATGGTAATTCATTGACCTACCAAAGTTCTGAGCACTTCTTTTAGATCTTAAGTCACAGTGTTAGTGTTACCTGGTGAAAAACAGGGAGACTCTTACCATCACTTTCCTTGTATCTTCAGGACACACAAAAAGAGAGGAGTAGGAGGTGAGAGGTGGGGGTGGAAAGAGGTTGAAATGACACAAAACAACACATTCTTCTCTCATCTGGATCTTAATATGGTGGAGGTGGAGTGATCTTAGAGACTGGTTGGAAGTGTTTTCAAATACCAAAGTCACAACCTAAGTCTTTCAAAAAATAAAGTACTGCTTTGCAGATTTATTTGTTTGTTTTTTGGTAAGGCAGAGGGTATTACTGCTAATAATAACTTCTCACTTTCATTTCATTACCAGTCTTCAGTGGGGAAAGAAAGGCACATATAGTTAGTATGCTGGGAATTTCATATGCCTGGTCTTATCCATGCCACAGCCCATAAGTGACTTACTGTTTCATAATTCTGTCTGAGGTGTTCTTCACCCCTTGCCTGCCTGGAAAAAGAAAGCTGCTTATTCTTCAAAGCAAAGCTCCAACATCACTTCCTTTCTACCAGCAGCTCGCCTCCCCCAGCCTAGCAGAACTTAGCTCTCCCTTCTCAGCTCTTTATGGCACCAGATGCTGCCATATGATGCTTATCACCTTATGCTTCAGTTGGTTATATGCAAATCTCTCCCTCCTACAAGAGAATGAGCTCTTCAAAGGCAAAAACTGTTTTCTTTGCTGATGTATCTCCAGAGCCTCACAAACTATTTATCTAGTGCCTGGTAATGCCCAATAGATGCTAGTGTGACAACCAGTACTGGTGCCTGGTCTGATATTCTTAACTCTACACCAGGTTATTTCTGAAATAGAAACCAACTAACCAATCCACAAAACAAAAACATAATTGCTGGCTTTATTACTTTTCTAATCTGTATTCTTAACTTGAGCATGGTTTTGTGAGTGGGTTTATAGAAAGGGGTTGGGGTAAGACAGGGTAGAGCATGTTTCTGAATTTATTTTCTGAGTGACTGCTTCTTAGACCGGTATGAGTCACTTAAGTCACAGAAATCTACATCGTGAATACATTGTGAAACTTTTAAAAGCTAAAAAATATAGGAGTTTCAGATGAAAGGTGTGAGCTGTTGGGAAATTAACAAGTGGAATGAATAATAAACATTGAAGATATTGTACTTTTTTCAAAACCCTCACTAAAAGGATCCAAAGGAACTTCTCTCTGTCCTTGTATAAAGCCATCTTTCTGTTTCTTCTCCTTTTCCTCCCACCTTCCTTCTCCTTCTGCTTTTCTTTTTCCCCATCCTTCATCTTGTCTCTGTTTTATATGCTCTCTTTCTCTCCTTTTTTTGTTCCTAGAAGTTTATTTTTAAGAAGCTGGCAATGGTGATTGCAAGTTGGCAAATCAAATGAGAGGAAGATTATGGAGAAATCAGTGCAATCTAAACTATGACTATATGAGGAAAATATTTCTTACTTGGTTTAATTTTTCTGTGTTTCAAAATGCATTTCTTTGTTTTTGTCTAGGTGATATTGTCACATAGACCCAAATCCAAAACCAGACAAGGGAATATAGAGAAAAATCTTCCTCCCACATCTACCCTTTAGCTATTCAGTTTCTTCTGGTCAGAAAGGCAAGATCAAGTTTCCTCTGTGTCTTTCCAAAAATATTTTCTGCCTATACATATAAACACTCACTCATACACTAACACACATATATTCTTTTTCTCTTATTTTACATACATGTAAGCACATATTTTGCACCTTAATTTTTCTGCATGTTGGTTATTTTTCTTTGATGGCTGTAAGGCATTCCATCATGTGAATATATTCTAATACATTTAGCTAGTTACTTATTTTAAAATTGTATTTATTTATTTATTTGAGAGAGAGAGAGAGAGAGAGCATGAATGTGGAGCCCAATGTAGGGCTTGATCCCATGACCCCCAGATTATGACCTGAGCCGAAACCAAGAGTTGGACACTTAACACACTGAGCCACCTAGGTGCCCCCAGCTAGTTACTTATTGATGGACATTTAGGTTATTTCTAATATCATGTTACAAGTTATGCTAAATAAATTACCTTGTCCATATGCTATTTCACACATGTTCAGGTATTTCCATATTCAAAGATAAAGAACTTTTGATCAAAAGGAACATATGTTAATAATTTTCATAGATGCCAAAGTGCCCTCTGCTCTCCCTATCTTACAGTAGATTTTTAAACTTTTTGATAACTCCTACTCTGACTCATGGGGCTTCTATAAAGCATAATTATTTTTTTATTAAATATTCCATTACCTAATTCTTAAGATAAAAAACATTTGCTTTTAATGCTTTTATAATGTTTAAATTTTAATAAAGTAATCAAATGAAAGAACTGAATCTGTATTGGAGACCGTGTCCAAAGACCTCGTTGAAAAGTAAAAAAGATAGGAATCAACCAGTTATTTTGTTTACATAATCTTGAACCATTAATGTGAGGCTTTTGTTTTACTGACTTGGCAAACTTAACTGATCATTTAGGCTTAGACTGAAGTTCTTAATTTCACAGTAGTCAAAAAAAAAATATCATTTTATATCTATTTATTTTCACCGTTAATTTCTATTTAATTCAATAAACATTAACTATCTAAAATGTGTTAGACAAGATTGGGAGATTCAAGACAAATATGACGGTCTGCCAATTCAGGGGTTCACAGTCTAACAAGTGACATTGAAATAAACTTCTAAAACTTACTGTAGTCAGAAAATACTGAAAGCACTTGCTTGTAATTTTAAAAATGGCTATTAAGGAAACCACTGTTATAAGGAGGTGAAAAAAAACCTCAACCAGAAAATCATCTCCATTTCATTTTTTTTTTAATTTCTTTTTTTTTTAAAGATTTTTTTTTTTATTTATTTATTCATAGACACAGAGAGAGGGGCAGAGACACAGACAGAGGGAGAAGCAGGCTCCATGCAGGGAGCCCGATGTGGGACTCGATCCCAGGTCTCCAGGATCACACCCCAGGCTGCAGGCGGCGCCAAACCGCTGCGCCACCGGGGCTACCCTTTTTTTTTTAATTTCTATTTATTTATGATAGTCACAGAGAGAGAGAGAGGCAGAGACACAGGCAGAGGGAAAGCAGGCTCCATGCACCGGGAGCCCGATGTGGGATTCGATCCTGGGTCTCCAGGATCGCGCCCCGGGCCAAAGGCAGGCGCCAAACAGCTGCGCCACCCAGGGATCCCAATCATCTCCATTTCAATTGACAATTATTCATGATTCTCTTCCTGGTGCTGAGGCAAATTGCATCACTTCTTGCCACAGAGCAACATGAAATAAAAGCTATAAAATGCTTCACCCCTTTTGACCTGGTAATTGCTATAATTAGGCAATTTTCTTATAGTTTGGAAATAGTTGGTCAATCTAGCCTGGTCAATGCAATTATCTACTTTTAAAGGACAACACAACCAATTGAAAGATCAATGTTTTCAATTTTCATGGGGTAGCCTTGCACTGACCCTGCACCATCCTATCCTTGATTTAATATTTATTGTATGATTAGATTATAAACAGAACCATGAACACTTGAAATTTACATATTACACAACAGAAATTGTATGATGTTGGTCTACTTAATGAAGTTTTTGTGAAATTCCTGTTTCTTGATTAAGCAACATTAGATCTTATGCAATGAACAATTTGTTCCATCTTGCTTGGTAACAGTTTTGTCCCATGATTATGTTTTAAGTAGAAATTACAATGGGTTTAATTATTGTTGTCTGCCATTGTTAATGTTGTGCAACTTTGATCTTAGTACTGTGATCTAATAGGGCCAGTTCAGCCTTATTTCAAAACTCATGCATTGAACAAATACTAATTAGCACTTATTATATACCAAAGTGATACCTGGATATTAAGATAATAGCTGGGTTTTAGGATGTAGAACTTTTGGCATGAGTGAGAAGACAAAATAAACAGCTGGATGAATAAGATAATTACAAATTTGGATAACTATTTTGAAGCCAACAGCTAAGAGATGAGAGAGAAAGTACCCAAAGTAACCAGTAACAGTCAGAGAAGGCCTCTGAGGAGTTCACAGTTGACCATGGACCACGAGTTCGAGAATGAATGGGTTCTACAATTATTGGGAAAAGTAGTGAAGGCAGAGATAATAAATGTTAAGCCAAGAAAAAGAGCTTGACCTTTTCTGGGAGAAAGATGACAGTACATGACTTTTCTGCAAACATTCAACTAGTTAGTGCTAGAAGTCATAGGGCTCACTTTGTGTAACATCATCAAACATATCTGATAGAAGGTAGAAGAGATTCATCATTCACCCCTTCATTTATTTAATATGTTCCACTGGAAATACAAAAATCAAAACAGCAAAACCACTGCCTTGACATCCGATATTTTCAGGAGTTAAATTACCTTTTAATAAGTGTATATTCTTACCGTTTAATTCATATTGAAATATTCACTTTTTGAAGTATAAAGCACAAGATGAAATCTTTAAGTTTTGCATAATATTACTCCTGGGTACAAAGAAGTTTCCAATTGCTAATAGGTCATAAACTCTGACTTTTTAAAAGAGTAATATGAAAAAAATTTCAAGATTAATATGTAAATTGGACATCACTCTACAAATTATGCTTTTCTTAGCCCCAGCTGAACCAGAGGTGGACATCTCATTCATCCATGATGAATGGAACCTAAACTGAAAGATTCAGTAGAGGGGGTGAGAGCCTTTGCATGCCAAAGCCACAAACCATGTAAAATTTGGGTAGAACCATATAAAGCACAGAAAGCCAGTTTGAAGAAAGTAGCAAGAAAATATGGCAAAAATACAAAGAAGCAGCACTAAGACCATGTGCCTCATTGAGAAATAGAGTTGTGTGCTTCCAGATTTTCCAAACTTCATGTGTAGGATTGCTGTAAGATTGACAGAAGAGGGACTCCTGACATGGACCCTTTAAAGCTTGTGGGGACCACATATTACAAACTCACACAAGGAAAACTACTTCACTAGAGAACTCAAGGGAACTTCTAAAATTCAGTAGCCAATACTCCACATTGGCACAGCAAGACCCTAAATTCTGAACATTCATTCTTGTGACTAACACAACTAATGCTTCAGTCCTAATAGAAATGCTTCTCTGTATCTTCTGCCCTATGTCTTTGAAAACAAAAGCAGTGGTACCAGTTGTTGTGTCTCTCTGATGTCAGAACAGGCATTGCTTCAAAATGCAGGGCATCCTGGGGCAGGTAGAGGCTTTTGAGTAAGAGAAAAGACTGGCTTACTTGTCAAATGTTTGTCTAAACCAGCATGAGTGCAATCGGATTGTTGCACAAGAAACTGTCATTTACAATAGTGCAGGATGTATATTTTTTTGGTTTTTTCAAATGTTCCAATTTGTGACTCCAGAGGAATTCACAAATTAGCATAGTATTTAGAATAGTTGTACATGGTGGAAAAGGATCATTTTATAATATTAAACAATTCATATCATTTATAAATGTATATAAATGTGAGTTGTAACATACATAATACTAATTTTTTCATATAACTGAGAGGTTCTAGATATTGTAAAAAGAGTTGATGAAATATAAATTTTACAGATTGATATGAAATTAGTATATTTTGTAGTATTTTTGTGGAGTAATAATTTTCATATGCAATCTTAAATTTTAAGTTATGGGATATAGAATCCTTGGTTCACTTCTGAGTTATGACACTTCCTGTTGCCACTGCCTCATAAGAACAATGGTTGTCCAAGTTGAAACAAACAAATATATTATTTAAGCACTACAGTGACTCAAGAGTGGTTTGTCTAATTAAGCATTACCATCAATAAAACATATATTAAGTGAATATTTAATAATAATAATAAAAAACAAAACTGCTGATTATGTTGTCATAATTGTCAACATTATGACAATATAATCAGCAATTTTGCTGGAACAAAAGCAAGAACGAATTTTTTAGAATAAATGTTATTCATTGCTTATATACATTTTAGTAGTCATCCAAACATCTGCTGACTAGCAATAAACCCAGATATGTATAATAATAATTAAATTCATATATATGTGATCTCTTGCTAACTTTTAGTCATAATAGACCATAGGTTTACATTTAAAAAGTTATCAGGCTTGTCGAGTAGAAAGAGCAAATATATCTTACTTAACAAATATATTAGTATTTTGACTTACCACTTTTAAATATTTGCTCATATGGTGTATAAGTCTTCATTGTACTCTTGTGCCATGTGCTACAGATATCAGGGGTGGGCCTGCTTCTGATCAACTTTTACTTTTTTCTGGTTGAGATTCCTGTTGTGTCATTTCTATGAGACTCTTTTGTATCCTTTTAACAACACTGCAAGTTTTTGACTTGGGCTAGTTTGAGTAGGTTTCAGTTTTTTGCACGAGAGTTCTATCTAAGGCAATCACAGAGGCCCATTTCATTTCTCATGGAGGTTAAAAATAAATTGGTTCTCATATGAATAAAAATCATAATCTGATCTCTATTTAATTTGATCTTATCAAATTATGATCTTTATCTTGAGCCTTTTTAAGAAATCAGGACTTTTGAAAAAGACCAATGATCCTGTCAAATTTATTAGTACATGTACTTCAGTTTCTCTAGATATTTGAATTGATTTTAAGTGTACTATAGAAATGAAACAGGCAAAAAAATAACATTTTTTTTTGAATTAAGCTCCATTATTTTATTTTTTATTTTCTTAAAGATTTTATTTATTTATTCATGAGAGACAGACAGAGAGAGAGGCAGAGACATAGGCAGAGGGAGAAGCAGGCTCCATGCAGGGAGCCCGATGTGGGACCTGATCCTGGAACTCCAGGATCCTGCCCTGAGCCCAAGGCAGATGCTCAACCGCTGAGCTACCCAGGCACCCCAAGTTTAATAGAGAAAACAGCTTGATGCATTATAAAATATATTAAAGACCAAAGTGACATTAATGGTATTTGACTTCAGACAGAAAACTAAACAATAATAGAGAAGAACTTTGTGTAAAATATAAACACTATTCAAAAAGAAACCTAAAAAAAAAAAAAATCTAACTCTGTTTTATTTTGTTTTGTTTGTTTGTTTTAATTTAAGCACAAATTTCAAAGTGAAAATCCAAGAGAAACATTTCCTCTATTTATTTTCCTGGTTAAAACCAAATTGTTCACTGTTTGAAAAATGTTCTCTAATTTAGAGTCAGAGAATTCTTAGATCTGAAAAGATCGTTATACAGTTCTCTAAGTCCACCCTGAGCTTAGAGTGCTATACTGATTTGACCAATGTTACCCGGACCATAAAGGGAAACTTAAAATATGTTTGTATTTGGATTATTGAGTATACTCTTTGTACTTTGGTTAAATTAAAAAAAAAAGTGATTATTAGAGAGAAGAAAGAGGGTTAATGACCAATTTTAGAATCCATTTCTGATCTTGTTACTCATGAGGGCACTGCTGTGATATTGAGAAGGTAAAGTTTAAAGAAAGGAAAGATACCTGGCATTAAATTTAGATTTAAATATATTTTGATTCCACCTAGTTCTGTGCATTCATTCAGATGTGATGCCAATATTCAGATCCTGTCATTTGGTGCCTGAATGCATGGAGAGCTAACCTTGGTATGAAAAGGGGTAGAATTGTTGACGTTCTATGAAGCTTTATTTTTTGTAGAGTCACTATTTCAACTCCTTTCTTTTCCCTTCCTCCTCAATGGAGTTAACCATTTTAATGAACTATTTTATTACTTCCTTCCTTCTAAGGTGAATCCTTGCTCTTATATTTTGAAACCCCTCCATGTGTAACTTTTCAGGGACCTCTCTTTTTACATACTTTCTGCTTATCTCTCTCTAGAAGGTCTTTCCCATCAATATTTAAATGTTTTTATATTTCTCCCATCATTAAACGTAAGCAAGCAATCAACCTCCTCTATCTCACCAAATGGATATTCCTTTCCCTCCAATTCCCTTCCCTTCTTCTCAGGGCCATGCTAACCACTTGCTCATGCCCCATTCATTCCTTAATGAATTTCATCTCAGCTTGACACTCCCTGACTCACCTAACTCTTACTCCTTATCCCAAATTCCTTCACAGAAATTGCTCTCTAATGAATTACCACTGGCTGCCTACCTGCTAAATCCCAAGGATATTTTTCAGTCCTTACTTGTCTTGGTCTCTAGTGTTTCCTAGAGTGTTACATCTAGGAAAAATCTTCTATGTCATCTCCTCTAGCCCCCTCCAATCAATCATACAAAAACTGGAGATGTGAGTCAAGGCATCCTCCTTCCCCATCACTCTCAGCAGTGCTTCTATAGTGAAGGGAAAGAAATGAAATGTCATGTTGCCAAAAGACTTCACTATTCATCTGCCCATCTCTCTACCAGGAGAAATAAGTGAAAATTCATGATAGTGAAAGTGAAATGCTTTCAACAGGAGGTCAGGGAGAAAATGACTTTGGTCTGCCTGTCTAATGAGTCTCATTTATGAACTTTATAGGAGCTAGTTTTTTTTTTAAAAAAGTGTGTAATTCTGTAATTTTGAAATTAATTTTTTACAAAGAAGAATAGATATTAAAGAACCAAGAAAGATTTGACACGAGTAAAATCCCTTTCTTAGTACCAATGAATGTCTAAAGTTGGCAATGCTGATATGTCTGCATGTATGAATTGTAATTACTTACACAGTAAAGAAGTAAAAGATGTCTCTTGTTGCAGATGTGATCTATCAGCCAGCTAGATAGCTTTCTGCTGGAAGAAGGAGCTGTCTTGTCTGCTTCCTTCCTTTCTCCTCACAAAGATGCTATTTTTAAACTTTTACTCTGGCCAGCCTGGATCTCCTCCTGTTCCAACTCAAGTACTTTTAATTTTCACTCATCTGGTGTTTCTCAGCTTCAGGAATTAGGTCAGCATTTAAATATAGAGCAACTCCTTATTTAAAAAGTTGGGAAGCTTTGGAATCATGTCAAGCCTTATCTCCATGAAGCATTCCGACTAGTTGTTACTAGCACTACTTGATTAATATTATTTGAAATGTCCTTAGCACTTGTGTAATCATTTTGTACCACAGGTCAGATGTCTGCTCGTATGTTGTCTTGGAGCTCTTTTGTAGTTTTTTTTTTTTTTCTCTTTTTTTCATATGTTTCCTTGCCCACTCAGCTGGTCATTCCCAGAAAGAATTTGGAGTCTATCCAAATAGATGAACTAATATGGGCAATTTACTTATCTTTCCTAAATCTTATCTCCTCATCTCTCCAATGGGAGTACTATTACCTGCTTCACAGAATTGTTGTGAAGATTGCATGTTCCTAGTGTGCTTGGCACATGGCAGGAATTTAACACATATTGATTTATTATCATCCTCATTTTTTCTCTTCTCTTTCTTCTTTGCACCACCTCTTGCCAAATCACCTGTTAAAAGATGCTTCTTTTTACATTCTCATTAAGCAAATGGGTATTACCATGGGCAGATGAAAGTGGGGACTTATTTTGCATGGTTAACACCGAACACTATATGTGTAACTTGGGATGCCTTATTCTTTATTGTTCAGCTGACTAGGTATATTATGCAACCTTTTCAAATAATACAATAAATTATTAATCCAAATTATAGAGTGGTAGACTGGAGCCCTGGATTCATGCCCAGAGAATGGCTCTGCCACATTATAGGCATATGGTCACCTGGCTGGGATGATGACTTTTTGTACATGTGCCAACTAAAATTTTACAATGTCTGTGTACATTCTGTCCTTCCTTTGTTTCTCTATTATTGGATGACTTTACTGCTCTTTCTTTGTGTGTGTGTGTGTGTGTATGTATCTATTTTATCCTAGCCAAGTAAAACATCGCTGAGAAAATAAGCAAGATAAAGGAGCAGGTGTACTTTGTTAGATGATTTTGTTAATGTTAAAGCTGAATCCCTCTATGTGCTGTCCATGAATAGAGATTCAGAACCTTTTAGTGAGGGCCCAGTGATGTTTCCACTGATGTTTACAGAATATCAAATAATCATCAAGGCAGAATCTGTGCATATGTGGAATGTGTGTATTCTCAGGGGTTCAGGAAGATACTGTCTGTCCTCCCATGCAATAAATATCTGCCACTCAGCTGCCAGAAGGCTGCCTTCCTTATATATCTGGTTTAGAATCTACTGAAATCCTCAGTAGATTGCTAGTGATAAGTAATATGTATTTATAATAATGTGTATTCATCAGCCCTATAAATAGATCACATGGACAAAAGATTAGAAGGATGAATGAATCTTCTCAAATATGCCCATACATTAGATTTTTGGTTAAAATCGATGCTACTGGGCAGTCCGGGTGGCTCAGCAGTTTAGCGTCGCCTTCTGCCAGGGCTTGATCTTCGAGATCCAGGATCAAGTCCCACATCAGGCTCCCTGCATGGAGCCTGCTTCTCCCTCTGCCTGTGTCTCTGCCTCTCTCTTTCTCTCTCTCTCTCTGTCTGTCTCTCATGAATAAATAAATAAAATCTTTAAAAAAATTGATGCTACTTTCTTAAAAATACTTTTCTACTTAATAAAGTATATAATGTGGTCTAAATTATAAGAGCATATATTTTGACTACTGAAGTTAATTCAGTTATTTTCAGACAAACTGGAAAAATAAAAGAAGTCTATAAACATTTTTTTGTTTTCTCAAATAAACCCTCATGCAGTTGCTTACCATGTAGTTCACCACTTTATGAAGGCCACACTGAAGCAGGTACATGGGGGGAATTTTATTTTTTAAGTCTCTTTCTGGACACATTTACCTGGTTAATGGAACAGACAAGTGAGCTGCCACTTTGGACTCCTTAGGGGGATCAGATAAAAGGAATGATGAGCTTCAGCAGAGAAGGAATGAGCAGGGTCACAGCAGGAAAGGTTTTGTGAGGGCCTAGAAGGGGCAACTGAAACAAGGAGAGACAAACAAGATTGGCTTTGCTCAGGCACAGTTATATGAGGGGACTGGTCCCTGCATCAGAGGAGCCCATCTCCTGGAAACTGGCATATGGTGGTGTAATAGTAGAATGGAAAGGAAACTTATCCAAAAGGCAGGAATTATGATTTGATCTGGGCTTTGCTTTAATCAGCTCTGATTTTGGGTAAGCCATTATTTTGGATAAGGACTCTATCCTCAGGTACAACATAATGGACTCAGACCACTTAGGCCAACCTTTGTACTCTTAACATTTTGTGATTCTAAGATTAGCTTATTCTTATACCTATCCTTTATATAATACAATCATTTCCCAAATCCCTATGTAGAGCTGAGGAAATATCCACAGTTATTTTTTGAGGATTGATGAACTTTGCTTTCAATTTCTGATTTTGTATTTCCAAGCTGACTAGTAGCTCTCTGTCAACTAACTTGTATATACTTCTGCACTGATGAGACATGATATGAGGGCATTAAATATGATTTATAAATATTTTCAGAAACATACTACAGAACCCTAAAATACCTCTAGTTTGATAAATAGAAAATGCATATAGGTCACTATTAACAATGATAAATTCTGACCTCAATATTCTTTAAAAAAAAAAAGATTGCTAAGTCATTCTTACTATATATTATATTATACTTTCTTTTAACCTTTTAACTCTTGTTTTGCCAAAGTGCTGATAGAATACTATGGTTATACTAAAACAAAATTTTGAAACAAACTTTTTTTCTTGTCTTATGGTTATTATGTTGCTTGTTTCTTCTGTTTCTTTGGTTTTATTAAATAACTATTGCTCATCTTAAGAATTCATATGCAATGGAAGATCCTTAAAGCAGCAAGAGACAAGAAATCCATAACTTTTATGGGGAGAAGTATCAGAATAACAGCAGACCTCTCCACAGAGACCTGGCAGGCCAGAAAGGGTTGGCAGGATATATTCAGGGTCCTAAATGAGAAGAACATGCATCCAAGAATACTTTATCCAGCAAGGATCTCATTCAGAATAGAAGGAGAGATAAAGAGCTTCCAAGATAGGCAGAAACTGAAAGAGTATGTGACCACCAAACTGGCTCTGCAAGAAATATTAAGGGAGACCCTGTAAAAGAAAGAGGAAGTCCAAGGAAACAATCCACAAAAACAGGGACTGAATAGGTATTATGATGACATTAAATTAATAACTTTCAATACTAACTCTGAAAGTGAATGGGCTTAATGACCCCATCAAAAGGCGCAGGGTTTCAGACTGGATAAAAAAGCAGGACCCATCTATTTGCTGTTTACAAGAGACACATTTTAGACATAAGGACACATACAGTCTGAAAATAAAAGGTTGGAGAACCATTTAGCATTCAAATGGTCCTAAAAGAAAGCAGGGGTAGCAATCCTTATATCAGATAAATTAAAGTTTATCCCAAAGACTGTAGTAAGAGATGAAGAGGGACACTATATCATACTTAAAGCATCTATCCAACAAGAGGATGTAACAATCATGAATATTTATGCCCCGAATGTGAGAGCCACCAAGTATATCAATCAATTAATAAACAAAGTTAAGACATACTTAGATAATAATACACTTAATATTGGTGACTTGAATATAGCGCTTTCTACAATAGACAGGTCTTCTAGGCACAACATCTCCAAAGAAACAAGAGCTTTAAATGACACACTGGACCAGATGGATTTCATAGATATTTACAGAACTTTACAACCAAACACAACTAAATACACATTCTTCTCAAGTGCACATGGAACTTTCTCCAGAATAGACCACATACTGAGTCACAAATCAGGTCTAAACCGATACCAAAAGATTGGGATTGTCCCCTGCATATTTTCAGACCATAATGCTTTGAAACTAGAACTAAATCACAAGAAGAAGTTTGGAAGGATTTCAAACACGTGGAGGTTAAGGACCATCCTGCTAAAAGATGAAAGGGTCAACCAGAAAATTAGGGAAGAATTAAAAAGATTCATGGAAACTAATGAGAATGAAGATACAACTGTTCAAAATCTTTGGGATACAGAAAGCAGTCCTGAGGGGGAAATACATTGCAATACAAGCGTCCATCCCAAAACTGGAAAGAACCCAAATACAAAAGCTAACCTTGCACCTAAAGGAGCTGGAGAAAAAACAGCAAATAGATCCTACACCCAGCAGAAGAAGAGAATTAATAAAGATTCGAGCAGAACTCAATGAAATAGAGACCAGAAAAACTGTGGTACAGATTAACAAAACCAGGAATTGGTTCTTTGAAATAATTAATAAGATAGATAAACCATTAGCCAGCCTTATTAAAAAGAAGAGAGAAAAGACTCAAATTAATAAAATCATGAATGAGAAAGGAGAGATCACCACCAATACCAAGGAAATACAAACGATTTTAAAAACTTATTATGAGTAGCTTTACGCCAATAAATTAGGCAATCTAGAAGAAATGGTCACATTTCTGAAAAATCACAAACTACCAAAACTGGAGCAGGAAGAAATAGAAAACCTGAACAGGCCAATAACCAGGGAGGAAATTGAAGCAGTCATCAAAAACCTCCCAAGACAAAAGTCCAGGGCCAGATGGCTTCCCAGGGGAATTCTATCAAACGTTTAAAGAAGAAACCATACCTATTTTACTAAAGCTGTTCGGAAAGATAGAAAGAGATGGAATAGTTCCAAAGTCATTCTATGAGGCCAGCATCACCTTAATTCCAAAACCAGACAACGACCCCACCAAAAAGGAGAATTACAGACCAATATCCCTGATGAGCACAGATGCAAAAATTCTCAACAAGATACTAGCCAATAGGATCCAACAATACATTAAGAAGATTATTCACCATGACCAAGTGGGATTTATCCCTGGGATGCAAGGCTGGTTCAACACTCGTAAAGCAATCAATGTGACTGATCATATCAGCAAGAGAAAAAAACAAGAACCATATGATCCTTTCAATAGATGCAGAGAAAGCATTTGACAAAATACAGCATCCGTTCCTGATCAAAACTCTTGAGAGTGTAGGGAGAGAGGGAACATTCCTCAGCATCTTCAAAGCCATCTACAAAAAGCCCACAGCAAATATCATTCTCAATGGGGAAACACTGAGCCTTTCCCCTAAGATCAGAAACAAGACAGGGACGTCCACTCTCACCACTACTATTCAACATAGTACTAGAAGTCTTAGCCTCAGCAATCAGGAAACAAAAAGAAATGAAAGGCATTCAAATTGGCAAAGATGAAGTCAAACTCTCCCTCTTTGCAGATGACATGATACTGTACATAGAAAAACCCAAAGACTCCACCCCAAGATTGCTAGAACTCATACAGCAATTTGGCAGTGTGGGAGGATACAAAATCGATGCCCAGAAATCAGTGGCATGTCTATACACTAGCAATGAGTCTGAAGAAAAAGAAAGAGAAATTAAGGAGTCAATCCCATTTACAATTGCACCCAAAAGCTTAAGATACCTAGGAATAAACCTAACCAAAGAGGTAAAGGTTCTATACCCTAAAAACTACAAAACAGCTCTGAAAGAAATTGAGGAAGACATGAAGAGATGGAAAAATATTCCATGCTCATGGATTTGAAGAATTAATATTGTGAAAATCTCCATGCTACCCAGGACAATTTACACATTTAATGCAATCCCAATCAAAATACCATGGACTTTCTTCAGAAAGTTGGAACAAATTATCTTAAGATTTGTGTGGAGTCAGAAAAGATCCTGAATAGCCGGGGGAATATTTAAAAAAAAGAAAACCATAGCTGGGGGCATCACAATGCCAGATTTCAGGTTGTACTACAAAGCTGTGGTCATCAAGACAGTGTGGTACTGGCCCAAAAACAGACACATAGATCAATGGAACAGAATAGAGAATCCAGAAGTGGACCCTCAACTTTATGGTCAACTAAGATTTGACAAAGCAGGAAAGACTATCCATTGGAAGAAAGACAGTCTCTTCAATAAATGGTGCTGGGAAAATTGGACATCCACATGCAGAAGAATGAAACTAGACCACTCTCTTGCACCATACACAAAGATAAACTCAAAATGGATGAAAGATCTAAATGTGAGACAAGAATCCATCAAAATCCTAGAGGAGAACACAGGCAACACCCTTTTTGAACTTGGCCACAGCAACTTCTTGCAAGATACATCCATGAAGGCAAGAGAAACAAAAGCAAAAATGAATTATTGGGACTTCATCAAGATAAGAAGCTTCTGCACAGCAAAAGCAACAGTCAACAAAACTAAAAGACAACCTACAGAATGGGAGAAGATATTTGTAAATGACATATCAGATAAAGGGCTAGTATCCATGATCTATAAAGAACTTATCTAACTCAACACCCAAGAAACAAACAATCCAATCATGAAATAGGCAAAAGACAAGAACAGAAATTTCACAGAGGAAGACATAGACATGCCCAACGAGCACAGGAGAATATGCTCTGCATCACTGGCCATCAGGGAAATACAAGTCAAAACCACAATGAGATACCACCTCATACCAGTGAGAATGGGGGAAATTAACAAGACAGGAAAACCACAAATGTTGGAGAGGATGTGGAGAAAGGGGAACCCTCTTGCACTGTTGTGGGAATGTGAACTGGTGCAGCCACTCTGGAAAACTGTGTGGAGGTTCCTCAAAGAGTTAAAAATAGATCTGCCCTACATACGACCCAGCAATGCACTGCTGGGGATTTACCCCAAAGATACAGATGCAGTGAAACACCTGAACACCTGCACCCCGATGTTTATAGCAGCAATATCCACAATAGCCAAACTGTGGAAGGAGCCTCAGTGTCCATTGAAAGATGAATGGATAAAGAAGATGTGGTCTATGTATACAATGGAATATTCCTCAGCCATTAGAAACAATAAATACCCACTATTTGCTTCGATGTGGAGGGACCTGGAGGGTATTACACTGAGTGAAATAAGTCAGTCAGAAAAGGACAAACATTATATGGTCCCATTCATTTGGGGAATATAAAAATTAGTAAAAGGGAATAAAGGGAAAGGAGAGAAAATGAGTGAAAATATCAGTGAGGGTAACAAAACATGAGAGACACCTAACTCTGGGAAATGAACAAGGGGTAGTGGAGGGGGAAGTGGGCGGGGGATTGGAGTGACTGGGTGATGGGCAATGAGGGGGGCACTTGGCGGGATGAACACTGGGTGTTATACTATATGTTGGCAAATTGAACTCCAATAAAAAAGTTAAAAAAAAAAAAAAAGAATTCATCTGCAATCCCCAAGGCTGCTCGAATGATACATGCCACATTAAAAACTATCCCCGAATTAAACTAGAAAATTCAGAGTATACATAACAAATATTATCTTAAAGATGAAATGCATCATTTAAGTATAGAATTGAATGAAAAGAGATCTGAAATAAATACAGAGACCTACATGAAGGGAACATATGGAAAGTGCTAGAGGAAAATGCTACAGTTTCCTAGACTGGAAGAAACGCCAGCAACTGGTTATGCTACTGGCACAGATGGAAAGAGGCCATATTTTTCTAATAGATTAAAGTAGTCAAAGGCACGGAACATTCCAGTAGATTAAGGAAATGTATAAACCCATTTTTTTAAACCTTGGTGGAAATTATTACAGAGTTCTGAGAGAGGAATTGCTAAAGGAATTGGTCATACAGAGTTACAGAACAATTTAGCCATATTTCTGGGCCATACAGAAGACATATCCTTTAACTACACTCCTGAAAAGAATTAACGTGTGGGGATTTCAATTGAAATGGAGCTCTACCAAGGGAGTGTGTGTGAGAGTAGGGCAGTTTTTAGGAATTCAGTCCTCTTCTCTCTGTGGAATTAAGAAAAAAGAAATTGCAAGTGACCTGAAATTCAATGAGACAGTGTGCCTATTTCAGTGAAAAAGTTCATCTGGTTCACAATGGAAAATAATTGAAATGAGATTTTTGCTGAAACAAGCAACATTTATAATCACATGAGATATTTAAAAAGAGCAAAGAGAAAAGCATTCTAAATAATTCTAAGAAAATAAGATGTAGCCCAAAAAATCATGGCAATCCTTTCCACGGTCCTCCTTAAGAGCAGGAAGTCAAATTACAGCTAAGAAGGTGACCAAGGCAAGTGTGGACAGGAAAAACTGCTGAGGCCTCTGCTTCTTTCCCAACCGAGGATTCTACAGCCTGGAAGATAGATGGAGAAGGACAGAAAGGCAGTCAAGCCTGCTGACATCCACCTTTAGAAACAGAGATAGTGCGACATAATTATTTTCTGTCTTCTAGTCTACCCTCCTCCCAGGTCAGAGATCAGAGTTTTAGGTATCAGGAAGAGCAGTTCCAAAGTGTTTAGGAATTGTTGATTAGAGAAAGATTTAAGAACAAACAAACCAACCAACTCTCCAAGTCAATTTAACATGATGAAGTTATATACAAAGCCCATTCTAAAATATTTTTTCCCCCAGTGCTTAAATGTTATTCCTATTCAGTAGAGGAACAGGGATTAAGGGACCATCCCTTAAATATCAATATTTCTCAGGGCTCTGTGCTGGATCTTATTTTATTCTTTCTCTCCACACTCTGGGCAATGCTACACAGCCCAGTGCTTCAGCGACCACACGCTGATCACCTTCAAATCTATATTCCTCTCTCAGATCTATCTCATGAGCTTTAAACACACAGCGCACACTTGAAAGCTCTTCATGGATTCTTACAAGCAACTCAAACTTAGAGAATAAAATAAACTCATTATTTATACTTTCCAAATCCTTTACTAAATTTATAGCCTCTCCGCTGCTGTGTGGAAACCTTGGTTATCAGTGTTTTGTTTCTCCTCCTGGTCCTATACTTGTTTTCCAATGGATATTTTAAATTAAATTTTTACTTTACTTTTATCTTATTTGTATATCTTGTAAGCTAACTTAAATCTATTCTGGAACAATAATAAATCAATGAACTCATAAAATGAAGTATAAAAGCAAAACACTACAATGAATGTGTCAGGGAGGGAGGGCACATGCTCATGTTGGGATGCTCTCTCCAGGAGATGGCGCTCACACTGTATTTTTGCTTTAGGATTTTTACGTTGAGAAAAATGTCACAATTTTCTTATATAGATAGTGAAGTCAAAGTAACATGATGTTTCATGTTTTGTCATTTTTAGGATGGTCCTCTGGGCTACCAGGACTTTACCTAATGATTTCTTATGCTTATTTTACAGATGTAGGTAGAGTTTGGGGGTGAAAGTGCTAGAAGGAATGAAATTTTTGGTGAGGAAGAATTTGTGATATAAGGTGAAAGAAAGGACACATCTAAAAGCTCTTCCAACAAATAGAAGGTCATAGTCTTGAAGAAACCCCACACCCCCGCCCCCGTGAGTGGGACCAGGCCTAACCCTGAGGCAGCTCATCCAGGCGCCTCCCATGAATTCAAGCAACAAAAACATTCTGTTTTTCCGAGATAAGAAAACTATCCCCCCCTTGCCCTGACTGGGAAAGTCCCTGAACATGGTCGTGCTGACCTTCAAAGAAATCAATCATGTCATAACCCGAATGCTATGCTACTCCCACGGTTTTTTGCCTTTAAAAGATGCCTGTAATTGCTAATCGGGGCTCTGCCACCTCGGAGAGCCCGTTTGCGCAAACGTCCAATAAACCCTCTTGCTTGTTGCATCTGCCTGTCTGGGGTCTGAGTCTCTGGGGCGTCCACCGGGACGCGTTGGCACCCGTGAGCCAGGGTCCAACAGTCTTATTATCATAGGGTGGGAAGCATACAAGCAGGAAAGCAAAAGGGAAGATAGAGATTCGGGTAGAGGAAGCTAACATGTGAATATATATCTAGGGCTATCTGAAAAAAATAAAGTGGTAAATGCATAATTTAAAAGCAATTACATAATATATCTTGGTACTTTATTTATAAGATGTATGATCATGGGGAAGGTTTGTTTTTGTTTCCTCTCTGGGCATTGAGCTGGATAATCTCTATGGACACTACAATTCTAAAATTCTACAACTGCTATATAGAACTACAGAGTAAGGGGGAAAGTAATTGCAAACTGGTGAAAGATATAGGTTGAGATGGTTTTCATTCCTTATGAAAAGCTAACTTACTGGCTCTTGCACAGAACTAGTTTGTAGATGGATTGTAACTCTGGCTCACTATTATTAACTCTGGCTTCCGATTTGGTTCACTGGGAAGAATTCTGAATAATAGCAAGGGCTCCACCCAGACCAACTAAACAGAAGGGTGTCAGTGGTTGTTAATAAGTGCTCTGTGCAATTCTAGGGCACAGAAAAGATTAAGAACCACTGATCTGGACAACCAGGAAGATAGTAAAGGTAAAAACCTTTACTGGAGATAAACAACAATCAACACTAGGGAAAGGTGTAGGCATAATCCTGGGGGGGTGGGGGAGATATAAAAGAAAAAAAAGAAAAAGAAGAAAGAGAGTGTAGAAGATACAGACTATAAATCTGGGAAGAAGACAGAAAAATAGAGTGTCACTTGGTGGGGATCCTGCTAATTCTACTTGTCACCACATTTAGAAAATTTAATGAAGACAATTGCTCCATTGAAAAAAAGAAGAAGAAACAGTGACTCTGTGGTCACTGTTGAGAAATGAAAATCCTGAATGTGGATAACTGTTGGGAGTAAGAAATAACACAGTCATGTTTTTATAACTTACATCATGCTATCTAGACTATCTTTTTTCCTCTTCCCAGATGGTAAGGGCTAAGTTTAAGGAATCTCTGCTGACTGTGGAGGCTGGGGGAAAAATTAAGGCCATCCCACCTAAAGTTTAGCATTAGCACAAGTACAGCCATCTTAGGCCCCTGTGAATAAGAGCTGAACTTTACGGGGGAAAAACTGCAGGGAATCCCATATCAGAAAGACAACAGAGCCCACGCCTGTGATAGAAAGTCCCATATTAGAATGAGAACAGAGCTCAATGCCCTTGAAAGACCCCTATCAGAATGTAAACAGAACTTGAGAAATTCCTCCACCCCTTCTGAAAATCCCCTAGACCAGCCTATAAAAAACCCAGCTGTAACCAACTTCGGGGTCCAAGTCCCTGCTCAGCTGTGTTGGGTATACTTGGACCCAAGCTCAAGCATCGGTGTCGGCTCCTTGGTGGTTTCTAGGATTTGCAATCTTGGGCACAACACTGACAGTATGCTTCTATGATCTCTTCTTTATTGTA
This sequence comes from Vulpes vulpes, assembly GCF_048418805.1. Taxonomy (NCBI): domain Eukaryota; kingdom Metazoa; phylum Chordata; class Mammalia; order Carnivora; family Canidae; genus Vulpes; species Vulpes vulpes. The sequence continues at coordinate 76,790,000 of NC_132786.1, read as the reverse complement.
TTTTTTATTGAATTAGGTTGCAAGTGACTATTATGGTTCTCTACTTGATTTTAGTGCTTTGTCCCAAATAAGTCTGCCTTGCTCTTTTTTTTTTTTTTTTTTTTTGAGTATAAGGATCATTCTAATATCCTTTTCTATCATATTGCTTGGCTCAATTTTGGGTAGAGAGAAACTATTTGTTACTTGGGTCATTGTCCTTAGAAGCACTAACAACAACAAAAAAGTCATGTGTATTTGTTTCTTTCTTTGTAAACATGAGATTGCTACTGTTGGGGAAATTACAGACTAGAAAGTTTATACTTGAATGAGAATACGGAGGAAAATCATAATGATCTCTCAGAGAAAACAACATATAATAAAAATTTCATTTAAACCACACACATGGGGCTTCTGGGTGGTTCAGTGGTTGAGCATCTGCCTTCAGCTCAGGTCGTGATCCTGGGTTCCTGGGACTGAGTCCTACATTGGGCTCCCCTCTGCCTTTGTCTGTCTCTGTGTCTCTCATGAACAAAATCTTTAAAAAAATAAATAAATAAATAAAGCACTCACACACACATGAGTTTTATATGTAATTTTAAGGGATTCATTATCATCTTGAGGCCCATGCATGGTTTTTTATTGGGCCCTGGGTCTCAGAATATAAACAATAAGAATCTGGATTGGACAGATTGCTGTCTTTGACTTTCTAAATGAATATACACTTACATGGTTTTGTATGTATGAGTGAATTTCTCTTGAAAGACACAGAGGTAGACTTGGGCAAAAGAAAAAAATATCTCCTGTTCTTGGTAAGATGATGCACCATCATGAAGTTTTCAGTATTCACTAAATTATAATTTTAATTCAATTCAATAAAAATACCAGCAAATAGTTTATGGATTTGACAAATTGATTCTAAAGTTTATATTGAAAAACTCAAAAGTAGCCATGAAAACACTAAAATGTAAAATTATGAGATGGACTAGCTCTACATTAAAACACACCCCAAAGTCACCATAATTAAATCAATCCAATACTGCCTCTTGAATGGACAGACTAAAGGAATAGAACTAGAAAAAAAATCCAAAACAAGACACAGCACATATGAAATTAGTATAAAATAAAAGTGGCATCTCAAATTACCACAGGAAAGATGGATTTTACAGTAAATGGTGCTGAGAAAATTGGGTAATATAGAGAAAGAACAAAATCAGATTTTAGACTTTATGCTATACATAAGAATAAGCTCCTATACTAATCTAAACATACTGTACACAAGAATAAATGGAACAGGGATAACGATAGATAACCATACAAATAGAAGCAAACACAGGTAGATTATTCTGTTAACCTCAGTATTGGGAAAGCCTTTTAAAACATATTCAGAATCTAGAGGAAATAACTAAGTTGATACATTTGACTACACAAAAATAAAATTATTTGCATGCAAAGAATACCTCTAACAAATTAAAGGACAACTGAGGCTTTTGCATGTAAGGAGCTTGGAAATTGCCACCCTGTCCTAATAAGTAAAAGCTGAACAGGCTGAAAATCAATTCTTGAATTCTTAAGAGAAGTGAGGACACAGGTCAAATCCCCAAACTGAAAAGACAGGTGAATACAAGGAGTCCTAACTCACTGGAACAGACTCGTGAGACTAAGTTTTCTTAACAAGCCCTGCCCTCAGGAGAAACTAGTTAACTGGAGGCTATCTTGCTGGGATGTTATCAGAGACTAATTAATGTGGGGGAAGGAAAATACTCCAGCCTACTCCAGTCAGCCTCTTCCACCTAAAAGGGGAAGGAAAAAAACAAAAACAAAAAACAAAACAAAACAAAAAAACACCTCTGAAAAATACTTGTGAAGTTCACAGTCTAGAGGTTATAGGCTCACTAAAAGATTGAGACTTAATCATAGGACTATAGAATACCTCCCTTTCCCCCACACTTTTCTACCACAATACTAAAGGACTATTTATAGTAGTTCCTTTTATTCAGTACACATATCCAGCTATTAGGAAATAACTACATGGGCTCCTGGGTGGCTCAATCAGTTAAGCATCTGCCTTCAACTTAGGTCATAATCTCAGGGTCCTGGGATCAAGCTCCATGTCTGGCTCCCTGTTCATCAGAGTCTGCTTCTCTCTCTCTCTCTCTCTCCCTCTAACCCCCACCTCATGCTCTCTCTCTCTTTCTCAAACTAATAAAATCTTTTTTTAAAAAATATAAGACAATCAAAAGGCAAAAAATACAGTTTCAAGAGAAAGAGCAAGCATTAGAACCAGTCATGGAATTAAAGCACCTATGGGAATCTAAAACAAGTATGGGAATTTAAAACAACCATTATTAAAATGCTAAAGGCTCTAATGAATAAAGGAGACAGTATGCAAGAACAGATGGCACTATAAGAGATGGAAATCTTGAGAAAGAACCAAAAAGAATTGCTAGAGGTTAAAAAAACAAAACAAAACAAAAAACACTGAAAGAGAAATGAAGAGTGCTTTTGGTGGACTTATAAACAGTTTGGACGTGGCTGAGGAAAGAATCTCTGAGCCTAAGGATATCTTTTTTTCTTTTAATTGAAGTTTGATTTGCCAACATATAGTATAACACCCAGTGCTCATCCCATCAAGTGCCCTCCTCAGTGCCTATCACCCAGTTATCCCATTCCCCTGCCTGCCTCCCCTTCCACAACCCTTTGTTCATATCCCAGAGTTAGGAGTCTCTTATGATTTGTCTCCCTCTCTAATTTTTCACACTCATTTCCCCTCCTTTCTGAGCTTAAGGATATCTTTATAGGAATCTTCAAAACTTCAAACCAAAGAAAATAAAGACTGTAAAGAGATAAAACAGAATATTCAAGGGCTGTGGGACAAGTACAAAGGTGTAATCTTCAAGTAATGAGAATACCAGTAGGAGAAGGGAGAAAGAAACAAATGAAATATTTGAAATAATAATGAATTTCTCCATATTAATGTCAGACATCCAACCACAAATCCAGGAATCTCAGAGAACACCAAACAATAAATGTAAAAGTAATAATAGTAATAAAAGCTACATTTAGGAATATTATACTCAAACTACAGAAAATCAAGGGTAAGGAAAAAAAAATCTTGAAAGAAGCTACAGGGAGAAAAATACCTTACCTACAAAGGGACCAAGATGAGAATTACATCAGATATTTACTTAGAAAACATACAAGCAAGAAGAGAGTGTAGTGAAATATTAAAATATTGAGAGAAACCCCCCTACTAACCTAGAATTCTATACTCTGTGAAATTATCCTTTGAAAGTGAAGGAAAAATAAAGACCTTGTTAGAGAAAAAAAAAAAAAAAAAAGGAGGGAATTTGTTGCCAGGAAGCCTGCCTTGCAAGAAATCTTATAAGATCTTTAGGAGAGGTGAAATGATATAGGTCAAAACTTGATTTAGAGAAAGGAAGAGCATCAAAGAATGAATAAGGCAATAAAAGTTTTTCTTATTCTTATTGAGCTAACAAATAAGAGTTTTTTTAAAGTAATAACAGCAACAGTGTATTTGATTATGTATACTATGTATATGTTTTATACATGTGCTTTATTATATATGCTTATATAGAAGAAAAATGAATGACAGCACTGATGTAACTGAGGAGAGGAAAGAATTAGGATTATTTTAATATTATAAGATATTTGCAGTACCTGTAAAGTGGTATGGTGTTATTTGAAAATGGACTTTGATTTTTTTAATAAATTTATTTTTTATTGGTGTTCAATTTGCCAACATACAGAATAACACCCAGTGCTCATCCTGTCAGGTGCCCACCTCAGTGCCCGTCACTCAGTCACCCCCACCCCCCACCCTCCTCCCCTTCCACCACCCCTAGTTCGTTTCCCAGAGTTAGGAGTCTTCCATGTTCTGTCTCCCTTTCTGATATTTCCTACCCATTTCTTCTCCCTTCCCCTCTATTCCCTTTCACTATTATTTATATTCCCCAAATGAATGAGACCATATAATGTTTATCTCTCCGATTGACTTCGCTCAGCATAATACCCTCCAGTTCCATCCACGTTGAAGCAAATGGTGGGTATTTGTCATTTCTAATGGCTAAGTAATATTCTGAAAATGGACTTCGATTAACTGTAAATGTATATTGCAAACTCTAGAGCAACCACTAAAAAGAGTAAAAAAAAAAAAGAAGCACAAATGGTATGTAAGAAAGGTGAAAAAACTGAATGATATAAAATGCTCAGTTTAAAACCACAAAAGGCAGAAAAGGAAATGGAAGACAAAAATGGGAGCAAAGAACAAGAGCAGCAAAAAAGGAAACCAACAGATATGGCAGATATTAATCCAACTGTATCAACAGTCAGTTTGAATGTCAATGGTCTAAATGCACCAATTCTAGGACAAAGATTGTCAAATGGATCAAAACTCTTTTTTGGAAATAAAGAGTTTTTATCTTCTAAAAGTATCCAGGTAAAAACTAATGAATTATATGGTATTATAAATAAGTGTTTCAAAAACAAGGGTTTTCTTTTGGACAGAAAATAACATTTTATAAAACATTTAAGTGACAGTCTAAACAACACTACTTAGGCTATTTCAAAGGCTGTTTTCAATTTATCATAGTTGTTCAAATGGTCCCAATTCAAAAAAATTGCAGTTAAAATAAGCCAATTTAGGCCTGACAAATATTGTTTTCAACCCTAGACATGTGTTAAAGTTGTTGATTTTAACAGTAGATTGCCAAATTGATGCAATTACTTGGCCACTGTGACTACTTTGAAAAACCTACCAAATAAAGGATTTTCATTCTCATCTGCTATATTTGGGTACCATTGCCATTAACAGGCAGTATTTGAGAATTCTTTTAGATTATGAGGTATAAAGTTGTTCTGAATGACTTGGCCTATAATTAGAATTTATAAGCTCTGTCTTGACTTCTTTTTTTGTAACACAAATGTGTTTGCAGACATACTATACCCTGATAACACCTAGTAGTTGGCTTCCTCTTTCTTCTGCTTCTTTAATTACAGAAATAGTTATAATTACAGGTGAACCCTGGAAATTTAACACACAGTGATTTTATTTATCCTAGATGCATACTTAGCCCTCTATAAACAAATAGTAGTCTTAAAGGTGAATATTCCCTCTTATTTTTCTTTGTCTTCTCCTTTGTGCTTCAACTATTACTGTTTTAACTATTTCATACTGGGTTTCAGGATTTAAACACTGTCTTTAACTTTTGACCTCACTTTCTCCTGTCCTTTGGACCAGGCATTTCTACTTGTTTTCTGTCTTTGCTCTATAATTCTGTGTAAAGGACTCTGGCTTGGATTCATTTCATTGGCTATTTTGGATTTTTTTTTTTCAGATTGCACACCTACAGTCTTAACTGGCTCCTTGCAATCCAAGTTGGTCTGCCTGAGCCATGATGAAGGGAGGAATCTGACCAGTGGAGTGATTACAGAACCACCTAGTTTGTACTTTCTAGAGTATTAATATTAGTTTAGAAAAAAATGAATCTTCGTTGCATTATGAATTATGAGCCTGATTGTGTAGCCAATTTAAAGGAATAGTCTCAGTACTGCCCTATCAGCCTTTATAAAGCTAGAGGCTCTATAAAAGCTAAAGAGTTGCAAGGCAGATGATAGGAGGCCCCAAATTCCAAACGTGAAATTTCATCAGCTGAACCTTTTGAGGTAGAGAGTGCCATTGTTGCAATGATACACTATCAGTACAAACTACTCCAGACCTCATTTCAGAACAAATACATTGCACTGGAGAACCCATATCCTATTAATGTCTTTAGGTAAATCTGTATTCCTGGGATTCCTAAGATCTGATAAAGGAACCGTAAAATAGGATAATAGAGATTCATTTAGTCTGGCCTAAGAAACTCCAACTGAGATACTCAATATAAAAGAAGAATTGCTCTGGATGCTTATTGAAAATGTTAAGGAAGACTCTATTCAAACTATTGCAATGTGGGACATCTGGGTGGCTCAGTAGTTGAGCATCTGCCTTCGGCCCAGGGTGTGATCCTGGGGTCCCGGGATAGAGTCCCACACTGGGCTCCCTGCATGGCGCCTGCTTCTCTCTCTGTCTATGTCTCCTCTTTCTGTGTCTCTCATGAATAAATAGATAAATAAAATCTTTTTTTTTTAAATAAAATCTTAAAAAAAAAAAAAAAAAAAGACTTGCAGTGTGGGTCAACTTCACTGAAACAAAAGGCAGGAGAGTTTAGAAGCTCTGGGGTGAGCTAGTGGAAGAGTCCTGAAGGATATTAAGGGGCAGGTTTGTCATTGTGATCAGGCCATTTGTGTTTGCCCATGAGTGCTTATCAAGTTGGGCTTCCACTCTCTCACACAGACTTGAAGGTATGGGCACTGTTTTTCTAGATGTCTACGTTTCTGGGAGAAGATTTACACCTGGAAGGCACAGAAAAAGAATTTGCATTTGCAAATTTTCTAGAGTAGATCCTCTAAGTAAAGGGAAGTCAGGGGCCTATAGTCAGAAAGAAAGTGTCTAAAGGTAAGTAAGTCCAACTGAGATGATCATTAAGACCATCTTGGTCAACAGGTGAGGGAAGCTCCAGCGAACCATGAAAGTACATAGAAGAGAGGAAGTTTTAAACCACAGAGAAGAGAGTACCAAGTTCCAGTCAATTAAGAACTTCTTGTCCCCTTTCTTCTATCTTGAGTACGAATTGATGTTTTAACTGTTTTTAGCCCATTCTGAAGAGTCTGGCTGAGAAAGCTTCTTGGTGGATGAAATGGAAAATCATGTCAAGTGTTGAGTTTGTTGGTCAAACCTAGAATGAGACTGAGTATCAGTTCTTTCTGTCTGGTCCTTATCCATCCTTCCCATTTACATATTTTCATGTTGTATCTCACCCCTTCATTCTTCCTGCCGTCTTACTTGTCCTGGAAGTCATCCAGCATCTCTCCCCTTCCTTAGTCCACTCCATTGAAAACAGAAAGAGACACAATTTCAATTTATTATTTATTAAGGATATGAATGCAGTGAAGATATAATTAAAAACTAAAGATTAGATATAATGTTAAGAATTCAAACAAGTTTCTGGGAAGAAAGATTGAGTACCTGCTATTGCTGGAGTGATTTGAGCCTTTGGTTACTTCCAATTCAACATTACATGCTAGATTAATAGTGATGGGGGAACAGAGGACTAGCTGAGGACAAAGCACATTGACAAGTCCTTGAAACAGGGAGAGTGACACTTCTCTACGGACTTAACTGCCTCGATGTTCTTACTTTGCTAAGGAAGGGCAGATGGCAATCTTAGCCTAACTAGCCCCAGGAGCCTGTAAGTCTACTTTAACATATAAAAATTCCTTTAGGAATTTCCTTTATCTCTAAATCCCCAAGATACATGTTGGCATTCATCCCCTAAGCACATGGCCCACTGATATACATCTGAAGGGTCTCATGACTTAGGTTTTATTAGACGGTAATAAGTGAACTTTTCCCAACAATAGCTAGCCCCCTCAAGGTCCTGGAAACCTTACTTCCAAAATTCCTTAGAAAGTATGCTATCCCCAAACCCTTCCCAACTTCTAAGTATATTATCAGCCACCCCTCACAGGCCTGGGGCAGCAGCTCTTCCTGTTCCCAGGCTTTAATAAAACCACCATTTTGCACTAAAGACATCTCAAGAATTCTTTCTTGGTTGTAGGCTCCAGACCTCACTTATATTCCAAAACTTCATCAATAGCACCAAGCATCTCATGTGTTTGGTCCTCTGGCTATTGGTGATAGCATCCTTATCTTCCTAGGAAAAAGCATTGGATATCAGGAAATCCAAATGATAAGAAGATAGTCTGGCTTGTCAAGTAGTATTAGGATATTAAAGGGGAAAGTTCTTAATCCTTCACCTAGTTCCTTTCTAAAGAAACAGAAGACAACTCTAGGCCAAACACAGGGGCAGCTTTACAAGGATTCTCTTGCTTGGCCCCATCAACCACCATATGATATGGATTTATTATTCTTATTTTATGAGTAAGAAAATTAGAACTTTGCAAGATAAGTATCATGTCCAATGCAAATGCTATAGCTGGATCTGAACCCAATTAGATTATTGCAGAACCTCAATATTAACCACATTGCCATCCTGCGTCAGATGATGTTAAAGAAAAAAATTGCACTGTACACTTGTTAAAAATGGTAAGGAAGATTTTACTTAAGACAATGAATGCAATCAATGGTTCAGACTATTGCAATTCAGGAGAATGAACTCAACTTTCAATATGATTGAGACAAGTGGGGCTGTACAGTCAGGCAATGGGCAAAATGAAGGGATGGATAGAAAGTTACTAAGTGAAACTTGGTTAGGTGTCAAGGGTGAGAAGAAAGAGGAACTTGATTAGATGTCAAGGGTGGAAGAAAAGGAGTTTGAATGGATATCAAGGGTGTGGATTCTTGATAAACTTGTTTGGCAAGATTCTTTGCTAAAACTGAGTTCAGCAGCCTAAAGTGAGAGGTAGGAGTGGAAGGAGGACTCAGGAGCCTGACTAAATTTTGGTCAAAGACAGTCCTTGTCAATGCAGTAGTGAATTAAACAGTAGAAGATTAATTAGAGTTTAGAATGGGGAAGATATGTATATAAAATTGTTTTGAAAGTCATTTTGGATAGAAATGTGGCTAGTTTATGACGATAGGTTTTGGAAAACTCTTGGGCCTTATTTCCCAGTGGCTTTGTCCTGATTAAATTACCCTTATTTACAAGAAACAGCATGTCAATATACATTGTGATATGCAGGAGGGAAGAAAAGAGGAATAATGTGGAAATGTTTCACTTTTTTAAAATTGTATTTCAGTGTTGTTTTTTTTTTTTTCCATATAGGTTATATGGGAGCAAATTTTGCCATCCCAAGATATGCTTTTTGGTATATGGTTTATTTTAAGCTGTTTGTTTTTAAGTTTGTTTGTTTGTTTGTTTGTTTTTAAGTAATACCCAGTGTGGGGCTCAAACTCACAACTCTAAGATCAAGAGTCACATACTCTTCTGACTGAACTAGTCAGGTACCCTTTAGACTGGTTATTTTTAAGAAACTGCAGACACAAGCAGCTCTGAAAACTGAGTAGAAGTTACCTTTTTGTAAGAGACATTTACAAGTACAAGAGTGTCTCTCTCAGTACCAGGAAGATGGGAATGACTCTTAAATCTCTAGGAACTGTTATCAATGGAGAAGGCAATGCAGTTAAATCTGTTAACAACCTTGCTCTTGTTTACTGTGCTTTTCCTGGTAACTTCCCATCACTGACTCCCACCCCCAACATTTTGCCTTTAGAGATGGTATTTAAGGTGATGTCTTTGGCCATTTTGGGGAGTTATTCAGTTTTCCAGGGTCTGTTTCATGTGTATGAGCATGTTATTAAACCTTGTTTGATTTTCTCATGTTAATCTGTCTCATGTCAATTTGATACTTAGGCAGCTAGAAGAACTTTGAAGGCAAGATAAAATTTTTTCCTCCTCAACAAGGTACAACCTTATTTATCTGGATTTTGTGAGTCTATCTCGTATTTTCCATTTTCCTCCTTCCCATCCAACTTGATCTTTTTCTTGTTATGCCATCTTCATTTCCAAATAGAAAAAAAAAAAAGGAGACTTATTTTTTCTTTTTATATCTGGAGTCCTAGTTTCAATTTTTTTTCTCATAATTTTTAGGTTTTTTAAAATGTTAAATTAGTTACTTTCCTTCTTTAAAATGTGCTATCGCAAGAGAGAAACATACTCAACTATTTTAGGACATATGCAACTTTAAATTATCTGTGAAAACCAGCTGAGTTCTAGAAACATTGGTATGCAAGATCATGTACTTGAGACTATTTGGTTTCCAAAGGTCCTTCATAACATCCAGTCCTGAAACAACAAACATCCTTTTGCTCTTGAAACTGGTTCAGGACAAAATAGAAAGAACAAGGCCTGCTGGTTAAAGCATTGGAGGTAAGCCGACCATTTGCTTAACAAAGCAAGGCTTTACCTCTCCAAGGGCTTTCATCTGAAAACTGGGTTTGGAACCAAGTAGAAACAAGCCCGCTCCAGTGGGATTCATCACTTCCTGGTCTCAGACGGGTACAAAGAATAGACTCTTTTGTGTTTTCCTGCTATTCACATTTTTAGTCAGATCCGAAACTCGAGGTGTGCTTAAATAATGATGGCTGGTACATATTTCCTTTTCTCCAACTGGGGATTCAGATTCGTATTTTCCCAGAGCAAGGTGAAACTGCTTTTCAACTCAGCACACTAAAAGCTAATGCAAAATAATATAAAAGGAACAGTCCTTCATAATGAGAAAGATAATTGGAAATGTTCAGTCTCTACTGCCTCTGAATGCCCTGCAACTTTTTTTTTTTCTTGGCCTTTGAAAGCTCTCAGTTTCATTCTGAGTACAGGGGGTAGAAAGGGGAGCTCCTTAGCTGTACAGATACTGCTAAAATCAGACCGTTTGGTCTAACATGTTGTTCAGAAAGCCATTTGGTTCCAGTATTCTCATTTTTGTGTAATTAATGAGAACAGCATTATTTACATCTCTGTACACTAGAAGTTTGAACACAGTTCTAATCAGAATAGACAGTTTCATCTCTGTTGCCTTTTAAGAGCGGTCAATCTCTTTTGAAATAGACATTAAAATGTACAAACTAAGACCAAAATCAAACCACAGGCAAGTACTGTTTTTGCCTCCAAATGTGCAGAACTGTAAAACTCCATTTACTGATCTGACCTACCCTTTCAACAAATCCTGTATGTTATGGCCACAAAAGCACATTGCTTGTGTTCAGAAATGAACCTGGTCAACTTGAGGATGTGGATAAGAAACTAAAAGCAAGGAACCACTAATGTTTGGGGCTAGCTCATACCAGAACACTTTTAGAGACCATCAAATTCTATTTTCTTTGTGATGTAAGAATGCAAAGGGAAATATTCTGTCTTTGAAAGTCTTCTTGAAAAGCAATAGTTGAAGGAAAAGAGGTCGTAATATTGCAGGTGGACATTCACTTCTTTCCTATTACCGCCTATTAAAAACAAGAATCTAAAGATTGGATCTAAAGCAAAAAACAACCAAAAATAGAAGAGTGAAGATGATGAAGGACTGGTAGATGGGTAGAAACCTAAACACTCAGTAAATAAGCATTTTACTAAATGCTGTACAAAATAGTAGCTACAAAAAAGATATATTGTCTGTCTTTGAGGACTTCTTGCATTATATGCACCGGTACAGAATGGGGAAGTAAAAGCATAACAAGCCTCACTTGTTATTGTCAAATGACAAAATAAAACAACTTAAGTAAAGAATTTGATGTTTTTTATTTAAGGGGGGAAAAAAAAACATGGATTGGGGAGTGCAGTGCCTAACAAGCAGTGAAGTGTTCTTTCCAAAGTATGCTGGACAAGAGCAAGTTTTATAGAGCTTTAGAAGAGGCAACTTGAAAAATGGTATGATTGGCTAAGAGGTCAAGAATTTTCATTTTCTAGGGTCAGGTAAGCTAGGCAAAGCTGAGTTGGAGGATTGTGATTGGTGTATGTGAGGTTTCCTTGACAGTGAGGTGTTTTCTCTACATGCAGGCTGACTTAGGTTCAGATTTACGGCGTGGGTTAGGCCACTGGGGCAGCCTCTATTTTATTGGTCTTGATGTACACAAATTAGCTTAATCATTATCAGTCCCAGAAAGCAGGTGAATAGTAAACCAAAATTATTCATTCCTTCTCCCTCTACCTCAACATCGAATTCCCTGTACACCTCATCCCTGTCTTTACAGCATGTCTAAGGTTATAAAGACTTATACTGACCCAGCAACACCTGTAGACACGGAAAAATACTTTTTATTTGAACCAACAAAATCATGCTACAACAATTTTATGGAAGAAATTGGAACACATACATACATTCTATTTGACAAAGACTTTTATGACAAGACTGTAAATGGTGTTAAGTTTTCTGAGGTTTTATTTTATTCTTTTGTTTGGAACTTATTCCTGTTTCTTTATTTTGCTTAACTCCGTGTTAGTTTCCAAGCATTAGGGCGAACAGCTCTCTCTCCCAGTCTTGAAGGAGAGACCTCGCGTGGGAAATTAGCTTTACCTCTCAATCCTGGCCTACCTCTTAGTTGTCCCTCAAACCTTTGTGATTGTCCTAGCAATTATCTGGAATGGCTCCCAGTGGTTGAGGGTGTGCTAACTCCTGTCGGTGACCCAGAGGTGTCGACCCCAGTCAGCACCTGGATTCAGGCTGATGGGAAGCCAGGCCCTCAGGCAGTAGCTTTCAAAGTATGCAAACATACTGCAAGCCTGAGCCCCACTGGCCACCAGATCTGCAGGAGTCCTTTGGGCTGCAGCTGCAAAAATCACCTGTCCACACAAATGTCTACATTCCTGTTTCAGAGACACCAGCTAGCTGCAGCGGTGCAAAAGGCAAGTGCAGAGAACACGACCACCAGGAAGGAGAAGAGAAAAGAAAAGAAAAGAAAGAAAGAAAGAAAGAAAAAAGAAAGAAAGAAAGAAAGAAAGAAAGAGAAAGAAAGAAAGAAAGAAAGAAAGAAAGAAAGAAAGAAAGAAAGAAAGAAAAAGAAAGAAAGAAAGATGGAGGGGGAAGGAAGGGAGGAAGGAAAGGAAAACAAGAGGGGAGGAAAGGAAGAGGGAGAGGAGAGGAAGCGGAGAGGAAGAGGCGAGGCAAGGCAAGGCGCCCTGGCCAGCCAGAGAAGGCCCTGTGAGGCCCCCGCGTCTCAAATCAGATGGCTGCCCTTCAGGCCGACCCAACAGGACGAGCCAACAAGCGTCTCCCACACGAGTCCCAGGGACACGCGCGGGGCAGGGGCGTCCCCCGGCGTGGAGGGGAGCAGCCCCCACACCGGCCCCCGCGGGTGCGCAGCGCGGGGCCTCTGGTAGGCGCACCAACGTCCCTGGGTGTCGACACTGCAGGTTCTGGGGGCTCCTCCCGCAGGGGCAGGACTTAAAAGTTTGGGGGTTCGTGACGTGGGCTCAAACCCTCCGGTCCTCGGGGAGAAGCTCCTCTCCCGATTGATTGCGGGTGTTGGCGCCACGGGGGCGGCTTCCGAGGCCCGGGTCCCCGCCTCGCCGCCCGCGCCTGCGGGCGGTGCCTGCGGGCGGTGCCTGCGGGCGGTGCCTGCGGGCGGTGCCTGCGGGCGGTGCCTGCGGGCGGTGCCTGCGGGCGGTGCCTGCGGGCGGTGCCTGCGGGCGGTGCCTGCGGGCGGTGCCTGCGGGCGGTGCCTGCGGGCGCTCAGGGGCCGCCCCGCCCGGCTCTGGGGCCCCCTGCTGAGCTCGAGACCCTCGGTCGCCTTCTTGAATCCGAACCCGACGTTGGTCTTTGAAAGCTGAAAATAACGAATAAGGCCTAATTCAAAACTGGTTAAAGCGACCGCGGGCAAGAACATTGAGTGACTCTCCTCTTGATTTTTTTTTTTTTTTTTTTTTAAATTTATGATAGTCACAGAGAGAGACAGAGAGGCAGAGACACAGGCGGAGGGAGAAGCAGGCTCCATGCACCGGGAGCCCGACGTGGGACTCGATCCCGGGTCTCCAGGACCGCGCCCTGGGCCAAAGGCAGGCGCCAAACCGCTGCGCCACCGAGGGATCCCCATCTCCTCTTGATTTTCTATCAGACTTTTCATGCCCAAGAGACCTGTTATGCCTGAAAAAGGCCTCGTCTAACCATTTAAAAATCCAGACCCAAACTAACCAAAACAGAAGCTTCACTATTAGGTTCAAGCTTTCGTTGAGTTAATTCTAGTGCTCAAAACAAAGACAAGAACAAAACAAAACAAAAACCCAAAAAACCCCACAACATCAAACCACAACCTAAGAACTATCTTAGTTCTTGTATAAGGGCTTTTCTTTTGATGAGTATCATTGTTGATGATATTTTACACAGTATTCGCTCAATGAGTAAATCTTGAAATTGAGTCTCATTTTTAATTATTTATTTATTTTTAAATATTTTATTTATTTCTTTGAGAGAGACAGAAATAGCACGAGTGGGGATAAGGGCCAAGGGAGGGAGAGGGAGAAGGGACAAGCAGACTCCCTGCGGAGCCGCAGCCCCTTGCAGGGCTCCATCCAGGACCCGGAGATCATGACCTCAGCTGAAGTCCCACACTTAACTGAGACACCCCGGTGCCATTATTTTTCTTTCTTTATTGCACAAATAATATATTTTGTTTGTGGATGTTATAGAGAAATACAATTGATTTTTATATATTGATTTTTAATTCTAGTAATTTATTTGCATATTCTTTGGGATTTTCTACTTACATAATATGTGTATGAATAACAGTTTTATTTTTCCTCTTTATTTTTTAAGATTTTATTTATTCATGAGACATACTGGGAGAGAGAGGCAGAGACATAGGCAGAGGGAGAAGCAGGCTCCATGCAGGGAGCCTGATGTAGGACTTGACCCTGAACCCTGGGATTATGCGCAGAGCTGAAGGCAGATGCTCAACCACTAAGGCACCCAGGTGCCCAAGTGCACTGGCTTTAGAATAAGATCTGTGATTGACTTTTGGCTTTCTCAGTTATGGTGACACTTATGGAAAACTTATTTAACTTCTCCAAGCTCCCTATTTTTTTCCTCTTTAATATTTATACCTTTTTTTCCCCTCCAGTACAATTTGATTAGAAATGAAGAAGAAGGTATGCCTATCTCATTTCTGACCTTAGAAAGTTATCAACATTTTGCCATTAAGCATGATATTTGCTGTAGTCCTTTTTTTGAAGTTGATCCTTTATCAGAATAAGGAAAATCTCTTCTGTTTTTAGTTTGAAATTTTTAATTTTTTTAAAAGATTTTCTTTATTTATACATGAGAGACACACAGAGAGATAGAGGCAGGGACACAGGCAGAAGCAGAAGCAGGTTCTCTGCAAGGAGCACAAGGTGGAACTTGATCCCAGATCCTAGGATCACACCCCTAGCTAAAGGCAGTTGCTCCACAGCTGAGTCACCCAGGTGTCCTGAGATTTTTAAATTTGATCATGAATTGATGTTAAATTAAATCAAATGACCATATTATTTTTTTCTTCTTTAGCCTGTGTATTGGAAAGCCATTGTCACTATGCAACTACAAATCACTCTGAAACTCAGTGGTTTAAAACAATATCATGTGTGTCAGATCTATTAATATCTCACTGGACAAAGTAAGTGACTTGGCTTATTGCTAGGTTAAAAGGAGGGAAATCCACTCCTTCCAGTGAGAGGAACTTGAAAATTACATGACAAAGAGCGTGGATAGAGGGAAGGGTCAGTAAACAGATCCATGTTTCAGTTGCCACAATTATTCACAACCTTTCTAAGAGGAATATGCCCATCCAGCATCCCCAGAATCTCCCCATCTTTTAAGCAAGAGGCTTAAGATCAGATCAAAATGTTGCTCCTTTGATCTAGAGACCTATAAACAACAAAAAATGTCAAATTATCATCCTCATTTATAGGCCGCATTGAACCAATGGACAGGATAACCATAATAAGTGCTCTCAGATAATGGGAGAAGGGAAGCATACAGCAATTACTAGTTCAAGGTGATTCTGAAATTCTCCACTAATATGGAGGTAGGAAATATTACTTGATCAACCTATATTGCTGTCTGAGAATAACGCCCATCAACTGTTTTCTTTGGCTCTTACTTCTAAATTTTGGGATATCATTCCTTTTCTATTATCCTTCCTGGTCTCTTCTAAGGAAAACATTAGAGAATATGCTTTTATTTTATTTTACTTTTTAGAAAATATGCTTTTAGGAGGAGCAGGTGAGCAGTTTTATCGACTTGCACACTGCCTGTAGAAATTTGAGGACTTGTTTTTAAAAATCTCAAGAACGTCAGTCACTCTAGTCCACTTTTGCTAATAAAGATAAATCTATTTAAAAGTTTGTCGATTAGCTTTTTTGTTTGTTTTTCTTTCTCTCTGCCTGAGAGAAAGAGGCAGAGAAATAGGTAGAAGCAGGCTCCTCACAGGGAGCCCGATGTGGGACTCAATCCCTGGACCCAGGATCACACTCTGAGCCAAAGGTAGATGCTCAACTGCTGAGCCACTCAGGTGTCCCTGTTGATTACCTTTTAATTTGATTTCACTCAACTCCTTTTGTCAAATGCTGCATCTACAACTCTTCTAAAGACATTCCTTTCTTTCTCTAGGCTTAATTATGGGTATTTTGAGTCTATCAGATTTCTATGGAACCACATCTTTAAGCTTTCTGGGAGTCTTTTTATTCAGCTGGAAGGATCTACTAGGTACCACTTAAAATTTTTCATAACTTTTAACAAAGGGCATGATTATTTCATTTTTGATTTGTTTTTTACTACCAAACTTAAATGGCCACTGTCTTGATGTACACATACCCCCAACCCCGCCCACCCCCCCCCGCCCCATCATAATTTGAAAATCTTCTACTCTCTGGAGAGGTATAGATGAGAGGCAGTTTTATTTTTCAGCTTAGCAAGTTCTGGACTCTTTATATACCTTCTAAAGTCTGCTTGTAAGCTGGCCATTCTTTTCTGAATTCATCTTTGCTTTGTAGTGTCATTTTGTACAAGCAGAAAGGATAAACTGAAGTTTGGAACATCTTGCCTGAAAAACATCTTTCCCAAGACTATACATTCATTGGGTACATTTTTTATCTTGCATATTATAGTAGGCAACAGTTTTGCTACTAAATAAGAAAGGTCATCATTTTTTTTCAGTGTCCTATATTAGAGCCTTTGCTACTTTTCAAGACTCATAACATTTTTCTCACTTTCTACTATTTAATTTCAAACCAATGGTACATATACTGGCTACATTCATTGCCATAACTATTGCTATAACAATGCTGCCGACAAACTTTCCTGAAAGTCAGTGCCCTTAAACAGCAGTCATATATTCTCACAGGTCTCCAGATCAGCTGGAATGGCTCTGTTCATATGTTTGTCAGACTCATCTTGGGACCAGTGGTCTAGTCTGAGCATAAGGGTGATAGTAGAAATAGGAGATATCAAGCCCACCCACCTGAGCCATTTCAAGTCTCTGGGCACCCCCCCCCCCCCAACTGCTAACATTTCATTAGCCAGAAAAGTCACATGATTGAGCTCACAGTTAAAAAGAAAGAAAATACATTCCCAACCAACGTAGTGGAAGGAAATTAAAATTTAAATGACCAAGGATATGGATACAAAGAGAGGTGAAGAGTTGAAGCAATAATATACTACATTCTGTTAATGTGGTGAATTACATTATGTTTATATTCAGTTGTTCATGTTAAGATATTACTTGCATTCCTAGAATAAACTCAACTTTATCCTAATAGACTATACTCTCTGTATTTGGCTGGATTTGACTTATTAATATTTAGTTAAAGATTTTGAACTTATGTTCCTGAGAGACTGACTAGTATTTTTTAAAGCCAGTTTTTAATATTAATATATACCTGGCCTCATAAAATGAATTGGAAAGGTTTTCCTACTTTTCTATATTCTGTGTATAAGGTTGGTGGTATTTTTTAAATGTTGGTAGAATTTATTAATAAAGCCATGCATACCTGGGGATTTTTTTGTGAAAAGGCTTTTAACTATGGCTTGAATTTATTTAATGTTTATAGGGTTACTCAGACATGCATTTTCTTCTTGCATCCATTTTGATATTTGTGCTTTTCTAGAAATATTCCATTTATGTAAATTTTCCAGTTTATAGGCAAAAGTTGATATCATTTTGTCCTTTTAATGTCTGTACCATCAAGAGTTATTCTTCATTCTTGCTGTTACCTACCCTTTCACTTTCTCTCTTATACGCCACCACTTCCTTTTTTAAAAAAATTTTTTTACCTCCTATTTTTATTGTTTCTTCTATCTTGTCATACATTTGCTTTACAGAGGCAATTGTTTTTGCCAGATTTTTGCATTTAAGGTGATCTGTTTTGTTAGATTTTTCATCTGCTCTATGGTAATATTTTTGTGGTGAGTGTTCTTTTTCTACTTTTGCTTTTCTTATTTTTTTCTTCCTTTATTTTTGTGGTATCCTTTAAAAAAAGATGTTCTGCTGGCTTCATTTTGATCACTCATCTTTAAATGAGTTGAGACTGATTTCCTGTACCAATGCTTTGAGAAGTAGGGTGGACCCAGAGCCATGTTTCAATTTTGTAGACATTTTCCCTATGTTCTTGCATTTTCATAAGTGAATAGTCCTTGTCTTTTCCCCATCCAATAGACAGCAAGAACTATAGGTCTACTTACCATTCGAAATTTTTCTTTTCTCCTCATAGATCAGTTGCTTTTTGCTAATATGGCTTAGTTATATGATTCCACATTAACTCTCTTTTGTTTATTAGAACCAAACTGAAAAAACTGAAGCTTTATCTCTAGTATGCTTGTAGTTTTGTTAATTTGTTTTGTACTTGAGAGTGTATCTTTTGGAGATGCATTCTGGAGATATGTACTTTGACTTTTTTTCTGCTAAGACAGTGTTCTTGTTTTAATTCTTCCTCATACCTTAGTTCATCTCTCTGACCCTTTTTTCACCTTTTTCATCTTATTAAATTTGGGGAAGATTAATTATTTTGCTAATTTTTCAGTGATGCATACTGTTTTTCTTTCCTTGTTCTCCTGTTTGCATGTAGCTTTCTTTCTAAAAAGGTAAGGGAAAATGCCAATTTTACAGAATTAACCGAAATTATGAACGGTGTTGACACATGTCTGATTTTGTTTGAAGTAACCTTTTGTTGGTGCTCTGCAGGTCAGATCCTGTGCTCTTTTCTCATTAATGCACAACATTTGGACTCAGGTGGATTAGAGACCAGCTGTTTGGGTGGATCTAAATAAATCCAAATCCATTTTTGAAAAACAATTTATAATGAGTTTTCCAACGAAAAGAAACATCATTTTTGCATTTGAAGAACTCTTTCCATATCTATCTATCTATCCAGCTATATGTATATAGAAAGAAGGGAACTCTTTTATAATCATATGATAATAAAGAAAAATAGTGTTCAGGATTAAATCATTAGATATATGTTGGCTGAGATCCTAGAGTATACAGAAATCATATGATGTAATCCTGAGGAGGAGAAAATATATATAGATGGTACCCAACTAACACAGAGAAAAGTTAGAGTAGATCTCGGCAGCAGGACTAGGCTATCTGAGTTCTAATCCCATCTCTGCTCTGTCCCAGATTTGTGACTTGAAGAAGCCACTTAACCTCTCTGTATTCTCTTTTTTTTTTTTTTTTTTTAAGATTTTATTTATTTATTCATGAGAGACACAGAGAGAGGGAGAGAGGCAGAGACACAGGCAGAGGGAGAAGCAGGCCCCATGCAGGGAGCCCGACATGGGACTCGATCCTGGGTCTCCAGGATCACGCCCTGGGCTGAAGGCGTCGCTAAACCGCTGAGCCACCCAGGCTGCCCCCTCTCTGTATTCTCATTTGTAAATATGGAGAAATAGCAACATCTTCCTGATAAAATTGTTATAAGAATTGAATTGATATATATGAAGAGCTTAGAATAGTATCTGGCATAGACTAAGCACACAATAGATGCTTACTATTATTGTCTGATAGTTGACCTTTTGCGCAGTTTTTCATAAGTCAGAGTTTTTTGTGATATATGTGCATTTATGTATATAAGTTCTTCAGCCAGATAGCAGTTTTGTATGCATGAAATGAAGAATAAATTGGCAGACTTTTACAGTTTTTTTACAGTTTTAATTATACTTTTGTTTTATTACTTTACAGATACTTGCTTTCAATTTCTCACAACTTCTGACTTATATAAAAATGATTTTTTTTTTAGAGAGAGCTTATGCTAATTATTGCTGTATTTGAAGAATATTTTTCTAGTGTTCAGAAGATCAAAAAATCTGGTTCCTGTTCAGGGCATACCCACCTGCACATTGTTCATTGACAACCCAAGGGGGGCCCAGCTCTGTGCTGCTTTATTCAAGAAACTCTCTATTTCCTGTAGGATTGTGAGTCTCTTACAGTAGTCTGCTATCTTGCAACTGGAAACAAGTGAATGCCTTAAGAAAGAGACTTCAACAGTGGTGGTATTATTGCATACAAAAGTTCTGGAGAGAGGCAGCTCCATATTGAGCTCAGCAGCTTTCTGCTATTTTTGAGAGCCTATCTTCTACTTTGTTATCCTCATAGTATTGCATGAGTCTAAAAACCCTGTAGAAAACTGCTAGATACCAACTCAACGTCTTTCCTCCTCTGCTCCTTTTTGTTACTAACAGAATGACAATTTTATTTGCAAAGGCTACTTGTCTAGCTTTAAAAAAAAAAAGTCAAACTCCCCTTGGATGGTACTGACAGTCAAATAAATTCTATAAAATATCACTGCTCTTTTTTTAATGTCTGAAGATACTCCTCGGAACATTTTAGGGGCTTTGATTTCATTATAAAAGTGATTCATGCTCAGAGATAAAAACTATTAAAATGGAAAACCTTAAAATAAAATTAGAAATTATCTCCCCCGATCCACTCCTACATTCCCAATTTCCACTCATCAGAGAGGCTTCTGTTAACTTCTGTTAACAAGTTCTTGTATATTCTTTAAATGACATCACTTTATTTTGTTTTATTTTATTTTATTTATTTTATTTTATTTTATTTTATTTGTAGGCTCCATGCCCAGCATGTCTTGAACACAAGTCTTGAACTCACGACCCTGAGATTAAGACCTGAACACTAACCAACTGAGCCACCCAGGAGCCCCTAAGTGACATTATTTTAAATGTCTTTTACTTACTGCACAATTTCCCTGTTAGCCTTTTATTTTTCTATTACAGCCACCCCAATTCCATTACTTGGCTATGTATTCTAAGGTAAGTAGACTAGAAATCACTTTGGAACTTTACAGAGACATTGGCTTTCTTTATCAAAGTGATTGTTTGTCTAGGAAAATAATTCTAATTAACAAGACTCCCTTTTGAAGCTCTAAACCCTGGGATGATTATAGTTGTAATGATGATAATCAGTGATGGTGTGCATATGTGCATTTTTGTAAGTAGAGTCTATCATTTCTCCTCTGTATTCTCCATTACTAATAACTATGGCAGCGAGATGTGCTGGTCAGTCACAGATTTTGTAAATGGTCTGCCATCTTTAGTGGCAGGTAATATTTTATATTTTGTTTTAGCACAAAAGGTATGAATGATACCCTTTCACTGAACATTATAAAGCAAGATGCAAGATTTTTAAAATTCAAAGCATGTTATGGGTACATATGCTGGAGGATTATAGCAGAGAAAAATGACCGAGGCTAATGCATTGGAAGCTTGCTATAAAATACAATGTACTTTAAGGTAGACTGTTTTGGATTTCTTCCAATTCATTTATTTCTAGAGAACCATAAGAACCTTATTAAATAGAGGTTATCCTGGGCAATGTTATACTGTCCTTTCAAGTCTCTCAGCTTACTTTTCCCACACAATTCTCCCTTCCCTCCAGAGACTGTTTTATCCAGTCCTTCATAAGCTCTCAGATTTTCTCCCTACCACTACTCCAAAAGTATTAGCATTCATTTATATCTTAAGTCATCATGTTGGGATCCCATCATGTGTACAAGTGTCTTTTACCTTAATCCCTTAATTATTTTTTTAAAGATTTATTTATTTATTTATTTATTTATTTATTTATTTATTTATGAGACACACACACAGAGAGAGGTAGAGACATAGAAAGACAGAAGCAGGCTCCTCACAGGGAGCCCAATGCGGGCCTTGATCCCCTGACCTGGGATCACACCCTGAGCCCTGAGCTGCTCAACTGCTGAGCTACCCAGGTGTCCCCCTTAATTCTTTAATGAAAGGAATATACACCATTCTTAAATGAAATGAGAGTTTCTGAGCCCCTTCAGCCTCACTCTGTCACTCAAGAAGGAAGACCTTTCATTGTATATGTTGTCATTTCAAAGACAGTCTCACAGGTATCATTTTAGTAGGGTTTCAGATTGATGTATAGGTCCCTAATTTTTGCTTATCATCAAGTAACTTTGTAAAGAACACCAAGGAAAAACATCTCAATTTTTTTAGTGGCAGGATAGACTTTTTTTTTTTAAAGATTTTATTTATTTATTTGAGACAGAGATTGAAAAAGCATGAGCAGGGGGAAAGAACAGAGGGACAGGGACAAGCAGATTCCGTGCTGAGCATGGAGCCTGACATGGGGCTGTATCTCACAACTCTGAGATCATGACCTGAGCCAAAACTAAGAATCAGATGCTTGACCGACTATGAGCCACCCAGGTGTCCCAGAATAGATTTTGGTTTTGATGACTCCCTCACACTCAGCTTTGCTGTGGTTAGCTGTTTAACTTTCTGCTTCAAAAAGATGTTCCTTCTGCCATGGTTTGAGCCTTATGCTGGTGAAGGTGATGTATTAGTGAATTGGTGACAAAGCCACATTCAAAACTGACAGAGCATAGGGCTGTGATGATTGCCCATCTTTGCCACCCTGATTTGTTTGCAATTATTCTAGAGTGTGAAAAAAATCTCAAATTTAACTTTATTCTCAAATTTAATTTACAAATAAATGGCAGTTGAAAATACTGTTGTGAAATCAGAGACACTATAATAAAGCGTCTCAGCTCCTCCAAAAAGGGTTGTCAATGCTATTATGCATCTTTCCTGGGGTTAAGATACAGTGGGTCTACTTTCTTTAGGATCTGAAATTCCATCAATGACATTTATGATTCTTTCAAGCATTTTGTAATGGGGGCGCCTGGTGGCCATAGAACATGTGACTCTTGATCTCAGAGTTCTAAGTTTGAGCCCCACATTGGGTATAGAGATTACTTAAATAGGAAAATAAATAAATAAACTTAAAAAAAAACCAGCAGAATCTGCCAAAAAGAAAAAAAAAAGTTTGTAAGGTATTTGAACTACTGGATAATCTGATTTGTGGGAAGTTATTTTCTTATTATTTATCCAAAGTCTACTTGAAGATTTTTCAATATGTACCTTTGTGTGACTATCTTTTTTGAGAATTTAAATTGCTATTTCATAACTCTTTTGATTATGCAAAGTCATTTGACTGAGTGTCAGAAAGGACTCAAAAGGAGATCAGATGATACAAAAGGGAGTTAGATGGCTGAGTGACTCCACTAACTTTTAACATTTGCCCGAAGATTATAACCTCATATTAAAGTATGCCTTAGTCAGAGTTTATAGTTTTCTGTAAAAGAAAATCTCACTCATTAATCCCATCCCCTTATCTGTAAAGTATATATTGCGATTCTAAATACAAATAGTCTAGAATTCACTATCCTTTCAGTAATAAAAATTCCATTAAGAAAATGTGTTTATGTGTTGGCCCACATTTACACTCCTTTATTCAGAAACTTCCTTTGCTTTTAGGATAATAATCATTCATTCGTGAAACCAAATTTTGGCAGTTGTTTTGTGTATGAAGGTAAAAAAAAGTGGTTAAAATAAGAATTTACTAAAAAAAGAAAGAAAGAAGGAAATAAAGTTCCAATGCAAAATCTACGTTAGACTTACTTTTTTCAGTGTATAGTTATAGCAAATGTTACCCAGAAAAATCAGTTTTGTGTCTTAATCCAACCAACATCTTTGGGAAGAAATGTGACTTCCTGAAAGTAAAAAATGCTCATGATGAACTGGAATGTCAGGTTTGCAAGATGTTTCTGATTTAACATTTGCCAAGTGAAGAAGCAGCCATGTTTCTCTGTTATCCCAGGATACTTGGATCAGCAATGTTGTGTGTGTTAAGACTACTAAACCAGCCACTGAGTGGATGTTGGCCCTCCCAAAGAAAAATCTGCAACTGATTCAAACAAAAGATTACCTGGACTAATAAAATATTAGTAGTGTTCAGAGTACCATCTTGTTATTTCCCCCCATTATCTCACTTTTTAGCTGGTAGAAGGCCTATAGCTAAGTGATAAGAAGCAGAAATTTCCTCAAACTATTATTGAATTAACTAAACAAGGAAACCATTAGATGGATGTGGCTCTAGCATCATCATGGCCTACATAAAACCAAAATCTGAGCTTGTAAATGCCTCAAATTTACAAAATCAAAACATTAAGGACAACTAATCATAAACAGCCAACCAGGCTTTAAGTTATAGCCAATCAAATAGTTTCCCTTCTTTGCTTCCACACTTTCTCTGTAATAAGTGTTTTCCATGGTTCCTGTTGACAGAGTGCTTCTAACCACAGTTAGAGTTGACTTTTGCTTAAAATAAACTATCAAAATTTTTTGTGCCTCAATTTACCTTTTAAAATTACCCTAAGTTAAGGAGGGTATGATGATTAAGAATACAGGGACTTTTATAATACTTACCCAAATACAGTAAGTGCAGCTGGTCCTCTCAGGGGCTGAGAAGGAGAAAATAATCAAGTTTTTTTCTGTGTCCCTGTCTCCATCTGTCTCTGTCTCTTACATATACACATGCACACACAGGCACACATGTCCTTTGTCTTGGATGTACATCAGCTTTATTCTTTCTTTTTAGAGATTGGCTACTTATACTTAATTCCCAGGTCCATTTGGTCTTTTAGTTCAAGTTTTCATACTGGTTAATGAAACCTCTTGTGTCTTTATTTTTTAGATTACAGAAGCATAAGCATGTAATCATTTTGGCCCTGGATTTGACTGAGCCTGGAACCCATGAGTCTATAGTAGAAAGAGAGTCTGAATTCTGGCACAGATGACCTAGCTGTGTGATCTTAAATATGTCACTTTGTCAGTCTGGGTTTCAGTTTTGGGATCCAGGCATGGAGGGAGGCAGCCAGATTAGAAGTAAAGGTTAGAGCCAGACAGGCAGGGTGTAGGAGCAGACAGGGGTGGACAGGAAGGTAATTCTTCATCTCCATTCCTGCTTTGAACTTCGGAGCTTCATTTTTAGAATCACCTTAAGAGAATGTAACAGACACACAAATAATTTTATTTTCTTTCTGTGTACTCCTTCTTCACCCCTGCTCTTTCTATATTTTTCAATTCATTTCCTCCTCCTCTTTCCTTCATTTGCCCTTTAACAACAAACAGGAGTCTGAGAAATGCCAGAGACAGATGTGGGTGCATATGTCGGAGGCCATAAGGGAAGGTTGAAGAGGACACCAGCTCAAGCCTGGAAGTCTGGCTCAAAGCATGTGGAGAGGCAGCCTCATTGTTCGTTTCTGTGGTAGCTATGATTTGGCGTGTGTAGATAATCAAATACCAATTTTGAGCAACTCTGCTTTATTATTCCTGTGAACAAGATAATTCTACCTAATTTCTGAACTGCACAAATGGAGATGTTTAAAACAACCAATTTAAATCTATAGTCAGAACAAAATAAATAGCCCCTACTTATTATTATTTTTTAAATTGTATTTGTTCATGAGAGACACAGAGAGAAAAGCAAAAGCAAAAAAATGTTTTAACTGCCTGTGACACTAAGACCTATAAATTATAATGTAATGCAATTAATCTGACCTTTAAGAAAGGGAATCTACCTGTATTAGTCTAATTCTTTAGGAGGTGGCAGGGATAAACAACTTTCTTTCAATAATTTACAATAAAAGTTACATTTCAGTGCTAAGAGTGACAATGATATGTGAAATTGGCAAAGGAAAGTAGGCATTGTGAATTGTTTAGTGTTTCAGTATGCTATACCAGAATGAAGAAAGTTCAGAAAACAGCTATGTCTGAGCTTCATATCTTCACATGCAAAAGAAGTCAGACAGATGATCCTGAAGGCCTCACCAGGTATTTGCAAAGAGCCCAGGGTGGTGCCGGTAGTAGGCTTCCATTGGTCAGTTCTAGGAAGACCTGCAACAGAACCTGAGCAAAACAAGTCTGGCTTTCAGAATCTCTGACGACAGAGTTTGCTTTTGCTTTTCCTTTGCTTGGCAACAGGTTGTGATGAACTTTGGCTCATAGCAAGGCAAGCTTGTTCTTTGCTAGAGAACTTTGTGGACACATCTGTTTCTATTAGTGCTGCAATATAGCAGCATGAATATCATCCACATTATTAACTAAATGAAGGCAGTTTCCTAAAGGGGTTACTGTCTGCTCTGTCTACTAATCCTAAGGGGATTGAGCGTGTAAAATCATGTTTTGATAAACCTCAGAGAATATGAGTCAAGAAACTGCTGATCATAGAATCCAGACCATTGACTTCATATTCACAATACTAAAACATATGTAAAGCTCTTTTCTTTAAACCTTTATAAATAATTTAAAAAGTATTGACCTAACAGAATAGAAGGGTTTTGTTTTTGTTTTTGTTTTCCGTTTTGTTTTTTTTTAGCCAGACGAGATATGGATTTCAGATATTGTGAGCACAGAAGAAAAAATAAATGTTCTCTCCCCTAGCTTTCCTGAGCCTGCTTTAAAACCAGAGAATTGGTTTCTCATTCAATATTGTAAGTAGCCTTAGAGTATTGCCACTAAAAAGAAATACAAACAACTACAAAGCACTTTGTGACTATGGATTCTATCCAAAGGCTAAATGAAAATCTATAGCAGAAAACAATAATATAGATTGCACCCCAAGTGGTAGGCACATAATTTTAGTGACTTAATAAAATTGTAACACGTAAGTAAACATATTACTTCTCTAATATATTGATGGTCAGATAATAGTTGCAATAAGAATGAATGATTTATGAATTCATGAATTATTCTCTGCTTGTTCTTTAATTCCTGAAACTAAATATGTAAGTTTTCAGCTTTCATTCTTTTCATTCTTTGTATTATAGAAAAAGAATCCTTCTATCAGGCCTAAAAATGGTATGTGGAACATATTTATATAATCCAGACACATTTTTCATTATTAATGGCTACAACCTGCCGGTGATGAAGGTGCAATTTGCTATTTGAATACACAATTAAAGGTGCCTAGCTTGTCATTTGGGTTGAAGAGTTGTATGTCAATGTAAGGAAATTACCACTGAATTCTAGTCCTGTCAAGTGGATCTTTCTTGGACACATGTTTCTCTACATTTGCCTTATGGGCTTGTTTTGTATTAGTAATTATATCTGGCACACAGTGATTATATAGTGATATAAAGTTATTTATTCGCATGGCATATGTAAGTCATGGTTCCTGTGGTTTCCATTTAATAGATTTTTACTCAGTTGTCTTAATTGTTACTAGGTGGAGTCCGAGTTCCTTGTTTGAACTCTGCACCACACATGCCCTGTCGGTGAGAGAAAACTTTTATTGGCCTTACTTTTAGATGGAATGGAATTCTCTCGACATTCAACTTTAAACCTGTCTTTTTTAGGGATACCTGAGTAGCCCAGTGGTTAAGCATCTGCTTGGGCTTGAGGCGTGATCCTGGAGTCCCACGTTGAATCCCACATTGCATCCCACATCGCGTCCCACATCAGGCTCCCTGCATGGGGCCTGCTTCTCCCTCTGCCTATGTCTCTGCCTCTCTCTCGCTCTCTCTCTCTGTGTCTCTCATGAATAAATAAATAAAATCTTTTTTTAAAAAGAAACCTGTCTTTTTTTAAATCCACTGAGGATTTATTATAACCTAGATTCAAATTTGCCTATTAAAGCATTGTGCTCCCTGATAAAATGGAATCAAGTTTTATGGGACAACTTCTAGACACATGATGGTAAACTGCTAGAAGATGATTACTAAGGCACACTTTGGGGCACAGCGATTGAGCATCTGTCTTTGGCTCAGATCATGATCCTGGGGTCCTTGGATCCAGTCCCACATCGTCCTCCCTGTGGGGAGCCTGCTTCTCCCTCTGCCTATGTCTCTGCCTTTCTCTCTGTGTCTCTTAGGAATAAATAAATAAATAAAACCTTTAAAAATAAATAAATAAAATCAAAGCAATAAGCAAGTGAGCCCTCCAGTAAATTGACACTAATCTTACTAAGAAAACTTTAATAGTACAGAGAATAATGTCTGTGGAAAACAATAAAGATATGACGCCACTAGAGAAATGAGAAAAAATCCTGGCTGACCACTTAATTTACTAGATGGCCTTGTGAACATTGCTTAACATGTCTGCACTTCATTGTCCTAATCAAACAAATGGGTGTGATAATGGTACGCCCTTCCTAAAGTTGCTAGGATGAGTAATTGAGATTATTTATGTAAAGAACTTAGTACAGCACCAAGCTCATAGACATTCCTCAATATTGTGTAGTGGTAGTAATGTGGTATTTAGCACAGTGCCTATCATGGAGGTTTTGATAATTGTATAGGATACATTGAAGAAGCATCGTATTTGGGCAATAACCATAATGAAAAGTGACTTTTGTCTCTGACTGCCCCTTTACAATTTACTCACCAGAAGACTTTTCTCTTGACAACAGTTGAAAACTGAGCAGGTGCATGACCTTCATGTTCATTCTTTTTTTTTTTTTTTTTTTTCTTTCATTCTCAGTAAAGATAAGAAAATGTAAGCACAGAATTATGGTCATTTTAAGGTACAAAGTGTTCTGTCAAGCCATAAATCTAGTATACAAAGATTTGGATTGACATTTCACTCTTCCATCAAGATCACTTTATCTCCTTTTCCTGCTCCTTCTGGGGTCTGCAGTTGGTTGGCTGTGTGCCTTTGATGGGAGAGAGGGTACGAGATATCACTACAGTGTTTTCACTCTTTCCCCTCTGTGTCAGAGGCACCAGGGATGGGTTAGAGGAGGGAGGAGAAAGCAGGGAGCAGGTCTGTTGAGTTCTTGCTTGACTGGTGTATGCCGAACCTGGCATACACTAGCTTATTCTCTGGCTCTAGATGTCTAAACCTGGATCTTTCTTTAGTGGCCTTTTCTTTGGCAGGCCACCACTCCCTCAGCCAGAGTCTCTAGGAGCATATTTTGTACATGCCTTCTCCCTGTTGAAGTCCCCATCACCCTCCAGGTTGCCATCTTACAGAATTTGAAATGGTAGTCCACTGGGAATAATCTCTCATTCCTTGCCTGCACCCCTGGTGGGAGCGTAGTTACTTCCTAAATGCTCTTCTTTATTTTTCCCTCCCCAGGGCACGTGCCAAGCAATTGCCAGACATCACAGTGTCTCTCAATTGCAGGCAACAAGTTATAAACTCTCCAAGTGGTTCCCAGGAAGCCTGCTCTCTTTAAGCTAAAGGGAAGGAAGAAACACTGGCCCTCCCTTGCTCTTGTGGCTTCTCTTAGCACAGCCTGTCACTCCTCTGAAGAAGGGTGAGGCCTTCTCAGGGAGATACCCCCTCTAGGAAGTCTCACGAATCTCCTTCAACACTTCTGTGTTACTTAAATGGATAAGGAGGGATTTAAAAAAAAAAGAGTGTGGTAGTTTTATGGTATCTCTTTTGGAATTTCTGTTAGTGGTAGAATGACTATTATTACAAGAAATAGTAATAATAACAACCACAATAATAAAAGATAACATCTATCAAATGCTTACTATTGCCAGATATTGTGCATGTGCTATTTTATTTAATCTGTTAAAAAGAAAATCCTGCTATAAAATAGGTCTTAGTTTCTATTAAAAAAAAAAAAAAAGGTAAACTGAAGCAGTGAGAACTTTAGTTACATGTTCAAGGCCACATAGCTAATTAAAAGCTAGGCATTTTAATTTTGAGGGACACATTTGACCACATTGCAAACTGCTTCTTCAATATGATTAAATGAATCAGTGATTATATTAGTCTCACTTTCCATTATCCCCTAGGATTTTACACAGTTCTCACCATAATACAGGCTTCAAATTTTTATTGAATGAGTCAAAAAAAAAAAAAAAAAAAAAAAAAAAAGACAACCACACAGACAAGTGACAAAACTCTAAAGATTCTATAAAATAAACTGTAGTCTTAAGGGCAAAATTTTTTTCCCACAATTGAGTCAATGTATGAATTTGTATGTTGGGGGGCACACAATTCAGGCCATAAAGCATGGTGATAACTGTAACAATCCTACAACATAGGTTCACAACCTCTTCTTGAAATATCCTTCCAGATTTATGTTGCCAACTAACTTGAGAAAATGATAGTGATATTTTTCAATGATTTTTGTTTGTTTGTTTGTTTGTTTGAGAGAGAGAGAGAGAACATGAACAGGGAGGAGGAACAGAGAGGGAGGAACAGAGAGGGAGGGGTCAGCGAGTCTGACCTGGGGCTCGATCCCAGGACCCCAAGATGCTTAACTGACTGAGCCACAGGCACCCTTTTCAATGAAAAGTTTTTACTACAACTTCGCTTACCTGGGAGAAACATACTCAGAATGGATCACCTTGTTTTACAAACAGATTTTGTTTGTGGAATCTGCACTCCTAACTCTCTGGTGACTCACAAAATTCATCTAAGAAGTGAGATGAGAGTCTTTACATGCTCTGATCTTCTAGGGCAAATTATTTCCAGGGAACCTGAGTGAGTAGCACATGTTAGCAGGGTCAGCGGTGACAGAGCTCCCCATAGAACTGAGAAAGAAGCCTTGGAATCTAGGCTCATTAGTTGTTACTCTGCAGATTCCTTGTACTGTTTAAAAAGAGGTCAGCTTCTTAGCCCCATTTTTTTGGTTTCATTACAGCTTACTTTTCTCTGTAGAACTCTTCTTTGATTTCTAAGTTTTTAGAATTTTCTTGGCAGGATTTGCAAGAGCTGCCCTTAATAGTCTCTTAATAACCAGTTTTGGAATTTTCCATAATAAATGCTTTTCACAATTGGTAATTGTAAACACCATATGCCTTCTGTTTATTTAATTCTTCTCAAGCCTTCATCAAATCTATATTTATAATTTAAAGAAAAAATTGGTACTATGGAATTTAGCCTTGTTAAAGAAAGACAGTGCATTTTTAAGTCTAGGCTCTGTAGCCAATTTCCTGGATTTGAAATCTGGCTCCGCAGTTTATAATCAGCATATCTTGGGAAAGTTACTTAACTTCTCTGTGTCTCAGCTTCCTCATCTGTAAGATGAGGATAAAATAAGACGTTGTTAAGATCAAAGGAATTGATTTCCTTAAAAGGACTTAGAATTAACTTAGAATGCTGCTTGGCACAGAGAAACACTCACAGTAAATGTTAGCTGCCAATACTTTTGTTGCTGTTTTTTTACTGAATAGTGTGGATGGCTCTTATCAGTTAAAGAAACTCCATGATACCACTTCTTACTATTCAGAACCAGCTACCAGGGGAGGTCATGGCCAGGTTCCAGAAAGACCAAACCTCTGGGGAGGGTTGCACTAGTGGACTCTGGGCTTTTGGCTTTGTCCTTGTCCATCCCTTCCAAACTGGGGACATGACTTAAGCCAAGTAAGATTAGCTTTCAACATTCCCCCTCCCCCATTCCACACCCCAACCTCCTCCCTTGACCACTAGCTGGTAGTAGATACTGGACTTTTGGATTTAGCTTTCTCTTTGTGTTATGAACATTGGTCTCTTAGGAACATGGGGTTTTTTGCACAGCACTGAGAAGGCATTAAGGTTTAATTTAGTGAATGTCTCATTTTCTTTGGTCCTGTCTGCCACAGTTTCATTAAGCATCAGGAGATGCTTGAGTCCCCTACTACTTAGGCCTTTTCATGTCCTCCAGGTGCTCAGATCCATCCTAGAGGAATCATTCTGCGCTGGTCTCTTCAAAGGGCATGATAAATTATAGAAAGTTTAAAATTTAAGAGACTGAGTTGAGGAGAAGGATAGCTTGGGAAGGCAAATTAGTATGCCAGCAAGTTGCTGCAGATTTGGGAAGCATCCTCCTTGCAGCACAGACTTTGGAATAAGTCAGAGTGATTTGAGCCATTGGGCAGGTCTTTCAACTTTGGTATGCTTCAGTTTCCTGATGAGCAAAAAGGAGTTAATTGTATTTCCTACTTACAGGTTGACTGTGGTAATGATTTACTAAGTTTATATTTATTTGTCAATCTTTGTATCATCTCTCTAGATATAATTTCATTTGGGGCCTAATACATTGTAAGTATTCAATAAATATACAGAAAGAAGGGAGGAAGAAGGAAGGAAGGAAGGAAGGAAAAGAAAAAAGTAAAAGAGAAAGAAGAAAGAAGAAAGAAAGAAGAAAGAAAGAAAGAAAGAAAGAAAGAAAGAAAGAAAGAAAGAAAGAAGAAAGAAAGAAAAAGAAAGAAAGGGAGGCATATATCTACTCAAGGTAGCTAGGCTGGCCTGTTTCTGCTCTGTCTCTTGCACTAAGCTGAAGCCACCAGAGGCATCTGTGCCTAGACACAAAAAACAGATTTGGAGGGGCAGGTGGGTGCTTTCTTGGTACAGCACTCTTCTAGTTAAGGAGCAGAGTATAGGCTGAGAGGAGGAGGCAAGTAGAGTAGAACAAGCTGATGTGAAAGGGTGAAGTTATTTGTGTCCAGAGAAGAGGATTAGATATGGTCTATAGGATTCATTTTCAACTTCCCAGGAAAACATTAATGTGAAGAAGAATCTTTGGGAGATAATGCTGCTGTTGAGATTCAGATTCAACCAAGAGAGTTCTATTCCACAAAGTGCTTGATAGGCTATTAGGGACATTTGCCTTGATAATATATCATCTGTAGTCTGATGAAAGTCACATTTCCAGGCAGATATTTTCCTGTGGTGTCCCCTGTCGCTGCACTGACTGGATACTTATCTGCTTTCTTGTACATCTAACCAGCCCTTCTTTATAACTTTCCAGACACTGTAGCCAGTGAGCATTTTAACCATTCTAGTCTCCCTCCAAAACAACTATATGTCCTTTGTTGTTTATCAGGTAGTATATATTCAGTGTCCTTATCTTCTGGTAGCATTTGTTACCATCATCAGTGCTAAATTCAGGGGTTCCCTGATATTTTATTTGCAAGGAAGTAGGAAAAACATTGATATCAGCTCAAACTGATTATAGACACTGATTAGTCATGAAGTATTCCAAGGAGCACTAGTTTGACCTCTGAGCAAAGTACTCTGATAAACTAGTGAAAACCGGCAAGAAAGGAGAGAAATGGCTTCAGAAGTTCATGAAAAAAATCCGTTTAGGTTGTGTGTTTTCAATCCTGCAGAGACTACTTCCATATTCTTCATTTTATATCTTCGCCTTTTCTCTATTATTTTTGTAGCCTTCTTTTGCCCTGGTAACGTCTCCTTTCAAAAAAGTTAACAGACTCACTCTTGGGTGTAAATTCATTTAGCTGTCAAATTGCCTAATTTGTGTAGGGCTAACATGCAGCCGGTTCCTGCTCCCTATGAGTGGACTTCAAAGTTGGTAGGAATTTCATGAATGAATTACATAAACTTAGAGGGTTTCTCTCTCCAATGGATTGATACTGATTAAGCATCAAAGTCTTAGAAAAAGTATTAAGTAGAACTTCAGGCTACATGAAGCAGATGAAATATATCAGGGAGGTGAAGATCCTGAAATCAGGTGACCTAGGTGCTTTGGAGATTCCGAATGGGTAGTGATGGCTCCTGGGAGTTACGACTTCTCTGGAAAGTCAATCCCATGAGAATAAGTGACGTATCTTTGTTGTTCATCACCAAGCCTTTTTTAGGAATACCATACATTTTAATTGACTACTGTTACAGGGAGTCAAAGAATTTAAAGGCTGTTCTTGCAGAAGAAAACAGAGGAAGGAGAAAACGTAACTCCTGTAAAGATAAGATTAGAAGTCAAGGACACATTCAAATATCTAGTGACTGTAGGAATTTGGTATTATCAGACATTCAACGTAAATAGATCACCAACTTTCCTTTTTATTATATGAAAAAAGCACACTGGCAGTTGTATAGGGACTCCACTTTCCATCCCTTTTACAAAAGGATTTGAAACAGCCAATCTTTTAAAAGTGGAATATCATAGAGAAAGAGTGGTTTAGGGTATTGCTGCCTTTTCAAAAAGTTCAAAGACTCACAGAAATCTTTCATGGTCTTTCCCACTCTTTTCCAGGGCAATGGATAAAGTTAAGGGCATCAAATGTCAGTTATCCCTATTCTAGAGTGGCATCTAATCTCCTTCATCTGTTTTATTTATCCTGTTTATACTGACTCTGTGCTATGGCCTCTGAGCAAAAGGAATCCATTTTCAAGAAGACACCCTTGATTTGTCCTTCCACCTCATACATAAAAGGTCATATTTTATGGTCAAATAATTGCATATACAGTTTTATTTGTTGAGCTATTTAAAGTAATGCCACTATATCCCTGACCACATGGTTTAAAGCAGTTCCCCATTCCAGCCAATCTCAGCATTTATTATCTTTTTTCCTACTTTACTTATCTTCTTAGCATTTTTATCACCACTTGATATATATTTATTTGTTCATTTGTTTGCTATCTCTTAGCTTAGTGTTGTCTCAAGTGCCTAGAATAGATATTTTTTGAATGAATGAACGAATGAATGAATAAAATATTCTATAAGGATAAAGTTTAAGAAATATTTATATTTCTTATATTCATATATTCATATGCATATATTCAAGGTATTTATCATTGTATATAATAAAAGTATATGAAATCATGATGTGGTTGTTAAAGTCAATGGACTTTGGAAGCACAGGAACCCGGGGTTTAAATCCTGATACAACAATTTACTAGTGCAGTCTTATTAATCCTTCTTTCCTTTCTTTTCTTTTCTTTTTTTTTTTAAAGATTTCTTTTATTCATTCATTAGAGACACACAGAGAGAGAGGCAAAGACACAGGCAGAAGGAGAAGCAGGCTCCATGCAGGGAGCCCGATGTGGGACTGGAGCCCAATGTGGGACTCGATCCCAGGACTCCAGGATCATGCCCTGGGCCAAAGGCAGGCGCTAAACTGCTGAGCCACTCAGGGATCCCCTCCTTCCTTTCTTATTTAAACATGGAACAATATCTTCTTTTCATTACTATTCATTTTTAATTCTGTTTTAAAGAGTAGGAATGATGTATGCAAAGTGCCAAAGATTGCTCAGTTCAAGATAATTATAGTATTCACAAAAGGGAAAGAGGCATGATTTCAACAACTAGAATAACAACAAGGACAAAAACTAGAACATCTAGGATGTTTATTATAGCTATGAGAAATTCTTAGACTTTTATGAAATTATTTTTCAACTAGTATCAGGTGGTTGTTGGGAAGTTGTTGCTTGCCACCTGTTCTAATGAATCTTTCAATTCAAAAGTTAATGTTACTACACACATCAAAAAATAAAAACTCTTTAGGCTTATGCTATGTGTGTGGGTATAGAAAAACAGTGAATCTGTTTTTTTTTTTTTTTTCCCTCTTAAAAACTGTGTTAAAACATCAGGATACCTGTAATTCCTGTTGAATAGCTATGCCCCTTTGGGATTCTAAGTTTATACAGAGAAAATAAAAACAAAATTTCTGGCTTATAGAATTCCTAGTGGTTGAAGACAAAATAAGGGCCCAGCAAAACTTGCCCCTGCTGAGGGGATTGCAGGTGAGAGACCCCTCCCCCCCCACCAGATCAGCACTGAAGGTGGAGGTGAGGGGAGTGTCTCTAACAAGAAACAAAAATTCAGATTTAAGTATTTCTAAAGTCCAAAAAACAGATAAGATCACCAGTGCTGTATCAGTTAAAGATCTTCCCTATTCTCTTACCTCTGCGATTGCCCCAAACCTCAACTCTAAAGGATCTTAGTGTGCAATATGGAGGGTAAAGATGGGAAATAAGAAATTTTGATTATTCCCACCTGTCCTGACTCACTTAACCCCATCTAGGATTTTATAATGAGACTGATATTTTGAAATTGTATGGTCTTGAGCATTTTAGTTTTTAAGGTGAGTCCCTATCTGGTCACATGGACTGGATATAGTTTGCTTTACTCAAAGAGAAGACTCAGGGGACCTGTCTGAATTTTCACTTAGAGAGGTAAGAGAATAAATGGTTCTCCTGATCAGTATCTTTATTCTTTTTCCAAACAACAGAAGGATTTGAGAGGATTGGATCCTTCCTGAACAAGTTTTTGTTTTAAATGTTTTAATAGTATCACATTACCTGCTTTCTTGCAGTTAGATGGAGTTTTGTGACTAATTCTAACTAATGGGCTAGGAGTGGAAGTAGTGACTGATATTGATAAATGATAGAGAGATGATATAGAAAAAAGCAAGTAAGATCCCCCTGTGCTCTCTTCCCCTACCACAGCA
This sequence comes from Vulpes vulpes, assembly GCF_048418805.1. Classification (NCBI taxonomy): domain Eukaryota; kingdom Metazoa; phylum Chordata; class Mammalia; order Carnivora; family Canidae; genus Vulpes; species Vulpes vulpes. The sequence continues at coordinate 76,754,025 of NC_132786.1, read as the reverse complement.
TCTCAAGAGGCTGCATCTTTCAGGTATATGACTACATGAGGGGAACTCCATTAGCCTGGGTCCCATGGTGATGAAGTGGAGCAGATTCTCCAAGTGACTGGTTATGTAGTTTGGTTATGTAGTTTGAGTGGGAACCAGATCTTGCTGTGGTAAGCCATGGAGCTTTCGGGGTTAATTTATTATAACATAACCTAGCCTATTCTAAATAATAATACATCCACAAATTTATCATTTTCTTTATACTCTTCATTCTATCTTCCATCTCAAACCTTCCATCTAGGGTTACTTTTCTTTTCTTTAAAGTATATCTATTAGTGTCTTCGTGTATGTTTATTGGTGGTAATTTCTTATTTTTTATTCGTCTAAAAGTCTCTTCAGTTCTTTGTGGTTAAAGGATATTTTTTTCTGAATATGTAAGCCTAATGTGGCAATTATGTTCTCTCAGCACAGTGAAGAAAGAGACTCACTGTTTTCTGGCTTTTCTTGTTGATAAGTCAACTGCTCTCTGTGACTTCGAATCTTTTATTATTTCTAGAAAATTAACATAATTTCTTCAGTCATCTTCTCAGTCATCAATTGTTCAAATATTTCCTCTACCTCATTTTTCTTTCTTCACTTTCTGGAACTCCAATTAGATGTATATATAACAATTTCTCACCTCATTGATTGATTAATTACTTCTAATCGATGTATGTTAATTGAGCATCAGGCACTTGTGTTATATCCACTGATGATTCCACCTCCCCCCCCCACCCCACACCATATGTGAAATCTTCATTTAAACCATGTGTTCTCTTTGGAAAGTCTTAAATGAAATTTAAATAAATAAGATATTCAAGAAAAATATCTTTTTTCCTCCCATTGGCGTTTTTAATTTTACTTATCACATTTTTCATTTCTTGAAGATGTATTTGGTTTCTTTTCATATATCCTTGGTCATTTATAGATTATTGTTCCTTGTACTTATTTTTGTTTGTTTTTAATTTCTTTAGATATATTGACAGGTATTTTAGCCATGCTTATCTGTTCCTGCAGGCTCTTTCTCAAGATTATTTACTTCCTTGCATGTGGGTGAATTTTGAGGGTGAGTACATACCCTGATCAACAAATTGGTTGATCTTTCCATACAGAAAACCTATTTGACTAAACTGAAGATGGTTACATCCTGGTAGTATTCATGTTTGCTTCTGTTGGAGCTGAGGAACACTCCTCATCTGGAGCTACTTCAGCCCCTCTACCATCACGCAGATGTTTCAATTTCAGAATTTTAGGTTTGATGTTTTCAACTAATCAGCATTTGTCATCAGAGCAACCTGGATTTTTGCATGTTCTCAAAACTTACCTCTATGATTTCAGTTCGTAGTTTGTGATGAATTGATTGGTGCTTAGGCAATTTCCGTTACTTCTTATGAAAAATAAAAATGTTTTATCCAAGATCTAGCCATTTAATACTAAGAGGTTCTTCAAAAGCATCTACTCCTCCATACTGTTTGAAGAAGTACTTCTAGTAATTTTATAATCAAAAATAATTTCTAACCATATATCTTTGATCATCTGGAGTTTGTGCAGGTGTGAAGTTACGCTTCTATGATAATGACCCAGCTCTCTATCCTTCTCCTTTGTCTCTGTATGTCACTAATATTTCACACTTCTCCCTATATGAACACATGCCACTTGCAGATGTGTTAGATACATGGATTCTAGAGGATTACTATGCACATTTTTTTGGTGCTTCCCTAACCAATAGCTTGTGTTGTACATGTATATTCATTTGTAACATATGCCTAGGTGACTGTCATAGCAGTAATGAGATTTGAACTCTAAACTGATAAGAACATTTTTAATGAACCATTGTGGTTGCTGTCAGGAAAATTGTTCTCTAAACCACATAAAGGCTTCTCATTATGTATGTGCATGTATTTTTAAATCCTGAAAATATTCCAGAATTCCAAGAAGTATCAATGACAAGTGACTTATACTTCACAAATTGAGACATTTTGAAACCTAATAAATGCCAGAGCAGAGGTCTGACACACATTGTATCAGACTTGTGGTAATTGTTAAAGCTATTTTTGGAATTCATTTTTGTGCCTAGATAGGAATGCATAGAACACTATTTGGGGCATATTTTATAACTGCTTCATGTTATTCTGCACTATTAAGATTGCTGGGTGGTTATTTCCCTGTTTCCCATCATATTTGAGGGAAAATGTTTAATTTTTTAAGGAACAATTTTATTTATTTTATTTTATTTTTTTTAAGGAACAATTTTAAAAACTGTTTGAAATTCAACACATCAGCTCCATGAAAATTTACTGAATATATGTATACAGTACTCTTGCTTAGATACAACTTCCTAAGTGGTCTTGGTCTCTGTCCATTATTTCCTCTCCCTCTCCCTTTCCCATCTCCCCTAGTTTGGCCCACTGACTTCGCTACCCGCTGACTCAACCCTCCTTCAGCTTCTTCTAGCCAGTTCTAATTTGAGGCATTAAAACTGAATGTCTCTGCTTTGGATGATTTAGTGCTCAATGTTGACTCTTTACTACAATGTGGTACCTTGGGTCATCTTTATTGTCTGCTTAACTAGTAGTGAAAGATGAAAACTTGGGGTCTACCTTTTTCTCCAAGTGACAGCTGATTCTTCTCTCTTTTTGGATCCTGTAGGATTGCTATTAAATACTGATGGATCTCTTTGCTTGGCAAAGGCTTTAGTTCCTCCATTTAAGAAATTTGAAAACACATGTGTCTCTTAAATTAATGTATTTGTCTTACAGTTTCCAAATCATCTTTCACTAATAAGAGAAGCTTCCCAGAACCCCCTCTAAGGATTGTTCCCTGCCTCCTGAGGACAGATTTCTCTAAATTCTGGGACTGCCTGGATTTCCGAAAATTGATCAGCATTATTCCTGTTACCAAGCTCCTATAACCTGCCCAGCATACCTATATTATTTGTCTTGGAACCATCATGCCAACTCTTTACTGGACTTGAGACCAGAGTTTGTTGAACACCTCAGGCATTGAATCTTTGTCACTTCAGAGGGTAGATGAATTACCAGGATCTAGTTCCTCTTCCTAGCCATTTCATCGTTTTGCTCTACATCTTTAAGGAATATAATATCTGACTTATCTCTGTGCCTCCCTGAAGAAAACAAATTTCTAAAAACTAAGAACTGAAAAAGTAGGATTTTTTTACCTGCCTGAGTATAAATAATATCATGTATTAATTCTGTTTTGATACATTAACTACCTTGATTCCTTTCTTCTTGAAAAAATTATAAAATGTTAGATGAAGGAGAATTCAGAGATCATTTTGTAAAGTACTATTATATATGTAAGGAAATGTAGACTTGCTATTTTAAATAGAAACTTATTCTCGCTTTGTCTTACCTGAATGAAGGTTAGAGATACTGATTGGATTTTATAGACTTTAGACTTTATTTACCAATGAACAACAGCCTCTTTATTTCAATGCTCTGCTGACTGATATCTGGATTCTAGTAGTCTCTAAATTTCAAGGAATAGACTTTTGAATTAAATCAATACTGGAAACAAGCTTCAGAGAAATTTTCAGTTTTATAGAATTGTTTCAAAACTAAGAGAATCAGCTTTTAGACTCACATACTGGTAGTGACTAAGACAATGTCAGTAGGGGGCAGCCAGCTACTAAAATTTAGAACATGCTTCTTGTTAGCTTTTCTATTCGTCCTAAACTTTCCAGATCAGACTGTATAAAATACTTATGTGTCTGATATAATAGTGATACTTTTTGATTAAAAAGAATAAGAATTTATTCAATTTCTACTCCAACTATTTCAATGACAAATGGTGTGCTGAAAATAATTTCTGACACTAACCACCCAGAGCTAGTGTCACACTTCACAGATTGAAGGGCAGGGTCCTCACGAAGACCATCCCCACTTTACATGCCAGCCACAATTTCAGTGGGGTCCCCAAGCTATTCACATTTCTGACTGGGTATAAATTGGTGGTTTCCATAATCCCCTCAGGTTTGATAACTTACTGGAATGATTCATAGAAGTCAGGAAAGTGCTGTCCTTATGATTACAGTTTTATTGCAAAGGGTAAAATAAGGAGGACCAGCCAAATGAAGAGATGCATAGGGCAAGGTCTGGGAGGGACTATAGATCTTCTATACCCCTTCTTTGGAATCAAGGCATTTTAGTCTCCTGGCAATCAATATATTCATCAACCAGAGAGCTCTAATAAGCTTTTGCTTCCAGAGTTTTTATTGGAGTTCCATTACATAGGCATGGTTGATTGAATTAGTTGCCACATCCGTGAACTCAATCTCAGACTTCCTTGGTCTCTTCAGAAGTTAGGAGATCAAGCTCATATTATACGGCTCACAGACCCAACCTGACCATGTGATTAAGTCTTTTTGTTTGTTTGTTTAAGATTTTATTTATTTATTTATTTATTTATTTATTTATTTATTTATGAGAGAGAGAGAGAGAGAGAGAGAGAGAGAGGCAGAGACATAGTCAGAGGGAGAAGCAGGCTCTGTGGGGAGTCCGATGCAGGACTCATCTCAGGACCTTGTGATCACATCCTGAGCTGAAGGTGTCCCTGATTAGTCTTTTCAACAAAACCAGCCTCCATGGGAGCCCTGGGTGGCTCAGTGGTTGGGCATCTGGCTTTGGCTCAGGTCATGATCCCAGGGTCCTGGGATGAGTCCTGCATCAGGCTCCCCGCAGAGAGCCTGCATCTCCCTCTGACTATGTCTCTGCCTTTCTCTGTGTATCTCTCATTAATAAATAAATAAAATCTAAAAAAAAAAAAAACCAGCCCCCATCCTGAAGCTATCTAAGGGTGATCCCTGAATTGTTTCATTAACATAACAAAGATACTAAAAGTCAGGAGACTCAAAGATTTAGAGTCTCCCTTCCAAGAACCATGTGAACAAAGGTTGGAAGGTTGGTCAAATTCTTTATCATATCAGCGTCATGGGTGAGTCTGGGTGGCTCAGTTGGTTAAGCATCCGCCTTCTGCTCAAGTCTGATCCCTGGGTCCTGAGATAGAGCTCTACATTGGGCTCCCTGCTTAGCAGGGAGCCTGCTTCTCCCTCCCCCACTGCTGCTCTTTCAAATAAATAAAGATCCATAAAAAGAAAATTTTAAAAAAGTAAAAGAAAGAAACAGACTCACGTATACATATTTACACCCAAATTTGCCAAAGAACATTAGTGTGTCCTAATCTCCTAATTATCATTATCTTTAATATCTGTTGCAACACTAAAGGACTAAAGGAGAGTATAAGTGATACATTGTGGACTTTTTTTCTTGAATATATATAGAAAAATATTCAAGGAAAATATTTTGCTATTTAGACAATATAGGAACACTTCATTCCTGATGAAATATTTTTTAAAGAGTATATTTTAAAGTTTAGGTTTATATTCCACTCATGTTAATAATGAAGATTGGGGAAAAGTGAATAAATTACATAAACTAACATAATATAGGAGGAAGACTAAGTGAATGCATAATGTGATGGTCTTAATCAGGGGGCTTGGGGGAGCCAGATTTACATCATTTTGTCTCCCTCACTAGCCATGCTATCTTGAAGATTTAGATGCTCTCAATCTCTCTTTCATTTTCAATATGTAGAAGTTATATGTAATTATTTTTTGTATAATTAAAAATACATTTCCCCATTTAAAAATATAATTCTTCTATCAGAAATGGCCAAGTGCATGGTATCAAAAAGGACTAAGGCCATTATAGCACAGGGTGCTGGCACCTAGAGTTGGCAATGGGGTTCCAGATTTCAGTGCCTCAGGGAAAAGTAGACTGAATATATCCCATAAGAGGTAGTGCACTGGAGATTATTTTCTCACATTCATAAATGAAAGCTATACAAAGTCGATGTTCTTGTGTAAGGTTGCATGCAGGTACAACAGTTTCATGAATGGTGAAGAGAGAAGCAAAGAATCCTAAATGATTAGAAACTAACAAATAGGGGATATTAGCTTCAGTTCTGAAAATGTGAAGCCCTTGAAGAGATATAAAATATGCTTCTGTTTTGTGGACCCTTAGGAGCTGAGTTGAAGCAACTTAAAAAATGCCCAAGAGGAAAGGAGAAATGGGAGAGAGAAAGAAAAAGAAATCCATAGAAAAGAAACATAACCAACAAAAATGACAAAACACCTGATGAAACCCAACCCCATGATATGAATTGTTCCCCACTATAAACAAACAAACACATGAACACAGAAACAACAAAAGGAAAGAAAAAAGTTTACTCATGAAAATACAGAGGTAATTAAAGAAATCTAGGAAGTAATTTAAATATACACGTTTAAAATTCTTTTTTTTTTTTTAAATATTTATTTATCTGAGAGAGAGAGCAGAGCTAGCGAGAACATGAGAGGAGAAGGGCAGAAGAAGAGGGAGAAGCAGGCTTTCTGCTCATGGTCCCTGATGTGGAACTCAATCCCAGGACCTTGAAATCATGACCTGAGCCAAAGGCAGATGCTTAACCTACTGAGCCACCCAGGCACCTCAGATGCTTACAATTCTTGAATAAATATCCATAAAACCAGAGAAGGAAACACTGAAACAACAATAGACACTTGTGAACCATTTAGATCCCTTACCATGAAAAAGGAAACTAAAATGGGAACCATAACACATTATAATGGGAACACATTATTCTTGAGACAGTTGAAGAAAAGAATTCTAATAAAGAACTCTGAAAATTACCTAGAATATAGCTTAAAAAGATAAAGAAATAAGCAAAGTGAAGTTCTGAGAAATAGAGCATAGATTTAGATGCTCTAGTAAAATCTAAGAGAGAGAGAAAAGAGCCAACAAGTTCCAAAACTGAAGGCTGATATTAATCCTTATTACTGAAGAAGTACCTTACATGCCATATATAACAAATAAACAACAACAAAATCACTTAAATTAGATTGGATCTTATGTAATTAAGATGACAAAAATCTGTACCTAGTTAAACTGCTAAACAAAACTATGGTGAAAAAGACACATTTTTGTACATTTAAAGACAAAAATCTATTATTTTTCCACAAATGACATTGAACTTTCTCTGAAGGGCATAATTTAACAAGAGATAATAATGAACTCAGAAGGAAAAACTGTGATGCAAGAAAATATGTTTAGCAAAGACATTAACAACATATTGGAAAATAAAAATAAGTAATGTCTGCAAATGTAATTTTTTGGCACATTTAAATATAAAGAACCAATGCTCTAGAAAACAATCTATCTACCTATCAATTTGATTAAACATTTAATGAGATTAATCTGAAGTGTTACGCTCTCCACATTGTATTATTTTAATCACTTTATACAAAAAAAATAATTTCACTTTGAAAGCAAACTGTTTTGAAACAGATTGAGGGATCATTACCTTTTAACTTTTGCATAGTAGTTTGATTTGCAAAACTGAATTTTTAGCCCATGAAATTTTTGTTGCTACAAGCTTTGTAATTGTTGCATTTAAAATTCTCTTCTAAATACCAGATTACTAATCTAACTCTTAATTGCCAGAACCAATATTTAGTTGCCAAATTGCCTTTGTCAATTAAATGTTCAAAGTGATCATTTAATTCTTAGATTACTGTGTTGAACTTCAGCTTGATAATTACACTATTTGAACCTATTAAACTATATTTTTAGAAAGTTAACTAGTAGCTGTTTGATATATTCTGTGGCATGATATTCCTGCTTGCAAAAATTGAATTAAGATGACAAGTTTTCTTCTAATTCATGGCTTTTCACATTTAGAATAAAATAGAACTAAGATTTAAAAGTTGAAAATTTAGTTCCCAGAATTGTATACCTTTCAGTGCCATACAGTGAATAAGAGAAACTGATTATATAAATAATATAAATAATGTCTTTTTCCTCCTTGCCATAATTTGTTCCTTGTCACATTATTATTTTCAACATATTTACATAAAACATTGATTTATTAAGTTGAAAACAACAGAGATCAATGAATCACTTATGTTAATCTGTAACCTGAACATCCTCAAATCCGAGGTGTAAACAGGTCACGGAAAATATATACACTTGGCAAAGTCACCATTTTTGTTGTTGTTGAGGTATTTAAAGGACATAACCAGTCTGTTGAATTCAGTTGAGTCAGAATGCTATGGATTTTTTTCAGCCTTAGTTCTTAAATGCTATTTCAGTAAAAACTCAAGATCTAGACAAACTGATAATGTTTCCATGTTAATCAAACAAATGGATCCCTTCTCCATTACATAAATTGATTGCCAGGCTGTCATAAAGCTCTGAATAGAAACCCTCCAATATTATCATCCCATTCCACAGAAGAATAGCTTAACATTGTTCAACTTACATTGCGCAGTGACGTGACCTCTAAGACTGGGCATTTGCTGCAGTTCTGATGTGATGCATCCAGGCGTGAGGCAGTGATAACCTCATAGTTGTCAGCAGGGGAAGAGTGGAAGCCTTCTGCTTCCTAAGTGTTCTTGTTTTCATTTTATTCTACATGTCAGTCCGATTACTGCTTCTAATTAAGATGTGTGGCAATTTGAGAAGAGTCAACTGTATTCCTATGAGTTGTCTTGTGCGAAGGTTGCAGTGTAAATAAAAGCAGCAGCCGTTTATTATTTGCTCAAGTGTGACAATTCAAAGAATAAAACAGAGACAGTATTTGCCTTTGCTAAGACCACAGAACAGGTTTTGCTCTCATGACACATGTGACGTTAACATATTTTGTTTTCAAATTCCAGGAAGTCAGATATAGAATAAATCATATGTTGTAAGCCCCAAACAACTAAAGCTCAGTAGAAAATTCCTGGATTGCAGAATACCTTAATATTGTAGCACGAAAGACTTAAATAATACTGTTGTGTTGTGGAATAACATGGTTAAAGAATGCTCACAGGATATTAATTTGGAGTGGGCTGTGGAGAATGAATTGGGAAGCGGAGAGGCTGGTGCCAAGGAGGTAAAGCAAGAAACCGTAGGAATTTTCTCTGTGGAGAGATGCCCATGGTTATAATTTAGGCTGAGAAAAGAAGTTTAGTGATTAATCTATTGAAATCTTCACTTTGTGGATGAGAGGTTAGGGTTAGAGAGGTTGACTTGACCAAAGTTATTCAATCCAAATCTCCTAACACCACTTTGATCCAGTAGGTATTTTTATTATAACATGAGCTGCTTCTAAGATTGATTTCTGAGAATTAACAGAATTGCCACTCTAAGATTTCAGTGACTTGGGACTGGTGGTGAAAGAAAGACTTTTGTATTGAAGCAATTGTTTGCTTTCTTCCCAGCCCCCCAAAAAAAGAATAAGGAGGAAAGTATGGATTAGGAATTAAGCCACTTGGGTTGAATCTCAGATTTTGCCAAAATCTTATTGCTATTTGACAGAGGTTTACTAATATGGGAGAGCTTGGTTCCTGTCTCTTGGAGTGGAAGAATGAATCTTGCAGATGACAGAGAGTGAGCAAAGTGATAGAAATTTATTAAGCAGAGATCCAGAGAAAGCTCTCAAAAGTGAGAGGGGTCCCCACAGGGTTGCCACTAAGGGCTTTTATGGTCTGTCTTTTATAGGGAACTGACCAGGGAACTTGGAAAATTTCTTGTCAATATCAGAGTGGATTTATAAATTTCATGTCTCTAGTTAGAGCAAACAAGATGGACTTGTAACAAGCAAGATGTTTCTTTGTAAACATCATAAGCACAAACAAGGTGTTCCCTTCTCTCTGGTTAATATCTCCTCCATAATATTTCTCTACATTTGGGGTTTTTGTGAGACTAGTAGCCATTAAAGGGGGAATAGTCCTTAACATTTTGGAGCTAGAGAGCCAGGTTTATTTTTCTGTTTTTACTTGGGATGGGTAGAAACCTGACTCTGGGGCCTTTCCCTGCCTACCCCTGCCTGCCCTTAACTCATTTCTACATCATTACCATGATTTGCCATGAAGTTAACAAAACTTAGGCTTCAGAGTTATCATGTCCACATGCCATTTAAAGAGGGGCCTTGGCAATGTGTTCATGTCTGGTAATATTTATACAGCAAAATACTTAAACAAGTCAATACCAGAGTCTCTATTAATAATTCTGACCTCCACTCAGTCTACTTCTTATGCGGGTGGCACTGGAGTGACCACTGGCTTGATGATACACTTGAGTTTAAGGGGATTAGATTTATATGGTTTGTAGCCCCGTTCTATATTGGCATTTTTTAGCTACCCATGAGAAGGAATGGCTTCCAAAAAATTCTTCTACACCCCCAAAGAAACAACAGTCTCCATAACATCAACAATAAGAGCAGGTTAGGAGTGCTGTCAACTCAGAGTTCTTAAAAAGAGTCACAGTGCAACAAATCTTGATATGCTGTAAAATATTACAGCTTATATTTCATGGCTTTAAAATTTTATGTCTCCGGTATAAAAGAAGCTTGATAGAAGATTCCCCAAATTTGACAGCAATCTTAAAAATTTACATGACACGGATTGTGAAGCTAAATCATCAATAATAAATAATACATTTCTACCAACCATGCTAGAGGAAAAACTGAATTATCTACCTGTTCTCTTAGTTGAAAATGATTTTACAAAATTGATGTACATTAGGAGGTAATCAAAGAGCATGTATCTTGAAATGCAATCTAGAAGTGTGTAAGGGAGTTAATTAATAAAAATATTTTGTAACTTTTCCAGATTTTGTGGCATTTATGCTATCAGCTTTTTAAATTTATAATTTTTATATCTTCTCTCCAAAACATATATATTCATTCTAAGATCCAATTTTGTCTTGTTTTCCTTAAAAAAGCATCTCCAAATTTATATGATTAAAGTCACAAGAAACCTGGATGTCTCCCCATTAGTTGAATCTTTAGGGATCCAGATAAAAGAGAGTTAAAGTAAGGGAGAAAAGAGATACTGGAATTTCATCACCTCATTCCTTCCAGTAGTGTTCTTGGGTACAAGTGTACATGATTAAACATGTACAAGGTTATGGAAGAAAATAGTTTGACTTCTGTATATAATTTTTAAAAATCTTTATTTATATATACATAATTTTGCATAGACTTAATGTTATATATATTTTTTGCTATCATTGTGTTTACCTGTTTCTATTTGGTTTTGCCAGTTTCTTATTATGGGAGTTTCATCATTTAGAGTTTGATCAGGGAAGCAGAATGGCTGTAAGTGATATGCAAAATGAGATCTATATAGTAGTTAGACCTGATGAGTTTGTGGAAGCTGCTGAAATCCACAGAGAGGGTGTTACCTGCACAGAGAAGCGTGCCTGTGAGGGAGGTCAGAAGGGCAAGCGGTGAGGAAGAAAAGCTGGAAATAAGCAAGGGAGAATAAGGAAAACTGGACGTTGTGAAGATCAACTAGAATCTAGGAGATCCGGCAGCCCGGGTGGCTCAGCGCTTTAGCACCACCTTCAGCCCAGGGCATGATCCTGGAGTCTCCGGATCAAGTCTCACATCAGGCTCCCTGCGTGGAGCCTGCTTCTCCCTCTGCCTGTGTCTCTGCCTCTCTCTCTCTCTCTCTCTGTGTGTGTCTCTCATGAATAAATAAAAAAAATCTTAAAAAAAAAAATCTAGGAGGTCAAACTGGAACTTACTTCCGCTCTTTACTGCCTTTAACTGTGACTATGTGTTTGACCTAGAAGAAAAAGCTAGTGACCTTTACCATGGAATTGCACAAGTGCCTGTACCAGGAGTAGAGAAGCTCAAGAGGAGATTCCATGGAGTTGAAGTAGATGTGCATCCTGTAGCTCCCCCAGGCCTGCAAGGTGAGCCAGCAGATCAGCTATGCCTTGTGCAAGCTGTAATGTTATCTGGCCACCTATGGAGACTTTCAAAATGTAATGACCACTGCTTCCCTTTTGGCTTTCAAATCTTGGACAGATTTGTCTTGTGGCCATCCCTAATGTACTGGAAGGAGAATTCTGGGAAATGACTTTTATAGCTTTTGAAAATTGGTACATTACTACATTGACTAGAGATTTTTTGTGTGTATTTTCATGACTGCTGACCATTCAGATATGTTCCATAGGAATTAGCATCTTTTTTCTTTTCTTTTCCATTTTTTTTTTTGCCACTAAGAATAGTACACCAATAAATATCCTTATGGACAGATAGGTTTACTCCTATTGGATAAAGTCCCATGAATGGGCTGACCTAAATAGTAAGCATACTTTAAATTTTAATAGATGTTAAAAGATTCTTTTCTAAAGAAGGCTCTTATAACTTAACATTCTACCTGCAGTTCTTTTTTAGTTTATTGATTTTCCCTGCCAACAAGAGAAATGATACCTTTTTAAATTTATAACAATCCAATTGATGAATGGGTTGTCTCTTTTGAACTTTGTATTTCACCCTTTACTAGATATTTTCAGTGTATTTTCATAACTGCTAGCCATTCAGATATATTCTTTTGTTAATTGTTAATATGTAATTTTGCTCATTTTTCCTTTTTTTGTCTTTCTGTCAATTTGTGATGTGCTGTTTTTGATTGTGCTAGGACTTATTATTGTGATGTTGTTTGTAGAGCTAATCTAAGGTCTATTATATGATTATTGCTCTCCAGAGATTTATGTTTGCTACTTTCAGGTATATGGTGATTATAGCAATGCAGAATCATGTCAATTCCACTTAAAGAATCATGATTCAGTTCTCAGGTGTAATCTGTCCAAGGGCCCAACTACTTTTGATTTACACTTATTCCTAGGTTACCGTGTTTTGGTCCTTCCCTTTGATTCTTAAAGCTTTTGAATCTAATTTTGATGCCTCTATCTTAAGAAGGTCTTCAAAAGGTACAATTCAGTCTCTTGTCCTCTGACATTTCTTTTGGAATCTACAAGGGATAAGGAGCTCCAAATTTCTGGGCTCTTCTTCCTAAGCCTCAGGGTAATGCTTCACTTTTTTTTTTTTAAACACCTCCAGCCTTTTAAGGAGATTTAAGAAAATATGATAATGAACTTTTTCACTCTGACTTTGGCCAAATTACTCAATCCACCGTAATCAGAACCTAATACTTGAATCTGAAATTTTAATGACATTCATGCTTAGAATGGAAGCATTATTGGAAACCTTCGGGTTTCTGAGTGGGTCTTCAATAAATGGCATCCCTCTCCTCCTTTTGGGATTAATAACAAGTTGAGAAGTAAGACAAAGAGTTAAAAAACCATGTCCAAGATGACTCCCTTATTAATAGCAAGAGTCAAAGTTACAGAGACAGCTTCACATGGCAGTCACCTTGGCCTGTTAACTGAAACCCAGAATCAGGCAGATGTACCCAGCTCGTGATGGGCTAGGCTGTACAAGGGAGCCCTCATGTAGCAGTCCTGACCATCTGGCTGAGCAGAGACAACGTCAGCTTTCTACACGCAGGCCTGCTTGTAGTCAAAAGTCTGTCACCCGCCGGGGTGAGCGAAGGAATGTGATGGTGCCAAGGAAAAAAATCCCTCCTTGTGGACTCTGGAAACAGAAAAGGCATTCCTTTTAAAAAGGTAATTGCAGAAATTTCATGCCATTAATATGTGTATTTATATGTGGCTTAGTATAAAGAGCTTTGGGCTTTTGAAGGGTTGGATATTCTTACATTCTGAATCCACAAATACTCAGTACTTTAACTTTTAAAATTGTGTGACTTCGGAGAAATAACTTGCCTTCTTTGAAACAATGTTTCTTCATTGGTACAAAAGAGATCAGAATCTCTTGAGCTAATTTCTTCTAAAAGCTAAATGAGATGATGTGTTTATGTTTACTATATACATAGAAAGAAATACTCTTGACACTATTTTCTCTGTGTGTGTATGTGTGTGCTTGGTTTCAGTGCCTTCAGAATGCAGCCTCCAGAGCTCTTCTTATTTGGTTGTTTGTCTGCCCTCTGCCCTCCTGTCAGTGCTTGAGGGGCCCCCTTCATCTTTTTTTTAGCAGAGCACACACAGTCATTTCCATGCAGCAGAAGCTCTCACACATTTATTGCCTAGCTTTTTATTTTTTCCCCATGCACAGATGAATGGCAGGTCTTATAGATCTTTTCTAACTTGCTATTATGTTTCTGGTGAAAAACACTTTTCCATTCGAAAACTTCTCCCAAACCCTGAAGGTCACTTCCTTCTATCAAAATATATTCTTTAGTTCTCTGACATGCTAGCTTATTAAATCACATCTCCACTCCAGGTGCTCACATGGAGGAATATCTGCCAGTTCCTATTTTCTCTAGTATATATCTCAGGCTCTACCAAGATAGAAGCAGAGAATGTCTGAATATATAATATGATATAATGTAATATAATATTGATATGAAAAATATAATTATATGACATGATATAATATAGTATAAATGATTTTGTGCTACCTCTAGCTCCAGCAAAACCCCAAATTTCCCTTTTTATGCTTCTATAAATGTCATAGACAATTTTGAAATGTGATTAAGATTTCTACTGGGTTAAATGTGGCAGAGGTGGGTTTTTTCCACAGGAAATTATTTTGTATTATAATCTAAGACTTTAATAGAAAGCTTTTGTACATTAGATCTTTTTGCCTACACATTTTGGAGAAAAGAAATAGAAAATGCAAGTATACGTTCTTAAAAATCCTATTACTTAGAGTTAAAATATTTTCTTCTAAACTCCTAATGCTAAATTCAGTTCCATTATTTACCTTGGCTAAGGAGATATTTTGCACAGCTGGCTTATGAAAAAGATATGCAAAATATTCAATTTTTCCTTTAAGTCTGTTAAGTATCCTCCAAAGATCATCTTCTTTTTGGCAAGCTTCTGCTCTTCCAACCCATCCCTGACTGTTACTAATTTTATACCCTATTTCTTCAATTGCTGCCTGAGGCCTAAGCCCTTTATACTCCAAAGATGTTTCCTGTCTCATTCTGGGATCATGGCCATCCTTCCATTGCGTCTACCACTAGCATCTATATCCACTCAGATTTGAGAATGCTTTCCCTCTCCTAACTAGAAATGCTTTCCGCATCTAACTAGGATAGATTAGTTTCTGAGTGTCTCCCAGAATTCTCTAATTTTCTGTTAGCAAATGGAGCTCTGACCTTGGGTTTAGGAAACGTTCTCCATTTATAATTCTTCCAGAATGAACAAGCCTGCTGGAAGTCATTTAGATGAGGGTTGCCTAGGGTTTCCCCCTGCTGGCCAGCATGCATTTTTCTCTGCTGAATATACGAGCTTTCCTCTTAATTTTTATTCTCTGAACCATTTGTTCCTCTTAGAGGCTGCAGGGTGCCAGAATATCATGGTTTGCTACAGAGTAAATGTTGTTTGGACAAATGGATGTAAACTGTAGTTTAAAACAAAACAAGCACAAAACCTGTGCCTCCCGATAGGACTGACATCAGGGAACATCATTCGAAATTTTGTGTTTGTTTCTTGGCAGTGTGGGGATGAATTTTTCACTTTTATGTCAGTATTGCATAGACAAGATATAGACAAGATCTGCACTCATGTCTCTGGTATTTCACTTGATATATCATAGTTGGTCTGTCATTTGAGACTGCCCATATATCATAGAAGAATAAAAAAGTGATAGAGGAAACCCCAGTGCCAGTACCCTGCTTTGTTAAAAATTTATATATATATATATATATATATATATATATATATATATATATATGTGTGTGTGTGTGTGTATTTGGCAGATGCTTTACACGTTTAGAGTTACCTTTCCTTTGAATTGATGAATTTTATTCAGAAATGATCTCAATTTCCATACATAGGCTTTCATGGCTCTTGGTGCTTCCTGATTCAAAGTTGATATTCTATGATCCGCCGTTTATTTTCTATATGTCTGTTCTTTACATTCCTTCAGTATTAATCCTCTGTGAAAGGATTAGAGCATATTTGTTGTTAATACAAGACCTCCTATGAAAACTGTTGAAGCTTAAGGAAAATTATTTTATTAATCCATGAGTTTGACATTATGTTTAGAGGCAACAAATATGGGTGTCTCCAGAGCTCTAGATAACAATAAGCTTAAAATGGAAAACAATCATAGTTAACTCTTATCTCTTTATTGTAATATAAAGAATGTAAATCTACCAGTCTGCAAATTTCATTTTAGCCAGTAATCTTTTTTTTTTTTTAAAGTCTGCTCACAGATCCCTGGGTGGCTCAGCGGTTTGGCGCCTGCCTTCAGCCCAGGGTGTGATCCTGGAGACCTGATATCGAGTCCCAGGTCGGTTCCCTGCATGGTTCCCTGCATGGAGCCTGCTTCTCCCTCTGCCTATGTCTCTGCCTCTCTCTCTCTCTGTGTCTCTCATGAATAAATAAATAAAATCTTAAAAAAATAAAAAAATAAATTCTGCTCACAACTAGTAAGACACTAACTTGGTGTACCCTGTAGTATCTACTCAGAGATATTAATAAAATGACCACAATGTGCTGCAGAACAAGGTTTAGAGGTTGCTGTTCTTTAAGAAAAAGACTTGATGTGTATTTTTCTTTCTTTATTCCTTGTTGTCATTAATTTCATTTCATTTAATTTTAGAGCTTTAAAAGGAGGCTTTTAGTACATGTGCTGCCAAAGTGAGCAGAAGGAACTTTAAAGTTCATTTGCTCACCTTCCACTCTCTACGTTGAGTAGCCTGAAGCCCATATTTGTGACTTGGCTGGAATATCTAACCTGTTAGAGGCAGAGCTGATACTTGGGTATTTGACTGATAAAACAGTGCACTGTCCATAATATTGCAATATGTCCCTTTGGCTTGTTCTCCCTTTCATTTTTAGACATATGATCCGGCTCAGCTATGATGAAGGGGGAAAAAAAAAAACAAAAACAAATCAGTAAATGTCAAAGTTGAGAAATTATAGAGTTTTAGTTTTGAAAAAGTATAGACCATGAGGCATAGTCTATATAGATATAGGCAAATGTAGAATTTTAAAATGTAGTCTTCTAATTGTTTATGTTATCTGAATCAAAATGAAAATTCTAGGTTAGACTTTTAGTCTATGATATAGTTTTGGAATATAGGTGAGGTTTGGTGGGGTGAGGTCCAGAGGTGACAGCCAAGAAAGAATTTTTGAGATATCTTTGGTGCAAAATGGTGGTTTTATTAAAACATGGGGACAGGACCCAAGGGCAGGAATAGCTGCTGCACTAGGGTTGTGAGGGGTGGCTGATTATATATGGGAGTTGGTAGTAAGGAAAAAGGGAGGTTTTCAAAAGAATTTTTGCATACTAAAGAGGACCTACAAGATATTGGAGGCCTTGCAATTGCCAAGTTAAGGTTGTTTCTTACCTCTGGTAAAGCATTAAGACAGTTGAGAGTTTCCTTCTGGAAGTTATTGAGAAGAATGCTTTTATTTCTTGTAAATCACTAAGACATTTGTAAACTTAGGAAGACTCATGTCTTGCTGGACTGTAATCTCTATATGTTAACCATTTGTTTTTCATTTCCCTTAGATTTAGGGCAGCCAGTCATGTCTCTCACATGCCAGTAGAGGTGGGGTGGGTTGTAGGGTGTCAGTTTGTGCTTTGTCCTTAGCTTGCTTTCTGCTCCCTAATCAGTCTAGATAGAAATTTCACATTGATTTAGGAGAAAAAGTTTTAATGGATTTCTTCCCAAAAAGTTCCTATGGAAAAAAAAAAATATATATCTATGGAGAGATAGAGACACAGAGAAAGAGACAGTGAGACAGACAGACAGAGAGAATTCCAAGTGAAACAAAGCTAATAGTTCTTTTTATTTTAGGACTTTTCAAAAAATTTGTCTTGAAAATGAACAAGAACTATGAATCTCCCAGTTTTTCCTCAAAATTCATAAAACCAGCAACTCGGTTTTTTAAAAAAATCAAATCAAATATGTTATAATGCCTGTGGGATCTCTAGTGTGTTTTCAAGCAGTTGGGGAGACTCTTTCCATGGAGTTCCATGGCTTTAAATTCTGTCTGCGTGCTGGCGATATTCATATTTTTATCTCTGGCTTTGATTTCTCCCTTGAGGTCCAGAATCACATAGCTAAGTATCTTCACACCCCTATTCAGATATTTAATAGGCATTTCAAACATAACATAATCAGACTCTATATGTCCACCCCACACAGTCATACACACAACCTTTTTTTTTTTTCAAAGTTAATTCTTCCCAATAAATTACACCACCACCCACACAGTTTTCCAAAGACCAGATTTAAACTTGCTGTCATCTGGAATCATCACCTGTCGCAGGCTGCAATCTCTGGAGGCATAGGCTGAGATGACAACGTTTGATGTGCATATGTTTATTAGGGATCAATACTTGTGAAAGGAAGGGGGTGGAGGCAGGATTGAGCAGAGAGGAAGTAAACATTTGTAATGGTCCCAACAGTGTGCTACAGCCAAGCTGGCAGGGAGCTCTGCAGTGAATACTGCCCATCAGAGTTGCACCAGGTTAGGAGAAAACAGCTGCTCCGTTGGATGCCTGCCTGCCTCGTTCACATCAGTCACCATATCAGCTGTCCAGGGAAAGGCATAACCTACTTTCGAGAAGTTTCCTTACAAGCATGTGCTGATGTGGACTCTGCTGAATTCTTGAGGTGGACTCTGCAGATCTGCAGATTTCTCTCTCTGAGCTGCTTTCTCTGCCTTACAGAGTCTATTTATTTTGGTCTTACAGGATGTTCAGCTCTGTCTCTTAAACTCAGGGTAGTTACTCTGTGAGGCTCTGCCTGGGTTCCCTTTTCTTGACCCGTGACCTTGAATCTCTTTTAAGCTGTGACCTGGAGCAATTGTAGGGTTTACTTTGTCTGCTTTCCATCTTTCAGAGATCATTGACTTTTGTTTTCTGATATCTACTGTCTTGAAAATAGTGATTTCATATATTTTTTTGTTTTTGTTTGTCGGTTGGTTGTTTCAGGAAGGTGAATTGGTTCCTTGTTACTCCATCTTGGCCAGAAGTGGAAGTCCCTGGAGTTTATCTCTTAAACCCTTCTTTGTACAGTTTGTTTACTTTTGCAATAACTTACTTCCTTGCAAGCTCAAATTATGTCTTGCATCACGCCTCCATCTAAAACAGTCTGTGGTAATTGCCCTCATTATCATTTGAAAGACTTTTCTTGTTCCTCCTTTCCTTTCTTCCCTTGGTGTTAAACCCTTCTCTCCTTTTAAGAGAGAAAACATCAGACAGACACACACACACACACAAACATGCAACTTATTTTCATTTTGGTATTGTTACAGATCTTTAAAAATTGGGAATAAGAACATATATTACTTCATCTCACCCTGTCCTCAGGAGCTTAGAGGAGCTGCATCCAGTGACCTTTCTGTGATGATGGATACGCTCTGTATCTGTACCGGTCAAGGCAGTAACCAAGAATACTTGTGGCTAGGTGGCTAAGGAGCATCTGAAATGTGCCTAGAGCAACTGATAGACTAGGTTTCCATTTTATTTAATTGTGATTAATTTACATTTACATTTAGATAGCCACATGTGGCTAGTGGCTATCTCATTGGACATCACAGGGATACCATTTATTTTTTTGCTAGAGGTAAGTAGCAGTTTAGAATGTTGTGGATCACATCTCCCTTAGCTACCATTGTTTTTCTAAAGCAATCCATCTCATGACAGACTGAATTGCCACGGTATACATAGCATAGACTTACTTGTTATTTACATACAACTAATAGGTACTGACTATATGTGTGATAAAAATTTAATCTCTTTGAATTTTGATTTTCTGGACTAGCGGGGCTAATGGCACCTCCAAATAGGTTGCTGTAAGAGTTTGTGGAAGATAATGTATAGTACATAGTCGTTGTTTAGTAAACATCAATTTTTTCCTTTTTCTTTTTCAATATATTTCCTTTTAGAAATGAGAATCTTTCTGAAGGCCAGAAAATATTAAGCCAATCACACTTTAGTGTTATTAGGTTTAATAAATACCTCTGGTCTGGTTTTATTTATGCACAAGACACCTGCTCTTAAGGAAGGAAGGAGGAAAGTGAACTAGACTATCCTAGAGGAAACCAGATGCACTGAAGACAAGGGTCATCAACTTGAAATGTCAGCAGAGCAGGACAGCAAGAGAAAACCCAAAGTAGTTCAGCCTTCAAGAGAGCTAGCATTTTTTTTCACTCCCAGGTTATACTAGGTCACCCTTGTGTTTCCTGAACGTCAACAAAATTTCTTTCAGTCTGTTGTTCCTGAGAACACTTCATTCCAAGCCATCTTTTACCTTCGATGCTTCAGTTCAGTATAATGGGGCTGGACTGATGAGCTGGTGTAGCGGCTTGCTGCCCAGAGCCCCAGAGACAACATCCAGATCAGCGACAATGACAACAACAACAAAACACATTTAGTTTGTCTTTTAAAAATCACACCACAGGCATGCGAGAGACCTCATGTCTTGATCTCTGTTGTTTTTCCCCTAGTCCACTCATCTGGAGTGGAGTGTGGCAGAGAGTGCTCAACTAACAAGGAGCTTCTCTTTTTACCTGGTGTCTGCTCTGCGTGATTGTTTCTCTGCGAAGTGTGAAACTGTGAGCCGAGCTTTCCATTGCAAGTCATAAATGTCACAGGCAAACTTAGGACCGCATGTGTGCAGAGTGCTAAGATAATTGAGGAGGCATGATACCAGGTGTCGGAGAAGCAGGTGTCTCTGCCTTCTTTTGCTGGGTTCTCACCTGCACTGTGTGATGCTGGGAACATTATTTTACATCTCTGAGTTCTAGATTGCTCAGTTGCTAGAAGAAAAAGAAAAAGAAAAGAAGGGAGGAAGAAAGAGCTAAAATGAGGGTTATAGTGCTATTCAGGGTTGTGTGGATAAATGAGATTGCAAGAAAAGAAAAAGAACAAAAGGGCAACCTCGATAGGTTATATAGTTCTTATTTTCTATAACTATGGCATTCATTTATTTACACTGCACTCCTAGAATCTTAAGATACGTTCGAGGTTTATACATGTCAGATTTAATTATTTAAAAAAACATATATATTTCAACATATAGCTAGATTCTGACTAAAAAGAATGCTTTTCCTGCCAACACTGAATTATAAAGGCTGTATTGTATTAGAATCCTTAAAAAATAAGCCTTCACAAAGCTGCTGAGCTAAATTTGAAACTTGAGCAAGCGCCCAGTAGAGCACATATGTAGCTGAATTTATTAAAATGTCAGGCAAAGCTCATGGGCACCTCCAGCCGATGCCCACCTTCCGCTCCTATGGCTACCCTATGTACCGCAGGCAATGTGCAGAAGTTCACGTCAAATTGCTGGGAGATGTAAAAATATAATGGCTTTTATTTGTACTTGAAATCAGCTTTAATAGCAAAAAAAAAAAAAAGTCACTGAAATCTTCAATGTATTTTATGCAGTGAAATTTCATAAAATATTTCTGTTATCCCTGTGAAGCTATAATATCATCTTGAAACACTGCACTGTAAGCATATAAACAGGGCTCTCTGTTTCTTTCAAAGATGAAATTCAGGGAAATAAATTGAGACCTGACAATGAAAATGTATTTTTAGCACAAAGTTACCATTTGATAGGTGAGGGAATGGAACACACCAATGAAGAAAATCTCATTAAAGTATATGCTAGTGACATTGCAGCAGGTATTTATATGAGCTCTCATTGAACAACTATTACTACGGTCTCATAAATATAGTTCAGAGAAGCACCTAAGCATGCATACGTGGCAGTGATGGCAAATTGTCTTCTCCAGTATCTCTTCCCTCCTTTTTCCTAAGAGAGAGAATCTGGCTCTTTGCTGGCCACAGACCTCCATATAAAGACTACATTTTTTGACCTTCTTTGTACTAGATGGGGTCATGTAAGCAGAAATTTTACATGGCAAATTCTAGGAGCACCTCTGCCCTTTCTTGCCTTTTTTCTTCCATCTTATTGCCTGAAACATGAATGTGGCTGCTGGAGCTCTGACAGCAATTCTGCTCAACTGAGGAATGGTGCAGCAATATCTCTGCTGGGTTTGCAGAGCCACCTTACTAGCCTTGGGCTACCTATTAATGAATTATTTTGTACTGAAAAAAGTAAGTTTCTGTCTTGTCTGAGGCACTATTAGTATGTTTTTTGGTCACAATCAGTTACACAAAATCCTAATTAATATAGACGTCAAGTCACTTGAGGACAGAAATTATGGAACATTTTCAGAGTTCTGGTGACATCCAACCGAAAGCTATAGATTGCTTCACTTGGCTTAATTGTTATTCCATATTCTGGGGGCTGAATATAAAAGGAGGACTGCTACTTTTAAAACAAGTAATATGCATAATATAATTAATATGACACAATATAACATGATATATATATATATATATATACATGTTATATATAATGTACACAATAGGAGAAAAAATACTAAATTTCAAGATCAATTTTTAACAGACTACCAAAGTGGCATCTAGTGGCCTGTGTGCTGATAGAATAGTTACAATAGCAGAAAAATCTGCAGGTGGGGTAGCTCCTGTAATGTAAAAACCAAAACGTTTTCAAGAAGTCCTTGTAAAATAGAGCTGCATCTTGTGCAAGAATTGCATTCTTGGGGCACCTGAGTTGCTCAGTGGTTGAGCTCTGCCTTTGGCTCAGGTTGCGAGCTGGGGGTCCTTGGATCCAGTCCCATATCGGGCTCCCCACAGGGAACCTACTTCTCCGTCTGCCTGTGTCTCTGCCTTTCTGTGTCTCTCATGAATAAATAAAATCTTTTTTAAAAATTGCATTCTCAAGTTAGTATTTCTGGCAAAAAATCCCATGTAGTCAGTACTACCCTTAGAATTTTTATAAAGTTAGGATATATATTGTTTGGGGATACAGCTCTATTCAAATTTCTGGGCAGTCAAAATACTCCCTGTTTACGTTTATAATAAAATCCCTAATTGTAAGTGAACTAGTAGGGAGAAAACCCTGAACTTCTTCGCTTTTCTTCAGGGTTTACTTCAGATTTGTATATTAAATCTCTAAATCCCAGTACCCAATAAGATCTTTGTTTTGGTGAAGATTAAATAAAATAGAGGAAATTGCATTTCAACATATAGCTAGATTCAAAGTCAGCTTATGACGCACTAGGAGCCTAGGAAATCAGCTTCCTGTACTGTTTACATACCCTCCAGGTAGGGGGCAGGTACCAACATCTTTCAAAAGAGCATTGCTTATTTTCCATACACAATGCAATTTTATTAAGGGTATGTTTTATTTGTCTTGTGTTTTTTGTTGTTGTTTTCTTTTTCTTTTTCTTTTTCTTTTTTTTTTTTTTTTTTTTTTTTAAGGGAGTAGGTAGGGGCAGAGGGAGAAGGAGAGAGAGAGAATCTTAAGCAGGCTCCATGCCCAGCATGGAGCCCACTGCAGGGCTCAATTTTACAACTCTGAGATATGACCTGAGCTGAAATCAGGAGTCAGGGCGCTTAACCTACTGAGCCACCCAAGTGCCCCAGGGTATGTTTTTTAATTATAAACTTTTCAAAATTATTTGTAATTATGTACATAATGAATTCCAGAATTTTACTTTTTTTTTGTGTCCACGTTTATTTGCAAGATGTTGGTATGAATAATTCACCATATATGTGATTGATAGAGCATATTAGTTCATTGTTTTTTATTTTTATTGTTTTATTTTCTTTTTAATTGAAGAATAACATGTAGTTAACTAACTGTTTTAAAAATATATAATATGGTTTGCACTGGTTTTGTTTCTTAGTGCTATTTTCAACCTACTGAATGAACTCAATCTGTCGAGGCAGGAATGTAGCTGTATTCTGTGGATAAATCTCAGGGATAAAATAAAACTTTAAGTTTGGACTGACATGAAAAATAAATATGATATGACTCATTTGTTGCTTTAAAGGTTTGACAGAAGTGAACAATAAAGAATCTTTTAATTTAAAATTAATTTTTATTTGTAACAAAACATTATGGGGAAACAATTTAAAGAGTCACATAGTGCTGGGCACCTGGGTGGCTCCATCAATTAAGCATCCACCTTTGTTTCAGGCCATGATTGCAGGGTCCTGGGCTTGAGCCTGGCTCTCAGCAGGGAGTCTGCTTCTCCTCTGAGCCCCCCTTTCCTGGTTCGTGCTTTCTCTCTCTCAAATAAATAAATTTTTAAAAAATCTTTTAAAAAGCCACATAGTACTGAGAGTCATAAAAAGGCATCAGTCTCCTGTCCCCATCAGATATTCAGTGACTCCCCACAGGCAAAAACTTTCAATTCTTTAGTTGTTCCTTCTGATATTTATCTCTATGAGTGCAGAGAACATTGGCTATTGCTATTTGTTGGTTCAGCAATTCCAGACATATCATTGGATTTTTTATTTTGAGAGATGAAGATTTGGGTTTGTTTAGTCCTTTCCTTGCCATCATACTGTAAAAAATTTTGGTAAAACCCCTACATATTTTTTCTTGACAAAATATAAATATTATTTACTTAGAGCAAAATAGCATTCTATGATTATATTTTATTCCCTGAATGGCTATTTTTTTCCTGGAGATAATTGACTTAAGTTTACATTTACTTCTCTTTGAATATTTAAGCTTTATGCACCATTAAGGAACTCTGAAATTGTTTCCTAGGCAGTCCAGCCTCTTAGATCATTTATCAGTTGTATTTTTGTTCTGGAGAAACGCTCCTTGAAGCTTCTGCCATGCTACTAATCAGAATTCTTTGCTCTGTGGGTGTGACACACAGTTGATGTGGCTGTGCTGCTATTCAAGACTTTGCTTTGACTCTTCCTTTTATTGGATTCTCAGTTTCTTGACTCATGCCTTCCCCTCTTCTGATTTACTCTTGTATTTTGGTGAGACACATCTTCCAACTGCTTCCTGAGAAACGGTGCATGGGAAACAACTTCTGAAATTTTGCATATTTAAAAATATTTTTATTCTACCTTCATATGTGATGGATAGTCCTGTGGTTCTATAATTCTAGGTTAAAAATAATTTTCTTTCAGCACTTTAAAGGGAAAGTATTATTTTATTGTCTTTTAGGTGCCAGGGTTTGTGGTTAAGTCCAAGGCTATTCTTATTCTTAATCATTGTTAGTTGCTGTTTTCTTTTCTGGAAACGTTTACTATCTTCTTTTTTATTTTAGGGGAGTGATAGGTCAGTATTACCTGTACTATGCAACTTAAACTAAGATCATACTGTCTAACTTTATTTGTATCGAAACTATCTTGCCAAAGAGGGTAGATCTAAGACTGGTATGTGGAATTAATTCACTTTCCAAACTCTGGGTCTCTTCTGGGTAGTTAGCCTTATACATCTTTTTGAATTTTATTCAGATGAGTCTGTCATCTGCCATGTGCCATGAAATAATCCTAAGAAGGTGAGTTTTGACCCTGAGTGTCTAATAAGGTGTTCAGGGACCAGACAGTTAACTTTTCTTTTGCAATGCAAGGTTGCATACTTCTATAACAGCTGAATTTTTGTGATACATAGGCTGCACTCATCCTGGCTAAGATTCAACATAGATGGCTAACTAATGTCTTCCAATGGGAAAATTTATAGACTTTGTTGTACCGTATTTTATTATTCATCCTACTTTTCAATTGTTAAAATAATACATACTAAATGCAGAAAAACCCAGGAAAGAAATTTATTCTTGTACCAGAGATGATAAATATTCACATTTAATACCTGTTACAGAGAATTGAATGTGTCTTTCCTCACTTTAAGAATGTATCAGGAGCATCTCCTCATGTCACTAAATGTCATCCCACATATTATATAACATGATTTTTGATGGTTGCTCGTATTCCAGTATATAAACTTTCATTATGTTTATAAGCTTTTTCTTAGGACTTGAGACTTCCACTCTTGTTTTTGTTTTTGCCTTTGCTATCATAAGTACTGTGGTATCTGAAATGGCTCAAGTCTTATCAGCCTATAAATGAAAATGGAATTGCACTAACATTAGTTGTCAAATTATGACGTGTCACAGCCCCTTTCTGCATGATTTGATCCCATTAGTTATTTCCAGAAGGCCCTGGAGAAGTCTTATATAAAGGGATAAGTCAATATATGTCCTTCCCTTCGTGTGCATCTTCAAGGAATTACCAGCCACAGAAATTTAATGAGGGGTCTTGACTCTGTTGCTAATGCTGGTACCTTCTGGAGGGATGTGCTTCTCAGCTGGCCTACACTGCACCTTGGTAGGTCCTTTACAATATTGCAGACTCTACTATCACAATGATCTGCCAAAGAAAGGACAGAATGTGCTTTTTCCCACTTTGAGATGGAGTTTGTTTTCTAGGTCCTAAGGCAGCAATGTTTATACCCAGAGTCTCAGTGGGCATTTCTTGAAAACAGAACTTCAGCTTCTGACTTGAGGGCAGTGGTTTTTCAGCCTGGTTGTACATCACAGGACTTTTAGAAGATAGAGATGCTCAGCTCATACTTCAGATCTGATGATATACTTTCCCAAGTAGAACCATAGGATGTGCATTTCAAAGTTGATTAAAGTACATCTGTTTTGTTGTATGTAGTAGATCCTGTTGGTTCTCCTTATAAATCCTCTGTCCTGGAATTATAGCCCTCCCTGAGCTACTGCAAATGCTGTAGTTAACAGCTTATACTTGTGGTCTTCCCCAGGGATTATATTTACCTTCTTGCCCAGAGATGCCAAGGAAGCAATGCCAGTTCCATAGAAGTTTTATTAGAGAGTACATGGATCCCTGTCACAGGCTCTAATTCTGGGTAATCGGGTCTAAGACAATGTGTAACAAGGCTACTCTTCTAGAGGCCTATGAGCAGTCCATGGAACTGGTTGAGGGACAGACTTAATGTTATTTCAACCACTGGTCTGATTTTTCTCCTTCTCCAGAGTACTCCTATCAATGAGCATGCACACACACCCCTGCTTCTACACACATGCACACACAGAGAAGTATTTCACTTTCTTTTTAACAGAAAAACAAGTCTCATGCATATTAACTCATCTACTACTTCCTGCTGCTACATGTATTGACCTCTATCATCGGGCACATTTTTTTTTATTTCCTAAGTATCAATAACTATAAATGAAATTGCTGGTCTGATAATAAGACTTTTGATTCACATTGCCGATGGTTTCTCTGAGAGTTAATTCTGATTTACTCTGTAAAAACTAGTGTACAAGGTTCCTAGGACTACCAGTTTTCTACTCTAGTTTCTCTGGGAAGAGGAGGAGTCAGACAGACTATGGTGATGACAGTCTATTGTTGTAAAAATGGAAGTAAATATAGGTAAGAATATTTCTTACCTAGAGGCATGGGGGTTGGGGAGAAGATTTGATAAATCTTTAGGACAAGGATGATAGCATGTAAAATGACAGATTCTTAGTTTGAGATGGAGGGACTTGGATGTTATCCATGCTAAGAGATTTTTTTTTCAGTCACCATATTCTAACTGTACAAGGAGGAAAAGGGCTGATGTAATTGAGTTCAGTCCAAGACCATGAGCTCAGTCATGCTACTATGGAATGCATTGGTAAAAGGAAGAGAAGAAATAGCCTTGCATGGAGCAAACACTCTTTTCTCCTTCTTCCTTCGAATATTCTTCCTGTAATTTTCTTTGGCATTGAATTGTAAAGGCAGCTATAAATGTGTATTTGTGATTTTGTGAGATTTGGGCATAGATATAATGAATAACTTTATATATAAATCTTTTTGCACTAGAGGACTTCAAGTCTGCCCATTATAACCTTCTACTTAACTACATCGGTAAATGCATAAAGCAATTCCAAACACCTATTTTGCTAATAGCAGGCACCTTCAAGGGAGGTCAAGAGGTAATGTGGGTTCTCTGATATTAGGGAGTCTCTTCTGTAAGATTCTCATTATCTGAGGATTTTAAAAAAAGATTTTATTTATTTATTCATGAGATACACAGATAGAGAGAGGCAGAGACATAGGCAGAGGCAGAAGCAGGCTTTATGCAAGGAGCCCGAAGTGGGACTCGATTCCAGGACTCCAGGATCATGCCCTGAGCCTAAGACAGACGCTCAAACACTGAGCCACACAGGCATCCCTATCTGAGAATTTATATACCTAGGTTTTTGAGAAGAAATGAAAAACTGAAAAAAATATCTGAAAAAAAAAACTTAAAGAAAAGAAAGTAATAGGAATTCTATCCATCTTTGCCTTAATTCTCATGAGAGCAGAAATCTAGGAAAACCTACTCATGAGTTACTATTCTTTTAGATCTAGGCCTTGAAGGCACATGAAATCGTTTACTAAAATTTAGCCTGGAAATAGGTTAATATAAAAAGATTCATTATTTGTATACCATCCCTCTGCAAACACTTTTTCCAAAACATCTTTTTAAAAGGTTTAATATGGCCGAAGAATCACAGAGAGCCGGATGTATACATGCAGGCAGGTAACACTTTCTGCTCAGAAGTGGTCACAATCAGGGCATTGTGTAGAGCAGGGACATCTGATGTGGCTGCACAAACACCCTCATAGAGGTGCTGAATCATCTTGGAAAGCTAGAGAGGAGCTCTGTGCCAGCAACTCCCCTAAGCTGCCTTCAAAACTGGCCTTATTAAATTTCTGCTGGGTAATTTGCTCTGGGGATCTCCTGAGTTACTTGAATGGATAAAAATAAGCTGTCAACCTGTGAGCTAACTCTAGTTAGTAGAACAGGGTTCCAGTGGATTCTGCTTCTGCTTTCAGCCAAGTTCACTCGGGGTTAATGTGATGCTAAGGCTCCTACTTGCTCCTGCCTGCACCACAAACTCCTTGTCACTTGCCCTGTCTAGTTCCTCCTGTCCCTTTTTTAGGTAAAAAAGTTATGCTAATATAAATAAGAAAAAAGACTAATACATTATGTTTCCATCTTTCCCCAGGGAGACCTGACTGGGCATAGTTCTTCTGAAACTGTAGGGCTTGCAACTGGGTTTCCTCCTTTGAGTTGATCCCAACATCCTACTATTTTCACAGAATATTTCTGAGCCTTAGTCACTGAGGTTCTAGCTATTGTCCCAGGATGTTCTTCTTACCTGTGCAGGTCAGTGGCTGTAATGCACACTTGCTGGATCCAGGTACTGTCTGGATTTACACATGGAAACTGCAAATTAGACTAAACTAGAAGAAGAATGATAAAAAGAAATATTAATGATAAGAAATGGCCCTAACTAGATGTAAAATAACAATAAAACAATAAAACATGTCAGCCCTTGAGCTGACATTCTCACTGGGGTCAGATAACAGCCAGTAGATTATATAGTAGGTTATGGTAGGCATAACTGTCTCTGTCCTCTACAGAGAGACTTCCCTACAGGGCTCCCTGTAGGGACTCCTAGAAGGGAGTCCAGGTGAGGACACCTGGAACCTCTAACTGGTGAGGACACCTGGAAGGGAAACCAAATGGGGAGTCACAGGTCACTCTTGTCTTTGAAAATACATGCAAGGTCTCACAGGAGCTGTCCTAGAGCCACACTAGGCCCTGAGATCCCATGCCTGAGAGCAATACTGTGGGCCTAAAGCAGGGCCAGTGTCTCTCCCATCCTTCCCTGCCTGCTGAGGGGGATAAGAAAACACATCTAAAATAGTTGTTGGGTGCAGAAGACTGGGGAAGGGACCAGGCTGACAATTACGCAGTTACTGGAAGGGGGGCTTCAATGAGGAGAAAAGAAAGCAGGAAAATTATTGTTCTGCCACTAAATAACAGTTCTTGAGTTCAAGGAAGAAAGGGTAAGAGGAAAGGAAGAGAGGAGAGGCAAAACAGTAAAGAGCAAAGAATAAATAGAATGGCACAAGTGAGCAATATGGAAGATGGTTATGGAGAGTCTTCTCATAGTAGAAGGAGAGGAAGGAGAAAGCCACTTAACCTTGCCACCTACCTTTTTGGATTTGGAATTGGAGAAGTGGTGGCATAAAATTCAATCCAATTAACAGGATAAAAGGGGATTTACTATATGCCAGATGCCATGTTTCATGCTCTAAGGGATGAGAAAAGGAAAGAACAGTGCCTGCCTATGGGGGCAATGGCAATATGGCAAGAGAGAGACCTATTCAGAAGGAATAATAATTCCCAACCCACTGAAGTAAGATCCATGATAAAGATACAAGAGGGCAGCAGCATGGGGACAGAGGAGAGCAGAGAAATGAATGCTACCTTAGGAGCCTCATAGAGCAGCTCTGAGTATGACCAACCAGGACACAGAGCAGATACAGAGGAAGGGAACGACCCTCAGATTAAGGAGAGAGTCTGAGTAGAATGAGGCTTGGAGCTGGGGAAAGTGGCCTGTTTTTGGAGTAAGGTGAATACTCATTCAGTGGTAAGGCTGCGAGGCCAAAGTTGCAAGGTCAGGCTGAGAGGGCTGGATCTGATAGTGCATAGGATGGGAACATTGAGTGCTATTAAAAAAGAGATTGACGAAATCACAATTGTGAATGTGAATCTCGAAGTATTATGCATGATGTACCAAAGAAAGCAGAGACTGGAGAAAGGGAGCATTGCATGGCAATCTCCCAGGTGTTGTTTGGATTTATGCATATCCTACAAGCATAGGCACTGCCTTTGTACTGACAAGGATGTTTTTATAGTGAATAGTCTTGGAAGAGAGGTAATGTCTCTCTTTAGAGCAAAACCATGCAGACCCACTGTCCCAGAAGATTCAGTTTCTCTAAGATCAGACTTTCCTTTCCTCTAATGCAACCCACTGCCTATGCAGGAATCTGTGAGTGTCTATCTCAGTGCCCTGGTGGAACGTGGAAATAAGGGGAACTGGCAGAGATATGTTGCTTATGTTTTCTGTACTGTGAGAAATAAATCACACTGTTTCTGACTCAATAGTCTATGGTGTCTGCCATAATCCATGAAACCATGACAGGCTAACTCATCACCTGCACGTAGTGTAAAACTCTCAAATTGTTCATAATTTTCAATGGAGGAAGTACTGTGAAGAAGCTTTTTCAGTAATATAAGTGGGGAATACTTGTTTTAGGGCAAAAATAGAATTTTACTTATTTTTGTGCCAGGAACCTGACATTTACATATGACTTATTTTATTTTATTTTATTTTATTTTATTTTATTTTATTTTTTTAAAGATTTTATTTTATTTATTCATGAGACAGAGACACACACACACACACACACACAGAGAGAGAGAGAGAGAGAGAGAGAGAGAGAGAGAGGCAGAGACACAGGCAGAGGGAGAAGCAGGCTCCATGCAGGGAGCCCACGGTGGGACTTGGCTGGGACTCCAGGATCACACCGTGGGCTGAAGGTGGCGCTAAACCGCTGAGCCACTCAGGCTGCCCCTGACTGATTTTATAATGTCTAGAAAATACTGTTTCCAAATGTTGGGAAATATCAGGAGGGGAGACAGAACATAAAGACTCCTAACTCGGGGAAACGAACTAGGGGTGATGGAAGGGGAGGAAGGCGGGTGTCCGAGGGGAATGGGTGACGGGCACTGAGGTGGACACTTGACGGGATGAGCACTGGGTGTTTTTCTGTATGTTGGTAAATTGAACACCAATAAAAATTAATTTTAAAAAAAATAAAATTATATATTTCAAGAAAAAAAAAAAAAAAGAAAATACTGTTTCCTTACTACAAACAGCCTGACCCAACCCCATTCACTGTGGTCAGTTCATCCCATACTTTTTTTCTCTGAGTCTCACCTGCTAGAGTCTCAGAGGGGAAGTATGGCTCCAGGACAGGATGGGTGCCAGGGATTCCTATCCTGCAGAGAGTATTTTTACGCTTGGTGTTTGCTTTCAGTGTGCCTAAATAGCTGTCCTAAAATATCTTCCCTATTGTAAATATTCTGGATTCAGCCAGTAGCCTAGCCTATCCTAATTAATCAGTAAATATTTAGAGCCTAAAAGTGAAATAAAGTAATTAAAATTTTAAAATAGAATAAGTTAGGAAATTCTTGTCTTTAATCACCTACCTCAATTCCAAAGATAGAGTTGTGTTTAAAGTTCTTTAATTTATTGTCTTTATACAATGTGATGGATTCTAGCTAGATATTTCTAAGTGGCTCTGCCACTCATTGTGTAATCCTGAACCTCCGTCTTCTCACTATGAAGTGGGACTTGATTATTTTTAAGGTCTTTTCCAGCATTGGATTCCAAGAAGCCCAGTTCATGGAACTGAATAATAACGTTATTTCCAACTTCTTTTCCTCCTGAAAAACATAGCCAGAAAAGTTATTTTATTTGGAAAGAAGGAAAGATGTGTGAGTTGAATATGTGAATATGTTAAACAAGTTTCTTAGTTTCTTTTGCTATTAACAGCTTTCTGGTCCCTTTCTTCACTTTGAAGGAAAGCCTGAATGAGAGGGTAGCAATTCTTTAACTTTTGAGTAGCTTCATAGTATCTTCCATCTTTTTTTCAAAGATGACAAACAATGGGTTTCGTTAAGATTCTTTCACATGGGCATAAAAATGGTGATAATCCCACCAAAATATAGAAACATAGTTTGAGTAATGAGACTTTAGTTTATTACTGCAACTAGTGATTAGCTTTTATTGTCAGCAAGAAGTGTGAAAAATCAGATAGGAAGATTCCTCATTGTTGGAAGGAATGCCCTACTAACCGTGATTGCACACACAAAAAAGGCACCTCATCGTGGTGTTTCTTCTGCCAAGTGTAAAGATGGGCATATGGCCGTGAGCTCAGTTGGTTGGGTCACTGTGTTATAGAGGCCAAGATCATGGGTTTAAGTCCAATATGGACCAATCATCTCTTTTCTTTTCTGCCTAACTAGACATCACACCCTATTGATGGCATGTCAGTTATCACTTCATACATGATAGCAAAAAAGTAATCAAGTCCATTCTGTCTGCTTTGAGTTCATGATGTCTTTACATGCTAATACAATTTATTTCAATAATTGCTAATTGCTGCAATGTGCTTGTAGGAAAGTTTGGCCCGATATCTATTCTGGAGAAGCTTATCATCTTGAATGGAAAAAGAAACTCATATTTTCATTAAAAAGTGTTTTCAAACTATTCATATGTATGTTCACCATCAATGGCTTGATAATTTTTATAACTACTTTTTGAGCCAACTATTGTTTACCTAGAGAAAATCATCTTCACTTCCCACTAAGCTGGGATATCAGCCTAAAAGTAGAACCTGTGTATGATTCTGTTCCTGGAAATATGCTGTCATGAATACCCACTTATGTAATATTTGGACATTAGGGCAGTCTTCTCCCTCTGCTTTTTTTTTTTTTTTTAGGATTTTATTTATTTACTCATGAGAGGCAGAGAGAGAGAGAGAGAGAGAGAGAGAGAGAGAGAGGCAGAGACACTGGCAGAGGGAGAAGCAGGCTCCATGCTGGGAACCTGAAGTGGGACTCGATCCCCGGTCTCCAGGATCACAACGTGGGCCAAAGCTGGTGCTAAACCGTTGAGCCACTTGGGCTGCCCTCCCTCTGCTTTTCATTCTATATTTGTACACTTTTTAAGGTGTTCACAATGCAATCACTTACTATATTGCTTTTTAAAATTATCTTTGGAAAGTTGTTTTTCAATGGTATTCATTACTTGAAACTCTGAAATTATACCCTTGGGAAAAATTTTCCTTTCTCTTTTTTAAAAAATATTCATTCTTTATATATGTGCCTGAATCAATCTGACTTCCTTAAGATTTCTCCCACTCCTTCACTTCTTTATATGTATCTGAATTCTCTATTTTCCTGGCTTACTTGAAAGAATGTTCTAAGGTCTAACTTAGATTTATACACTTATCTTTCACTGAACAATTTTAATTTTTTCCTGAAAACTATGCTAAGTGACAGGTTGTTAAATTTTAAAAAAAGCTCTTCAGTTGAATGAGCAAGATCATGATGTATTCCATTTTAACATACGATATCCAAACAATTTTCACAGATAGGAACACTAAGCAATAACAGAACAAAAGCAAGCTTTTGTAAGCAACACATAAGCTTGCAAGTAAAGAAATGTTGGTTGTACATAAAAAGAAATGTACTAAAAATATATTGTATGGACTAAGACATGATGGTGAGTTTTGAGGATAGAAAGGTATGACTCATTCTTTGTAGATTCTTTTTTCTGTACTGTTTTGCTCATCAAAATCTCAAACTTAATGAGATTCATTGTTATCTTGCACTCACATTGCAATTAAAAGCAAAGTTGTAGTGTAGAAAAATGCCTTTTAGGGCAAAGTAAAAGCTAAACAGCAGAGTGCTTTGGAGTCTATGGAAAAACTACATGGGCACAGTTTCTGTGAAAAGTCACAGAAAATCTGAACTTTTCATCGCACTCACTTAACTTACATACCCAAAGAAAAGGGTTTTGAGCTCATCTAAAAATATGACACACAGATCAAATTTGTCCTACATGACAGTCTCTGAATATAGACTTGAATGCTGAGTAAACATGTGTGTCTTTGCCTGAAATTATCACTTTAAACTACTGCTTCTTAATGTGTCTTTATTTAGTGTGGTTTTAGAGGAAAAAAAGTACTAAGAAAAAAATAAAAAGTCATCTGGAAAGTGCCTTAGGTAGGTGAGGTGTTCCTTCCCTTTAATCTCCTCCGTGTAGACCCTTCCTATCTCTTTCAGCATTGCTTTTAATGATCTCTGTGTGTACTTCCCTGCTGTCTTGTAAGATCTTTTGAGGGAAGGACCATGATCTTTTTGTCTCTAATGCTTAACTCTATACCTGGCCTTAGTTCTTGAATGGATCAATGAATGTGTAAATCTCCACATTCACTTTAACAAATCAGCCTCCAGATGAAGGCAGGTTTCTGTGTTACTTACTTAATAGACTACTGGAAAGAGTCATTGTTTTAAGTCACCCCAGATCAATAGGGTATTTCATGTCTTAGAGGACATTTGTACCAAAATTCTGGTAACTTGGCTAGAAAACTAATCAAAGATTTCATCTTTTTCTTTGGATTGGCCTACATTTTAGTTTGAATAAAATACTGGGTTTCTCTTTTAGTGACCTGAGACTCTTTACTCGGGGTGCCAGATGGTTTTGTCTTTTACTTGAAAATGAAAACATCTGACATACTTTGTCAGGGCATGTGTCAGTAATGTTATTCATGGGGAAAGTCTTCCAAATGACATGCTTGTCTCTGAGGGCGTTTATCTGGGGCATGTGTTGTGTCTTCAAATGCCTCGAGTTCACACATTAAAGATGTTAGTTTGGTTGTAAATTGTTACAGGTCTGCATGCTCAATGCTCGAAAGAAATCATACTCTGGGAAAATGAACATTTCACTCTTTCTTTTTAGGGTTCTAAAATACATTTATAAAATCTAAGGGAGAAAAAAACTTACATTTACTTTCTTAAAAACTACTCACCTTACATTGATTCTTCACACACTGACAGTCAATCAGATTTTCTTAGAGACTTCAGCTAAGCAGTTGTGCCTGGGGGAACATCAGACTATTTTCTGCCAGGCCATGTCCCACACTCAGTAACCAATAACTGCTCAAAATATCACGTTGTGCTGTGATAATGTGTTAATATCCAGCCCAGAGACATCACTGCTGACAGTGCCATAGAATACTTTAATAATGAAAATAGGTTTTAGTTAAGTCACCCCTCTCTTCACCTCATATGAGAGCTGACAGCCATTAGGAAGACAAGTGTCTGGATGTAGAGATTGTGATCCTAGAAGACTTTGTCTCTTTATAGATCTGATAACACAACCCTGGATTCATTAGCACTGTGCCCAGCCCTCAGGGAAGTGATTGTTTGACAGATCATCATTCTGAGTCTGACTTCTAATAGAAGAGGAAGAAGAACGACTTCTCATGACGTATATAAAGATTCATTATAAAGCTATAGTAATTAAGATAGTATAAAACCAGTGAAGGGGTAAAAAAGTTGACCAGTTTTTAACAGAATCATATATATATGTATGTATGTGTATTTATATATACATATATATATATATATATAACTCTGATATACCACAGGAGTAGCATGGCAAATGAGTGGGGGAAGGAAGGATATTTCAGTAAACATAGCCGGAATACTTGGTTATCTGTGTGGAGAATTTGGATTCTTATTTCAGATCATTCAAGGTCGAAACACAAAATATTTTAAAGACTTAAGTGTCAGTATCAAGACTTGAAAGTTTTGGGATGGGGGATGGGTTAAATGGGTGATAGGGATTAAGGAGAGCACTTGTGATGAGCACTGGGTGCTGTATGGAAGTGATGAATCACTAAATTCTACCCTTGAAATGAAAATAAGCAAGTAAATAAATAAAAGTTTTTTGGGAAAAAGAAGTTGACTATAAAGTAGGTATAGGCAGGATACCTTCTTAAAGAAGACAAAAAAATCTCTCTAACCATAAAAGATAAAAGATGAAAAATAACAAGCACTGGGAAGGACATGGAGAAAAGGTTACTTGTGCACTGTTGGTTGGAATGTAAAATGGTACAGTTGCTGTGGAAAACTGCCCAACAGTTCCTCAAAAATTTAAAAACAGAACTGCCATATTATCCAACAAATTCATTTCTGAGTATATATCCAAAAGAACTAAAAAGATTTTGAAGACATATTTGCACACCCATGTTCATAGCAACATTATTCACGGTAGCTAAAACATGCAAACACCTCAAGTGTTCATTTTTTTTTTAGATTTTATTTATTTATTCATGAGAGAGAGAGAGAGAGAGAGAAACAGGTTTCATGCAGGGAGCCTGATGTGGGACTCGATCCCTGGACTCCAGGATCACACCCTGGGCTGAAGACGGCTAAACTGCTGAGCCACCCGGGCTGCCCAAGTGTTCATTGATGGATGAATGGACAAACGAAATGTAGTATATACATACAAAGGAATATTATTGTCTAAAAAACAAAGGAAACTGACATTTGCTACAACACAGATGCAGGTTGAGGAAGTTAGGCTAGGTGAAATAAGCCAGTCACAAAAGAACTAATAATATAAGATCCATTTATATGAGATACTCAGAATAGTCAAAATCATAGGCACAGAAAATAGAATAGTGATTGCCAGGGGCTGAGGAGAGGGAGGAATGAGGAGTTAGTGTTTAATGGGTACAGAGTTACAGTTTACAAGATGAAAAGAGTTCTGGAAATAGATAGTGAGGATGTTTGTACATTATGCATGCATTTAATACCACAAAACTGTATACTCAAAAATAGTTAAGATGCTAAAATTTGTTACATATATTTTACCACAATAATAAAAATCAGGAAAAAATAAAAAATGTATTTGGACCAAGAAGCCTGAAAAGACCAACCATAGAATAGGGTCTTAGTTTCAGAGAGAGAGAGACGAGAGCTTCTTTAATTGGACGGTATTATTTAAAATCTTCACTGAACATTTCCAATCTACTCTGGGAGAATGAATCAGGTTTGTGATTGATGGCTGCCTGCTTTTCTATTGCCTATATCCTACTGCAAATCCCCAAGTCCTAAGATGGCTATAAGAATTGTTTATTCAGGAGTAACAAAACTGGGCAATAATTTAGACCTAAGAGTATTTCCAAGAAAACCAAGTGCCCAGGTCTCTGAATCTTCTTTGGAGAGTACTGTTGTCCCCAAAGGCCCTGGGAGGTCATAGCTTCTAAATTTCTGGTTATCCATCACGTTGGGATAAATATCACTAATGAAAAACATGTTGAAATACTATTTCCAGCTCACTTGGGTCTAGCATTTATCTTGGTCTTATTAACTGTGTTTAATGGAACCCTCCCTCATTAAAGATAAAAATGAAGAAAGAAAAATTATAATCAAAGTGCATCTTTAACATTCTAGTCAAAACAGTTATATGATTTATTATAGTTATTTAGATTTTAAGTTTAAATTTTAACAAAATTGAGGTAAAAGGAAAAAAGAGCATATACTATATTATATCTAAACTTGTATAATATTGGGAGGCCATTTGTCATTATAGAATATACTCTCCATGCCTCTCTAGAATAAAACTTATGCCAAAGAAGTTTTGAAATTATAAGCTACAACCTTAATTTAACAAGGCTTATTTCACATCTGAATTGCTTCTCTCTTAGAATTCAGTCCTCCAGGCAGAGAAGAGTCTTCTCTGACTCTGTGGCTTCTGCATCAATGAGACCTCTGTCAGCACTGTATAAATAATTAATTATTATTAATAACCACCATCACCAATCTTCTCTTTGTCTCTCACTCCTGAACATAGCTAGCACTTCTCTGATAAAATGCAAGACACAGGTTTATTATTTAGTTGCTATGATGAATAAGAAGTGGCAAGCATGCCCAGGGCCACAGAAAAATTCCAATAGTAATAATTGGGTAGAATAGCTCCTGTACCATGTGAATACATAGCTATTTGCAATGTAAATATTTTTCAGTGACTTGAAAATTAGGATATTTTGAGTTTTAGGCTCTATAGAGTGGCAGGAATTTAAATTTTGAGTTTTAATCAATAAGCAAATAGTGAGTTTTCCTACTTGTGAAGTGCTTGCCTCAAGCAACACATTCAAAAGGAGTGCCCTCTTTCCCTCCCGAAAACTAAGCTCATGTCAAGGGAAAATTTCCTTCCTTCCATGATTATATTGGTATATTTATTTTCCTTCTATTTTCTCCAGATCATTCTCAAAATGTATAATCATTTGAAGAAAAGAGGATTATACATATGAACATTCTGATGGTTCCTTTAGGTGGGGTAGGAAATAGACAAAGGATTTTCTTTTATTAACCTTCATGGAAATATTGGTGTTCAATGCTCTTTTCTTCAAATACACACCATGCCCCCCACCCCAGACACCTACACACACACACACTACCAATATATAACAAGGTGAAAAACATCAGAAAATAGTGAAAATGATTAGAAAATTCCCCTGCAGTGATGAAACAGAGGAAGTCTCAGCCACATGCCTAAACCTCAAGAGGTGATAAGGAGGATAGAATCCAAGGATTCAGAGGAGATTCCTAAACCCACTTCCACTACCATGTGCTAGAAGCATTGCATGTGAGTTGGCAGCATTCCAAAAATGTTCTTCCATAGTCTGATAATTGCAGAAGAGTCACTGTTATGGTTTCTGCACTGTTTCCCCATTTCAGATGAGGGAGATCAGAAGTGGCTGGTGGGGAGATGTAGATGAAGCAATCACAGCTGAAGCCCTCTCATGAAATACTCTATAGTTATTTAGGGAGAAGATTTGAACTCCAAGAGTATCCTGGACATTCCACTCATCCTAAAGAGGAGAAAGCCAAGTTCCATCAATAAAAGGTTCATATAACCTCAGAAGAGCCTTTTCTTTTCCTCATTCCCTAAGCCCACTTCCCAGAACTATGTAATATAATACTCCTTGAGTATTATAGCCCAGGGAGCTCTAATAGAGAATTTACCTATATCATATTAGAACAAACAGAAAATTTGACAAAGAATCCCATATTAAGCATGGCCAAGATAAATGTGAACATATATGAAGCCATCTATCTTGGGCTTCTCTTTGTTGGGAGGTTTTTGATTGATTCCATTTCCTTACTTGGTCTATTCAGATTTTTCTATTTCTTCATGATTCAGTCTTCATAGGTTATTTGTTTCGACAAATTAGGTTATCTAAGCATAGCCATTAAATGTTTAAAATTCATAATATACTCCATGTAACATTTTAAAGTATTGATCTAACTTTGCCCCAATTCCAGGGCATTTTTTAAGTGTAATAAAAAGCAAAAAGTCTTTATTTTCTTTCTTTTTTGGCTAAGTGCTGAAAAAGGAAAAACTTAGGACATTAATAAGATAGATTAACATTTCACGGCTTTTCAGTAATGCATTTATATTTTGGCCTTTTTAGAAAATTATACAATAAGCAAATGATTGCTATCAATCTATTAAAAACAGAGAAGGATAATTGAAAAAATTATGATATTTCAATTGCTGAGCATCAAGGCTGATCTTCTGCTCAATGGAAAAGTGTAGAATGGAAGTTATCTAATCTAATAGGCCCAACTTTTTGTGTGTTCACTTATGAGTTGTATGTACACATGATGATGAAAATGCTAGGTGAAAAATACTGAATAATATTTATTAAATAAAAGTAGAATAATTAAAGTCCATTTTGTATTCCTGCTTTTTATAAGATTCCAGATTGAAGTTAAGCCAACATAGTCATTTAACAAATGTTTATTGAGCCCTTAGACCTTTGTGGGCATACTGGGGGTATAGCATTGATGAATAAGAGAATGCTCCTGTTGCATGGAGCTTACTTTCCAGCAGGAGTGAAAGCCAAATCAACTAATTGTGCTGTTTGAGGTGACACAGATGGAACTGAAATTATTGATGTTGTTTAAATGTAACCAAAGATTACATGGCAGGGGAGATCTAAGGAAAGGCAGGCAGATATAAAACCAAACCCAAATTACATTACAACACAGGACATATAAAAAATAGAAATCAAAACAACAGCAATAGCAAAACCTTTATTTTAGATGTGATATTTTAGAAGTCTTGTGTTAAAATGCTTGATATTAGGAGCTATTTCTCTGCAAGGTCCAGTTACAGGTTATCTTAAAGTTGCTATCATTCCAGGGATTTACATGATAATTAGTTCACTACCCTTTTCTAGTTCTAGAAATTTGGTGGGTGGTGTATCCTGAAGCAGCTAAAGATTCTAACTTGGTAATCACTTAGATTTAAGCTTGTGAGTATTTAAGAACAAAAGTATGTTAAGGAGAAAAGGGCTTCTACCAGCCACACCTTTCAATATTTTATTTCCATAGGTATTTTCAGGAAAATTTGTCAGACTTGGAAATGGGCAAAAAAGAGTTATCTAGTAATCTCTGGAGAATTATCTGATTTCCCTATGCACATGGAGGAATGCACACCTCTGATTCTTTCCAGTCAGTAGAGTGATTTATGACTCTGCAGAGGTAAAATCCTAAATTGGAGGAAACTGAGAATAATGCAAATTATTCTCATCCAGGGTGATTTATATTCTGTAGAAAAAGATGACTACAAGCTTTACATTTTATTACTTTATAGGATATTAAATTGCTTTGTATTTACTAGCAAATGTGTTTCACCATTTGTAATTGACTAGATACATATATGTCCATTCTTCAAAATCTCTTTAAACTGGTCCTTAATATCTTAATGACTTCTTCACAAATTAATGAGTTATATAAAATCTTTGACACAGGCTCATTTTATATTTGTGGAGAATCATGACTTACTATTTTGAAAATTGTACTTAAATAATATAAAAATTGACCCAGGTGATAGCTGCATTTTGGCAAGATGGAAATGATTCTTTTTGCTTTGTTTGGTTTGCTTTTGTTAGTAACAAAAAAGGATACTTTAGAAAAATTAATATGCTAAATGTAAAATTCACCTTAAAGAATTTATTTTGTGAGTACTTACATTTAAGTTTGAATCACTAAATGAATAATAGACCCTTGCTAATATGAAATGTGGTACATTCTTTTTTAATCTACCTAAGTAAACTAATACTTGAATCAAAGTATTGACACTAAAATAAAATTTACAACTCCTTATCATTGTTATACAACTTAATAAACATTTCCAACTTGTATTTTTATAATTTTAACACCATCAGAGGCAAATAGGATAATGTATCACATTCTATATACGTATTAAAAAAAAAAGCCCAAACACCAAGAGGTTAAATGGCTTGAGTTTGTATAATTAAACAGGGAAGAGTTTATAATGCTCTAACCAGAACTCTGGTCTTCTTTACATGATCAGATTGTGCAGGTCTCTTCTTCTTATAATATATGCTAAAATTATGGATGAAGTATCACTCCCACCTTTTTTGATTTTGCTCAATGAGTGCAAGTCACTTGGCTCAAGTTGGTGAGAAGATTCTTTTTCACTAAATAATGCAAAAGCTAGTGACACAGAGGAAAGAATGAGGAGTTTTTGTTTTATCTGCATAGCCTATGCAGAATTGGGCTACTTTGTAATTTAGACAAATTTCAAAATAGTAGCTTTAGTTAATGTGTTTTTCCTTTTTTTTTTTTTTTTTTTGCAGTTGTGATTTTACTGGATTAAATTCAATTTTTAATCTTTCTGAATATAGCAATGTAGTAGAGAGCAGGGCATTTCCATCATTTCTGCGAAAATAAGCTTTTTTTCATTTCACAAAGCTTTGACATCTTGGGGGGGTTAAGGGGGATGGATGAAGGTTAATAAATAATAAAATCTATAGTTCTACCTTTTGAGAATCTGAGCAAACTTCAGAGAAAAGAACATTTATTATTTTATCAAGTCAATAAATATGTATTTTCTGAATGCCTTCTATGCTAGCAATTGTGATAGGTGCTAGTAAAAGGAATACAATATGGAATGAGATTTACATCTTGAATGGAGGTAAATTTTAACAAGGGCAACAGAAAAACAGCAAATAGGGGAAAGGAAACAGTAGCTTGAGAAGTATCACAACTAGGGGACATGCAGATCAAGTGGGGTATTGTATTTCCCTGATGGCAAGTGATGCAGAGCATTTTCTCATGTGCATGTTGGCCATGTCCATGTCTTCCTCTGTGAGATTTCTCTTCATGTCTTTTGCCCATTTCATGATTGGATTGTTTGTTTCTTTGGTGTTGAGTTTAATAAGTTCTTTATAGATTTTGGAAACTAGCCCTTTATCTGATATGTCATTTGCAAATATCTTCTCCCATTCTGTAGGTTGTCTTTTAGTTTTGTTGACTGTATCCTTTGCTGTGCAAAAGCTTCTTATCTTGATGAAGTCCCAATAGTTCATTTTTGCTTTTGTTTCTTTTGCCTTTGTAGATGTATCTTGCAAGAAGTTACTGTGGCCAAGTTCAAAAAGCCCTAACCCAGGTCCTGGCAGGCCAGAAAGATGATGGCTAAAAGGCCAGAAATTTGTAATAAATAACTTATTTTACATTATTTAGCTTTGGTATCTTCATCCTTAAATGGATCTACTGTGCAAACAAACAAACAAAATTATGTGTACAGTTCCAGGCATATAAAAGTGCAGTAAATGATAATAACCATCATTATTACTTTTATTATGACTATTAATAAAATGGGGCTTGAAGGGTGAATAACAGTATCCCTTAGAAAAAGAAAAAGAAGATAAGATTTCATAAGTAGAGACCTAGAAATAAGAGCAAACTTCCTGAAAATTCGTCATCATGACTGGATCTAAAGAGGATGGGAGAGATGCCAGAGATGAGTTAGAAGATAAGGAAGAGCCTTGCAAACCACCTGAGGAATTAGGAACTTATCCTGAAGTCTATGAGGAGCCTTTATTGATTTTAAGCAGGGGTGGGATGTGTCCTGGTTTCCATCTTACAAAAACCAATGTGAATGGTTTTACTTACATCTTACAAAAACTACTTTCCATCTTTCCATCTTTTTTTTTACTTTCCATCTTACAAAAACTACTCTTGGAATGGAAATGGGGCAAGTTTGAAGGATATGGGGAGACAATGACAGAAAAGA
The DNA here is from genome assembly GCF_048418805.1 of Vulpes vulpes. Lineage (NCBI taxonomy): Eukaryota > Metazoa > Chordata > Mammalia > Carnivora > Canidae > Vulpes > Vulpes vulpes. The sequence goes on along the minus strand of NC_132786.1, from coordinate 76,710,718 downwards.
ATACTACAGAAGATCCTGTCTTGAAGTGGCTTGGAGACATTAGAAATGGAAAGAAATGGATAGATTTGAAAGTTGTTTTGCAGATAAAATCCACTATTGGGGGGCTAGGAGTGAAAGACAGGAGGGTGGAGAGGATTCAGAAAACTCAGTATCGTCCTTAGGAAAATGAGTGGCCAGTGGTATATAGTTCACTGGCCTTCAGATGCAGGAGAGGAAGAAGAAAAAAATGGAGAGGAGGAAGAGGTGTCAGAGGGATTTAATGAATTCAAGTTTGGACATGTTGGGTTCTAAAACAATCAGTGAAGAATCCTCATACATGGCTGATTTTATGGTATGGACTACAGCAGGGAGGAAATCTGCCTGAAAATTTCTTCCAGAAATTTCTTTATTTCTGAAAATATATCTATAACCCTTATTTTTAATTATTTAAATGATTTTATTACAGAAATCTTTATGGTCTTGGTAGATAAAAAAGATGAGTAAAAAATAAAAGACACATATTCTTAACAACCAGAGAAAACCATTTATATTTTTGTCTTTTACCTCTAGATATTTTGTATATATAATTTAAACTTCACAGGAAAAAAAATGTGTCAACTTAGCTTTTTGTGTTTGTTCTAGATTTACCATGATTTGTTAAGAATATAACATACTTTAATGGAAGAAATACTATACTGTAATGTGTTAGCTCTCAATGCAGACTATTGATTGGAGAAGCCCGTTTTCAATTTATCGAAGAGAAAATAGCATATATTTTACATCAAATGTCCAGTTAGCTAATGGGCCTATAGTTATAATTAAGAGAGAGGAGAGGGATCCATTTTAAAAACTTAGATAAACTTTGTCTAAGCAGATGGAAACTTATCTGTAGAAATCAAGGTAAACAAGTTAGCAGAGGTGGGGACAATCATTCAGATTGTCCTTGGACAATTTGGGATTAGGAAATTTTCCCTATATATAGAAAATAATTTTTCCTGAATAGAGACTACATAGTGCCATTCCAGGGACTTAAAAATTTTAGGTAAAATAAGGCATTCATTATGTAAAATATATGTAAAAATAAGTAGTTGAAACAAAGCCCCATATTCTTTGCTACTCTTCCCATTGAAACATTGAATCTGGGCTAAATCTATTGTCTGACCAATAGAATACAAGAGAAAATGCATGAAAAGTAGTATTCGGGACTTCTGAGATTAGAAAATAACTTGCAGCTTTTGCCTTGATCTTGTAGAACATTTGTTCCAGTGGAAAATTATTTCCATGTAAAAAGAACAACACTAAGACTCCATACTGTGGGGAAGCCTAAGGTAGCCACAGGAAGAGAAGCAGATGCTTGACCAGACTCGCTATGGCTGAGGTACCAGATGTGAGTGAAGAAGCCTCCAGATTGGACCCCAGATTTAGGTCCCTTATTGCTGCCACTTCAAGAGGGACCCCAAGCTGAGCATATGAACCTACAGGACCATGGTTGTAAAGAATTAAACTCCTAAGTTTTGGAGTAGTGTCTTACACAGCAATAAGTAGGTAATTAGAACACTTGCGTTATGATTAAAAAGAACCAGCCCATAGTCAACTTATCAGTTTCATAGCAGGATCATAAAACATCCCTTAAATATATAGTTTTGATGAACTGAAAATTTCTGGAAAGGGGTCAGGAGACCCACATCAAACCCTGGCTCTAAGTACCCAAGATGTGGTGGGTACTTGGACAAGTCAGCTAACAGGTCTGGGTCTTAGTTTCATCATCTGTAAAATGAATGAGTGGGACAAAATGATTTCTAAAGTATTGTGGAGACCTAAAATCCTGAGTTAATAATTGGAATCAGTCATAGCAGTAGCTAGTTACATCTACTTTCTAATTGCCCTAGGCTCTTAAGTGCCATCATGAGCAAGAGGGAGGAAATAAGAAAATTATAAGCCCCATTGAAAGTGGCTTGATTGTTTCATATATTCCCTCTTGGAAATTTTTGGCTATATCAGGATAGTAGCCATGTGGTGGGAAGATTTTTTGCTGGATCATAACATCTCAGCATTAGGAAAATTGGATTCATGCATGACAGGCAAATCTATGTTTCAGTACTTCAGAATAAAGCTGTTAATGGGAATCTTTGCTACAAAGGAATCAGGTATGAAGTGAGTTTTTGTCTTAATGCTACAAAGACAAGTTTTTAAAGGGAAAGCATAAACTCAACTGACTCAAATCTTAATCTGCTAGAAGGCATATGAAATTTCTTTCTATGCCTAATGCCTCAATCAAGATCCATCTAAACTTCGATGTTGGAGGACTCTGGATTTGTCACATGAACAAATTTTTAATGAGGACTTACTAAATGTATCTTAATCACTGAATGCGGGTAGATGAAAGTGTGAGACACTTGTTTTCCTTTCAAATATCCCTCATGGGAGACATGTATGAAAAGTTAAAGTAATGGTAATAAAGGAAAGTAAGATGAGAGATGCTGATAATTGTTGGTTATACGAATAACTATCCTCAGGGTTCAGGCTGAGACTGATATCATCCAGTATGGACCACTTTTAACTCCTATACCAGCAGCAGGTTTGATGGCAGATTCTAACCGAGGTCTAGTGGCAGGAGACAGGTAAGGTGGAGGACAGAGGAAATGGGAGACAATCTGAGAAACACATTTCTGAGAGAGTTTTACATGCTTAGAAGAGGTGGAAGCAAGAATACACATGCACACACTGCAATCTGAATCCTGTTTCTCTTCTCATCAGAGATGCTGAATTGACCATTGTTGCAGAATTCTGTCCCTATTATCACTCCCCTTACTATTTCTCTGACAAGAAAGAAGTGGGAGTGGGGCAGTATTTATACTCTGGCCTGTATGATTCAAAAAGCATTCACTCTTTTTTTTAACTTTTAAAGATTTATTTATTTTATTTTTAGAGAGAGAGAGAGAGAGAGAAGAGAGATTGGGTATGCAGGTGAGTGGAGGGAGGGGCAGAGGGAGAGGAAGAATCCTGAAGCAGACTCCCTGCTGAGTGGGGAGCCTGACGGGAGGGACTCCATCCCAGTATCCTGAGACCAGGACCTGAGCTGAAATCAAGAGTCTAATGCTTAACTGACTGAGCCACTCAGGTAACCCACCAAAATGTATTCACTCTATATCATTCGGATAGCAGATGAGACCAGTCTGGGTACATATACAATGGAACAGGGTGTTTGGCCTTCTCAGTTTGGGTCTAATTTAGAGGTGGCTCTACCTGAAGGCATCTGAGAACCTTGGAAATCAGGAAGCTATAGGAAGCCTAATTTGCATGAGAATCCAGGTAGCAGATGACTAAATCAGGGTGTTCCTGGAGTACCTTTTATATGGAGATGACTCATTCTTTAAATAAAATGCATGTGCTAAATGCCCATGAGATGTTGCTAAAAGATGGCATGTTGAGTGGGTGTGCAGCTAGAATGTCCCATATTTCAACATTCTGAGCTCTAGCCATACATACTTTGTAGTTGTATCCTTTCCCTATACTACACAACTTTATATATTAATTACTTATACTCTTTCCCTATACATAATTACTTCTTTACTTATACCTTCTACTTTTTACCTATAGCATTCCAGCTTTTCCACCTCATTCACTTCTCCTTAATGTTTCAACTGCTCATGCTTCAGGAAACAGATCACATATCATCTCCCTAAGCAAACGTTTACAACTTCACTGGCCTGGATGAGACACTCCATAGCACTGTATAAACCTCTTTCATGTCCTTTACTAAATTGTTTTGTGGTGGTTTCTATACTCACACTTACCTGTGAACTCCTTGAGAGCAAGGGCCATGTTTTTATATGTGTATGCTCAAAGCCTAATTCAGTTTCTGAATAAATAAGTAAATGAATGAATGCTAGACTTAGAAAAGTAGAAGGGATTCTCAGAGTGGGCAATGTTAGAAATAATTCAACATGTCTAAAGTTCCTATTATTGTTATAATAAATTACCAAAAACTTAGTGACTTAAAAACAATACCAGTTTGTTGGGGTGCCTGGCTGGCTCAGTCAATAGAGCATTAGACTCTTGATCTCAGGATAAGGAGTTCAAGCCCCACATTGGGGTTAACTACTTTTAACTACTTTTTTAACCTGCTCAAAGAGAGAGGGAAGAAAAACTAAAAACAACGTAAGTTTGTTACCTTATACCTCTAAGGGTTAGAAGTCCTAAAATCAAGTGTTGGCAGTGCTATATTTCTTATAGAAGTTCAAGAAAAGAATTTGTTTCTTTGCCCCTTTCAGATTCTAAATGCTGCCTGTATTCCTTGGCTGTGGCCTCTTCTTCCATCTTCAAAGCCAGCTGGGTAGCATCTTCAAATCTCTGATTCTGGCCTCCTTCTACCACTTATAAGGGACACTGTGATTATATTAGGGCTGCCTAGATAATCCAAGGTAATCTCCCCATTTCAAGATCCTTAATCACATCTTCAAACTTCCTTTGCCATGTTAGGTAACTATCCACAGGTTTGGGGGATACAACATGGACATCGTTGATGGGTGTTGTGCCCAATATTGTGAATCCGAGAAACCACCAAGGAGCCTACACCGATACAAGTACATGAGGGTTTATTTACAAGCTCGAGCTTGGGTCCAAGTATACTCCACACAGCAGATCAGGGGCTTGGACCCCGAAGTGGGTTACAGCTGGGTTTTTATGGGCTGGTCTAGGGGATTTTCAGAAGGGGTGGAGGAATTTTTTTTTTTTCCAATATGGGGGAAAGGGTGGGGGAGTTTCTTAGGATCTGATATGGGATTCTCTGCTGAGGGCAGTTCTGAGCTTTGTTGTCTTTCTGATATGGGATTCCCTGCTGAGGACATTCTGCAGTTTTTCTTGTAAAGTTCACCTCTTATTCACAGGGGCCTAAGATGGCTGTACTTCTGCGAATGCTAAACTTGAGGTGGAATGGCCTTAATTTTTCTTGGCCTCCATAATGGGAACATTATTCTATCTACCACAGTATTGATTTTGGATGTCCGTTAGCAAATGTAGTCTAGTGAAAGGTGCCCTGTTTAAGGCTGGAAGGAGGCTCATGACTAGACATGATAAAAGCTGCCCCTTGCACTTCCACCTTTAGAAGTTTGTCTTCTAAATAAGGATACCTATAAATAGAGGACAGAGTTCTTCATAGATACATTAGAAGAATTCATGACAGAATGATCTTTGCCTTCACATTGAGGAAGCATTCTTCCAATTCACTATGATTTTCCAGTCAAATAATAACAATGCAATAGCAATATGCATTGTTATTTTTCTTCTTGACAGTAAGAACCATTGCTGTACCAAACATCCCCTCTCAACAGCACATGTGTATCACCTGGAAAACTTTCTAAAAGTACTAATGCTTTGAAACTTACTCCCCATCCCCACCAAAAATTCTAATTTACTTGCTCTGAGATGGGCCCTGACACTACTATTTAAATCCCATTCAGGTGATTTTAATATTCCAGAGGTTTCCACAGGCATGCACATAACATAGGTGATACATTATGAGTTATTGAGCTGGTAGTTACTCTGGTGTTAAATTGAAAGGACTAAAAACTGTACAGACTGTGCAAGTTCAGCATGACTAAACCATATTAAATTCTTCTAGACAATTTTCTCATATTTCAAGAAGTAGCCATAGTTCGAAATTTGAGATGATATGCAATTGCCTATAAGTTCATGAATCTCACTTTACTTGTGATATAGACAGAAGAGATATATTTCAGGAGGAATGTGATTTAAATGTACTTGGGGTGTGGTGGGGCCTGAAGACATATAAAGCAAGAAGAAATTGAGCACTGATCTTAGTTTGTTCTGAAACTGGATAAAAGAGAAGGAAAATTTCATTAATTGCTTCATAATGGTTTTGTTCAGAAAGCAATGGAAGACAGTAAGTACTGATAGGCTTTGGATATATCTGAGCAAACCAAGGTGATTATAAATAAGAAAGGCTCAGACTATTTCTATGTATGGAAAATGATAAGGCTTCCCAATGCATCATTGCTTCGGCAATGTTGATGTAATTATATTGTTCTTTAAAACTGCACTGCAGGATTCATTACCTGTCAGAATGGCAGCCATTTTACTTCTTAAATCACAATCACTAGCAATTTTATTATGTCAGAAGATACTATGTTCTAAACTAGTAGCTCTAAAGTTAATATCTAAGTTGTAAAGTTGTAAGATATGCTTTATCCTTATCCTATGCACTCAAATCACTAGATTCTTTTTTTTTTTTTTTTTGAGAAACACAGAGAGAGAGGCAGAGACACAGGCAAAGGGAGAAGCAGGCTCCATTCAGGAAGCCCGATGTGGGACTTCATCCCTGGACCCGGGATCACGCCCCGAGCCCAAGGCAGATGCTCAACTGCTGAGCTACCCAGGTGTCCCAAATCACTAGATTCTAAATATAACACCCACAGATTTGGTTATGTATCAATTGACTTAATTTTTTTTTTTTTTTTTACTTTTGGTGATGATTTTTTAAAGTCTTAATACCTGGTTGGATAGTTGGACATAATAAAGGAAATTCAAGAAATATTCTAGCTTCTAGTACTGACATTCCTGCTGAACATGACTACTTAAAGAGCTTGGATTTCTTTTTTATGTATTGACACTTCAGGTAGTTAATCCTGGTAGGCTTAAAAAAATGGCAGAGAACTCCCCAGAAACTCATGGTACCTTGATGTTGTCATGTTTTGCAGGTCATAATTTTTAATACACTTCAACATATCCTTCTAAACTTTTCATTTAAGTGCCTGCCATACTGCCTACGACTCAAGAATAGAGGGTCACAGCAGTAATTGGAGGTAACATAACCTCAACAAATATAAGATTCATTAGGAATAGTGTGTTCTGTGTGCTAGAGGAACTATCTTTCTGAAGTTTAGCACTTAAAAAAATTTTTTTTTATTAGGTTCTTGTCTATTTGGGTAAGTCATTTGGTTAAAGAGTAACAAAAGTATCTTTGCTAACCTGAATTTTGACATTTAATATACACAAGTACTTCTGTGGGTTTTTCTATAAATGAATAAACAGATATCAGACAAGTGTTCTTTTCCATATTTAGCCCAGTATGGGCATTCAAGAGATTTCCTTTTCTTTTAAAAATCCAACATATTTTAAAAGATGATCCACTTTTTACTCTCCTTCTATTCAAAAACATTGCTGAGCATTTTTTCTCCCATTGCTCCTGAGGCAGAAAAGCAGAAGTGGACCATAATTATTACCCTAAATATAGTTAAGTGGCAAATATAACATGTGTTATACACAAACGGTCTACCTGACACATGCCCTTTCATCTATCTTCTCCCTGTGTTTCCAGTTCACTAGACTTTGGCCTATATTAAAGTGGAAGAAATGTTATTTTCCCAAAATATAACCATCATATAGGGCTGAAGAAGAAAACAGAATTCATCTTGAAGCTGCTTTTATTTCTGTGCTTTATTGTAAGCTATAGAAAAGGGGAAAGCACATGTCAGGGGGCAAGGGACAACTTCCATTTCTCTAATGCACCACAACTACGAGACAATGTTTGCTACTCCAGTCTCAGTGGTTTTATTGGGAAGAAGGGAAAAGTGCTCTAATAGTGTCCTCTGGGCTCAAAAGTAAAGCTTGTCAAAAAGACAATGCCCTGTCTTCCAAATGAGGAATGGGTCTCTTTATTCTGTTTGTGAAGCTTATTTATGAGTACGTGGTGTTTTTATGTGTGCCCTTTTACTGGAGAAGGCTTTAAGCTTTGCCACTGATAGCAAACACAGCTAGAGGCGATAGGCCACCTCCATGAACAAAGGTAGGCAAACAGAAAAATGAGATTCCCTAAGTGGAGGGAAAAATGAAATGGGCAGGGGAAAAATACCTGGAGCATTCTCCACCCACAACCCCACTGCACAATTTATATGGTCTTCAATCTTGGCAGTTTCTCATGCTTTTAAGTTTTCTGCCTGAATTTGTCTTGCCTGGGATCCCTGTCACATATTCTGGGGTTGAAAAATTAATTAATGAAGGTATTCTTTTTAAACTTGGCTGCTATACTGCTGTGCTTATGAGATGCATCTCACTATGATCATAAATATCAAGTTCTGGTGCTTGTGTGTTTATAGAATGACATTATTTTAGAATTGTAACAGATCTTGGAGATAGTCCAGTTGCAGTCCATCATTTTGTATCTGAAAAATAAAAAATAAGAAGTAGAGGTCCTCCAGTGAGGATTTTTCAGTCATGCTTATAAATTCTGAATGTGTTTTTGGAAACATAAACTGACTAGGTAATGGCCTTAAGTGGCTCCCAGGAGCTTTTTGGGCAGGCTCTGTCTTCTGGATAGGCAGAAATGCACATGTACATTATAGGGGCCCTTGGTCCAAAGTACAATGACTGGAACATGCATTTGTTGATTGAATTAATAAAACAAAAATGTGATCCCTTGATGGACTGCCTGAAATGGCTACTAAAGGAGAGATTCTATGGTGAGTTAGGACGTTCCCAAGCACTCCTCTGTAAGAGGTAGTACATAAAATTAACGGATAATGTGGAGAAGCATTATTCTTGTCCTACTGCTATCTGAATCCACATTGCTTAGATCAATGCTTCCCTAAAAGTGCCTGAAGTCTAGTGCTAATTCACAACAGATATTTTTTCAGTGCAAGGCTAAATGAAAATTTAATGAAAATAGAAAAAAATGCAATAATTTTTAAATCATTTTAAATTCTCTCAGTTTAAAATATAATACCCTTTTCTGAGATGAGTGCCTTTCCATTTCTCTGATATTAAAATGTCTAGTACTTTATGAAATAATTAGGCTAATATGTAGTGTTTTTTTCTTCTGTCATCATTACGTTTTTTTAAAGATTTTATTTATGTATTTATAAGAGACAGAGGCAGAAGGAGAAGAGGAGCCTAAAGCTGGCCTCATTCCCAGGACCCCAGGATCACAACCTGAGCCAAAGGCAGCTGCTCAACCACTGAACCACCCAGGCATCCACTTCTATCATCTGCATTTGAAAGAAAGGGGACAATACCATATTTAATTGGTCTGTGAAACCAAAAGTTTGGTAATTCTTGACTTCCACACACCAGGTAGCTTTTGACATGTTAAAGACAGAAGCTAGTTGGTGAATAGGAAGGCCCTGTTCTTCCAGGCTACAGTGAGAGCACGTTCACTGTTAAGAAAAAGAGTAGGCCACTGTAAGTTTCACCCTTTGCCACAAAACGGTGGGCCTTTGATTTTCTATAACACACACCGTTTTTGCTATCTTTTATGAAACATAAAAGATAATGTACCTGCATTTTCCATACTTTTTGTTCTAATCTGGGATGTGTAGGTAAAGGTCCAAGAAGTGAATTAACATGATTTTATGCTTCCTGCCTGACCAAAACATCCTATGCCTGAACTTCTAATACCAACAGAAATGCTCAATACAAGTTGTGACATTGCATGAAACTTGATTAGCTTCTTTAAATTTCAGTGACCTCTAATGTAAGTGGAAATAATATTAATAGGGCAGCTGGGTGGCTCAGTGGTTTAGTGCCACCTTCAGCCCAGGGTGTGATCCTGGAGTCCCGGGATTGAATCCCAGGTTGGGCTCCCTGCATGGAGCCTGCTTCTCCCTCTGCCTGTGTCTCTGCCTCTCTCTCTCTCTCTGTTTCTCTGTGTCTCTCATGAATAAATAAACAAAATCTTAAAAAAGAAATAATATTAATAATATTAATAACCAATTTATAGGGTTATGGAGAGGACTGAATAATATTATATATATATATGTATATATATATACATATATACACACACACACACACACACACACAAGTGCCTGGCACTTAATAAACAGTAATTTTCTCCTTATATAGGTTTATATATATAAGGTACTATATATGTGTATATATCTCATACATATAAAAGTCAAATATATATACTACATACTTTATACATACATGTAGTATATATATGAATGTGTTTATGTATATATCCATTATACATATACACATATACAGATATGTGTATATATGTATGTATATATGTGTGTATATGTAAGGTACAGACACATATATGACATATTAAATGATAATACAATAAAATTAAATGGTAAGTTGTATAAGTTAAACAAGAGAGAGATAATGAGATACAAGTACTGTATATAGGTGTTTAGGAAAAGCCACATGGACTAGTCAGGATTCTTGCTCAGCCTTGAAGGGAAGAAATCAGGAGAGGAATGAAGCAGATATTCAGAGATAGTTGGCTATTGTAGAATGACCATGGATCTGAAGTCATAGGTCTTACTCTTAATAAAATAAATGGTTGGCCTTTATTTTGATTGTAAAAAGTTGGTACCACATGAATAATGAAGACCCTTTTCAAAACTAAGCTCTTCTCAATTATATTAGTGAAGAGTTTAAAATGGTAAATTGCCTTTCTGCCGTGGAGATGTTTTCCTGTTCCAGACATTAAAGTCCATACACATTAAAAGGATTCAAAAGGTATGTTTTAAGCCTGTTTTATTAAAAGAACAAATGCCATATCTGTTGAAGACTCGTGGTAGTAGTATACAAATGCATCTTTTTTGCATTTTATTAGCAGCATCAAAGGCACTTTTGTAGGATTATCTGATTTTGGCCTTCAGCTTTTGAATACTAAAAAGCATTTGGAAATGAGCCTTTATTTTTAGAATATTTTAGGCTAAAGTGGTAGGATATATTTAACTTTTTTTTTGAGATTGATTAAGACTTTTGTGTGGATATTGCTAATTCAAGTCCTTTTCCAGAATCAAGATAGTATTAAACTTGATTTTGACTCTGTTGGTGAGATCTTGAATGTTTTCTTATGAATTGCAATTCCATGGGTTGTAAATGCTCACCTATTCCATAATATTTTTATTTTAAAATTTATTTATTTATTTGAGAGACAGAGTGCTCATAAGTGGGAGGAGGAGCAGGAGGGGAGGGAGAGTAAGGGGAAAGAATCTCAGGGAGACTCCACTCTGCACCAGAGCCTGACACAGGGCTAGATCTCATGACCCTGCGGTCATGAACTGAGCTGAAACCAGGAGTCAGATGCTTAACTGACTGAGCCACCTAGGTGCCCCCATAATATTTTTAAAGAGATAATAATTAAGAAATGCATTCCCACCCAACTCTGGACACTCACATGTCTGCTTTAAATACGTGTTGTCACTTTTAGAATATGCTCCTTTGTGTAGGACTATCTACTAATGGTAGCATGAAGACAGGAACCAAACAGGGTCAGTTTACAGAACTTGATGTTTCCGTTATTCCATTTCAAAATGAACAGCAGCTCTCTTATCTCTCTTTTACTTTTATGGAGTTAACCTATAGCTTCTCACCCATCCACTCAAACTTCCTAAATATGAATCTCCAGATAGAGCATTACTCCTTTCCTTAGTTGTATTTCTTACTACTCTTTTCTGTTTTTTTTCTACTTATTATTCTATCATCATTCCAATATTTATTTGACTGAAACTAAATTTGTATTCAGTTTCAAAACAACAAACCAAAAACACCAACCAAGCAGCCAAACAAAAAACAAATAAATTATCCTAACTCTCCAGCTTCATTATTCATTTTGTCAACAGAAACATCTTTTTTCACAGGCTAGAAAACTCAAATTCCTCTTTTCTGTTTCCCTCTTCTATCTAGTCCTTTGAAGTGTCTTTCAGATTTAGCCTATTCTTCCAAAAGCATTAAGATTCCCATATGTTTAATCCATTGACAGTGAGGTATATCTTTTGAAGGCACTCTCTTCATCTTGCTTTATTAAGAGTTTAGTAACTTTGTCACTTACTCCATAGACTTACATACCTCTGTCTAATTTTCAAGGTTGTCTATTCCTTTTTTCCACCTTATCTATCAACTTCACTCTCAGACCTAGCCCACCATGCTCTTACAAATGAATCTACCCCCAATTCAGTGGAATACTCCTGCTTTTCCCCCTGTACATGCCACTCTCAGCTTTCTTTCCATTCATTGATTCACACTGTTGACAATATCCCCCTTCCCTCTTCTGCTATATAAACATCATGACTCAGTTTGGGGCCAGTTCAAATATTGGGCCAGTTTGGGGTCTTTGATGCAGCTTCCACAACTACTCAAGTTCATCTTGATTTCTTCCTTCTTTGAAATTAGTAAAGACAGTAATTCACAAACTATTAATTAATTGTTCTCTAATTGTTTCACATATATTCACATTTCATAAATAGTTCTGGGACCTATTTCCTAATACGGAAGAGTAAGTACTTATTTTTGCACATGGTAATTTTGCACATGATTTTTTTGGCAGTTGATTGATTATGGCTGTCTGTCAGGACTTAAATATCATATTCAGGTCCTTGGTAACCATAGTCTTGCTTACTCTAAAATAATTGGTATAAAAAATGGCCCTTAAAAAAAGGGCACCTTGGTGGCTCAATCAGTTAAATGTCTGTCTTTGGCTCAGGTCATGATCTCAGGGTCCTGGGACAGAGTCCTGAGTAGGGCTCCTTGCTCTGCAGGGCATCTGCTTCTCCCTCCACCCCTCCCCCACTTGTGTTTTTTCTCTCTCTCTCTTGAATAAATACAATTAAAAAAAATAAGACTAAGTCAATCATTTGAGAAGCTGAAGTGGCTTTCATCCTGGGTCTAAAAATCATCACATTCTTCAAAAAGTCATTCATGAGAAATTCTGAAGAGTACTTCACAGTATATAAAATAAAAATTCACATTTATGCTTTCATCTTTATCCAAATACATCAGTACTGAAGAGACAAGACCATAAATAGAAAAAGGCCCTGAAGGGAGCAGCTGCAAACACTGAACAAAGAACAATGTAAAAATAATGCAAGAAAGGGACTGTGGCACCACATGCCAATCACATTTTAGTTACATGAGAGCAATTCATGCCACAAATACTTATTAAACACTGACACAAGAGAACTCACTGTCTAATATTATATGTTGCGAAAAATAAAAGATCAAGATGGAATGCAACAATAGAGGTAAATGTGTGTGTGTATACACACTTAATCAATTAATACAAAAGTTACTATATCTTAGAGACCCATAACGTACTATGCGTTGTGCTAGGTGCTTCATATATATCATCTCATTTAGTAATCATAGAAATAAATCCTAAGTAGATATTTTTTTCTTAGTTTAGAAAAAGACTTAGCAAATTTAATTTTCTTATCTAAACCCAATTCAAGTCTAGTTCTGACTTCAAACACCATCGTGTATGGCTTCCTGAAATAGCAATGGAGAAGGAGTTGCTAATTCTGGGAAACAAGGAAAGCTTTTCAGGGAAGGGAACCGTTACCATGTTTAGAAGGGACAGTAGCACTTTGATCAATGGAGGCAGGCATAGAGGAAGCACAGGAACAGTTCTAGGCAGGGGCATCAGCATGAGAGATATGGAAAAGGCAGGAATTAATAGAGTTTATCAGTAGAACTAGGTTGTTCAGGACTGCTGAGGTTAGTGAGTAGATGACCGAAGCAAGAGTGTAAGTTGGGGAAAGCCATGCCACAAAACAACATTGTCCAGAGTTTGGACTGGATCACAGAGATAACAGTGACTCACTGCAGGTGCTTAGCATAGAAACAGTCAGACTTACGTTTTGGGAAAGTTGCTGTATTGGTAGTCTGGAGAATGGTTATCAGGAGACCAATTAGAAGGACATGGAAATATTGTAATGAGAGAGAAGTTTGGATCTCGAACTAACTGCATAAGAGCATATGGAGAGAATGCAATAAAGGCAAGAAATATATTGTGAGGTGGAATTTTAGGGCCAAGTATTCAATTTGATATGGTGAGAAATAGAAAAAGTAGAGCCAAAGATGGCCTAGGATAGTACTATCCTAAGCTCACTTAAGTGTTCTCTGGGAAGAGAGGAGAGTGAGTCTCAGGGTGGGAGCCTCCATTTATAATTTCACCCTAAGCCCCACAATTATTAAGGGTGAGACTTCTCTCAGGTTACTGGTTTTGGGTAATTGGGCAGATCATTTAATAACATTGTGAATATAGGAGGAGAAGCTGGTTGGAAGGAAAAGAACCAAACAAGTTAGCTTGAGATATTTGTGAATTATCCAGTGACTGATGCTCCATAGGCAGTTGGAAAAAAATCATGTTACTGTTTTTGTCTATTTTTGTATGTGTAATAAAGAATCTGACTTCATTTCTGAAGTTAGCTAAAAGCTCTCAAAATCCAATGCCCCCCATCACCCGTCTCTCCCCACACGTAGGCAGGCTGGTAAGAAAGCCCAATGTTCCCTCTTTTGGTACCAGTAGACTCAAACCTCTCAAATCCTAGCCTACACAAGGAAATCCTCACTCCAGTCTTCCCTCTACAGTGATAAAACTTTAAGCCGGTTCCCCTTCTCTGCCGAGTCTCAAGCCAATTTAAGACTGCTTTGGATCTTGCATTATTTCTCAACGCAGCTTCATTATGTGAATAATAAACCTTTTCATGCCCTCCTGATGTGTATGTGATGCCATAGAACTATATTTTGGAAGAAGAGTCCATGATGACCCTGCATGGTGGCAACAAGAGTGATTTCTTCAAACATATCCTACCATTACTTTGATGGAGGTTTCACTGGTCTCCTAGAAAACTTCCTACCTAACAGTATGTTAGTACTCAGCATGTGGTTCTTTCTTCAGAATGTTTTCTGTTAGCAGGGAGGATCATTTTAGAAAGACCAGAACCATAAGTTATGTCCTGCACGATTGTTCTCTGGAATGTTGTGCCCCATTAAGATTTGAAGACTGAAGTTAGGAACTTGGAAACCAGTTTCAAGATGAAATGGTGATAAAACCAGTTGGTATCACCACAATTAGTCTCCTAGGTCCGCAAAAGTCAGAAAGGGTATCTTGGTATTTGACAGTTGATACTGTTGCACATCTTCTTCGGAAATAATTGGTTGAAGTATCATCTCAATTTCTTCCCTGAACTTAATCTTCTGTCAAGACTCTCTCATGAGTATCCTTGCTCCTGTTTTTTGCTTGTTTTCTTCTCCTCCCTCTTGGGATAATTTTTAGTTAAATATGGTTTGTAATCACTTGGCGCGAGTTCTGTCAATTAAGAACTATTGGAATTTGGTTTCAGCTTGTAATAATTAGACTGGGTAAAAAACAAGGGAAGGTGGGAATGAGGAGATGTTGGTCAAGGGCCATAGTTTCAGCTATGCGAGATGAATAAATCCGAGAGATCTCATGTACAACATTGTGACTACAGTTACCAATACTGTATTGTATACTTGAAATTTGCTTAAGAGTAGATCTTCAGTGTTTTTACCACAAAAAAAAGAGAGAAGAAAAAGGAAAGAAAGAAAAGAAAAGAAAAGAAAAGAAGAGAAGAGAAGAAAAGAAAAGAAGAAAAGAAAAGAAAAAAGAAAAGAAAAAAGAAAAGAAAAGAAAAGAAAAGAAAAAAGAAAAGAAAAGAAAAAAGAAAAGAAAAGAAAATGGTAGCTGTATGAGTTGATGGGCATGTTAGCAGGGGTGAATATTTCACAACTATATATTTTCACAATGTATAAAATGCCAAGTTGTACATTTTTACTATATACAATTCCCATTTGTCAATTTTATCTCAATAAAACTCTGGGAAGGAGAGGGGGAGGAAAACTCACATAGAAGCTCCTATTTTTTTCTTTTCTTTCTTTTCTTTTCTTTTCTTTTCTTTCTTTTCTTTTTTTCTTTTCTTTTCTTCTTTTCTTTTCTTTCATTAAACATTTGTTTGTTTGCTTTTTTAAGATTTTAAAATCTTTAAAAGAGAGAGAGAGAGAGAGAGGGGCAGAGACACAGGCAGAGGGAGAAGCAGGCTCCATGCAGGGAGCCTGACGTGGGACTCAATTCCTGGTCTCCAGGATCACGCTCTGGTGCTAAACCGCTGAGCCAACCAGGGATCCCGTAAACTTTTGTTTTAATGGGTCTAAAAATTCTGTGACAGATTTTTGGCCAAGTTGTTTCCATTAAAAAGTACTGATTATAAAAACCAATAAAACTGCCACACACACACACACACACACACACACACACACACACAAAATCCCAAATGGTCCACAAAACATTCTCCTTTCCTTCTGAAGGTTTTACAGTGCATTGTTATCATTAACCAGTCTTTTATTATTAAACTTAAATGGCCGGGGATCCCTGGGTGGCACAGCAGTTTGGCGCCTGCCTTTGGCCCAGGGCGCGATCCTGGAGACCCGGGATCGAATCCCACGTCGGGCTCCCGGTGCATGGAGCCTGCTTCTCCCTCTGCCTGTGTCTCTGCCTCTCTCTCTCTCTCTGTGTGACTATCATAAATAAAACAAAACAAAACAAAAACAAAAAAAACAAAACAAAAGACTTGGAGGTGTGTTTAAAAAAAAAAAACTTAAATGGCCAATTGACACAAACAGTTCTGAGACTGTTCTTCCACCAGTGATTAAGACTGGTGTGGCAGGTATTGGGGATAATAATCATTTAGCTTTCTGAGCTTTTTGGGCAGACTTGGTGACTTTGCCAGCTCCAGCTGCCTTCTTGCCTACTGCTTTGATGACACCCACAGCAACCGTCTGTCTCATGTCACCAACAGCAAAACGGCCCAGAGGAGGATAATCAGAGAAGCTCTCAACACACATAGGTTTGCCAGGAACCATATCAACAATGGCAGCATCCCCAGATTTTAAGAACTTGGGACCATCTTCCAGCTTTTTTCCAGAATGATGATCTATCTTCTCCTTCAGCTCAGCAAACTTGCAAGCAATGTGAGCTGTGTGACCATCCAGCACAGGTGCATATCCAGCACTGATTTGGCCTAGATGGTTCAGGATAATCACTTGAGCCGTGAAGCCAGCTGCTTCCATTGGTGGGTCATTTTTGCTGTCACCAGCCACGTTGCCATGACAAACATCTTTGACAGATAAGTTCTTGACATTGAAGCCCACATTGTCCCCAGGAAGAGCCTCACTCAAAGCTTCACGGTGCATTTCGTCAGACTTTACTTCAGTTGTAACATTGACTGGAGTAAAGGTGACAATCATGCCAGGCTTAAGAACACCAGTCTCCACTCGACCCACTGGGACAGTACCAATACTACCAATTTTGTAGACGTCCCGGAGAGGCAGACACAAGGGCTTATCAGTTGGATGAGTTGGTGGCAGACTGCAATCCAGAGCTTCCAGCAGTGTGGTTCCACTGGCATTCCCATCTTTACGGGTGACTTTCCATCCCTTGAACCAAGGCATGTTAGCACTTGGCTCCAGCATGTTGTCGCTATTCCAACCAGAAATTGGCACATATGCTACTGTGTCGGGGTTGTAGCCAATTTTCTTAATGTAGGTGCTGACTTCCTTGATGATTTCCTCGTATCTCTTCTGGCTCTAGGGTGGTTCAGTGGAATCCATTTTGTTAACACCAACAATGAGTTGTTTTACACCCAGTGTGTAAGCCAGAAGGGCATGCTCACGGGTCTGCCCGTTCTTGGAGATACCTGCTTCAGATTCACCGACACCAGCAGCAACAATCAGGACAGCACAGTCAGCCTGAGATGTGCCTGTAATCATGTTTTTGATAAAGTCTCTGTGTCCTAGGGCATCAATGATGGTCACATATTACTTGCTGGTCTCAAATTTCTACAGGGAGATATCAATGGTGATACTATGTTCATGTTCAGCTTTCAGTTTATCCAAGACCCAGGTATACTTGAAGGAGTCTTTTCCCATCTCAGCAGCCTCCCTCTCAAATTTTTCGGTAGTTCTTTTGTCGATCCCACCACATTTGTAGATCAGATGGCCAGTAGTGGTAGACTTGCCCAAATCTACGTGTCCAATGATGACGATGTTGATGTGAGTCTTTTCCTTTCCCATTTTGGTTTAGGTTTAGTGGTGGTTTTCACGACACCTATGTTCTGGCAGCAAACCCATTGTGAAAAAGCTCCTTTCTTTCTTTCTTTCTTTCTTTCTTTCTTTCTTTCTTTCTTTCTTTCTTTCTTTCTTTCTTTCTTCTTTCTTTCCTTCTTTCTTCTTTCTTTCTTTCTGTCTTCTTTCTTTCTTTCTTTCTTTCTTTCTTTCTCTTTTTTCTTTCTTTTCTTTCTTCTTTTTTTCTTTCTTTCTTTCTTTCTTTCTTTCTTTCTTTCTTTCTTTCTTTCTTCCTTTCTCTTTTTCTTCCTTTTTGTTTTTTAAGGTTTTATTTATTTATTCGTGATAGAGAGGGAGAGGCAAAGACATAGGCAGAGGAAGAAGTAGGCTCCCTATAGGGATGTGGAACTTGATCCCACGACCCTGGGATTGTGACCTGAGCAAAATGCAGATGCTTTTCTTTTGTTTCTAATGTGTTTTTCTAGAGTACTTATATTGTTCTTTTAGTTCTTGTATTATTCTTTTTAGTTCTGCCTTTTATTCTCATTATCTTGTCTATAATTTCCTTTAAATTTCAAAGAAATATTTAAATAAACTATTTTATAGCAGCTTTATTAAGATATAACTGACATAATAAAACACACATTGTATAAAATGTGAATTTGGTAAGATTTGGCATTTACACTCATTCATGAAACCATCATCAAATCAGGATAATGAATATATCCATCACTCCCCAGTTTCTTCTTGTCCCTTTGCAATCCCTTGCCTCTGCCACTTTCTACTCTCCTCCCCAATCCCAGGCAACCACTGAGTTCCTTTCTATCATTATACATTAGTTTGTACTTCCTTGAGTTTTATAAATGTAATCATACAATATCCACAAATTTCTATTTGACTTCTTTTACTCTGAAAAATGATATTGAGATCTATCCATGATACAATGTGCACTGATGGTTCACTTCTTTAGAAAAAATTTTCATTCTGTAATAATTTAGATTTATAGAGAAGTTGCAAAGGTAGTACAGCAAGCTCCTGTATACACTTCACTCAGCTTCTGTGAATGTTAATACTTTATATAACTGTTGTACCTTAGTTAAAACTAAGAAATTAACATTTTTACCTCATTAATGGCTAAACTATAAACTTTATTTGGAATTCACCATTTTCCACTCATTTTTTTCTTATGTTACACAATCTAATCTAGGAAACCTCACATTGCACTTTGTCTTCACGTCCCCTTAGTTTCTTTCCTCTGGTTTCTGACAATCTTAGCTTTTTCTTGATTTTTTATGACATTTATAGTTTTTAAAATTACCACCCAGGAATTTTGTAGCAAAGTTCATTTCTTTTTATTTCTGATTGGGTTCCATTGTAAGGACACATCACAGTTTGTTTATCCATTTACCTGTTGATGGAATTTTGTGCTGTTTCCAGTTTTTGGCTATTACAAGTAAAGCTGTCATGAGCATTTATATACAAGTGCTTGGATGGACTTATACTTTCATTTCTCTTGGGTAAATATCTAAGAATTGAATGAATTAATCATATGGGAGGTATATATTTAACTTAAAAAAAATTGCCATAAAAATTGCCATAGTATTTTTCAAAGTGGTTATACCATCAAACATTTCCACCAGCAGTGCATGAACCTCTACTTTCTCCCTATTCTTGTTAACACTTGGTATGATCAGTCTTTAATTTCAGCCATTCCTGCAGAGGTGTAGCAGTATCTTATTTTGATCTTATTTGCATTTCCCTAATGACAAATGATGTGCATCTTTCTAGGGACTTATTTGCCATCTCTCTATCTTTTTTGGTGAAATGTCTGTTCAGATCTTTTGACCATTTTAGGGAAAGGTTCTTTGTTTCCTATTGTTGCTTCTTGAGATTTTTTTTTAAAGATTTTATTTATTTATTTGAGAGGGAGAGAGAAAGAGCATGTGCAGGGGAGAGGCAGAGGGAGAGGGAGAAGCAGTTGCCCCACTGAGCAGGGAGCCTGATGTGGGATTCCACCCCAGGACCCTGGGATCATGACCTGAGCTGAAGGTAGTCACTTAACTGACTGAGCCACCCAGGCACTCCGAGATTTCTTTATACAGCCTATATATTAGTGTTTTACCAGAGATATGCTTTGCAAATATTTTCTCCCAGCTTGTGGTTTGTCTTTTCCTTGTCATAGCTAGCTCATCAACTTCATTTCTGTCTGTATATTTATATGCCAGTACCTCACTGTTTTGGTTAGCTCTGTCATGTTTTGATATTTGATAAGGCTGGTCCCCTACCACATTCTGAATTCTCAGAATTTTCCCACATTCTCTTTTTAGTTTTCTGCTCACATTAACATTAGAATGAACCCATATCTGGTTTAAAAATATTACTCCTATTGTTAATGAGATTATATTACACTTTTTGATTTACTTAGGGAAACTGACATGTTTGCGATATTGAGTATTGTTTTTCAATAGCATGATGTGTCTATTTGTCTTCTTTTTGTGTTCTTATGTAGCATTTTAAAATTTTATTGATATTGTTCTTATACATATCTTGTTATGTTTATTCTCAGATAATTCATCTTTTTCTGATGCAATTGTAATGACATCTTTTCTTCCAATGTATTTTCTGATTTTGTGTTTGTACACATGAAGAGTATTGATTTCTACATGTAATCCTCCACCCCAATGAATTCTCTTACCATTTCTAATATTTTTTCAGTTGATTCTCTTGAGATTTCCAGGAATACAATTTTATTTTCTTCTTCTCAATTTCTATATCTCTAAATCCTTTATATCTTCTAATTGTGCTATTACTTATAAGAAAATATTAAGTAACAGTGGAGATAATGGTCATGGTTTCTGTTTTCTATTTTTAATAGGTTTGTTTCTTTTTTAAAAAAGATTTTATTTATGTATTTGAGAGAAAGAGCAAGAGTGAGAGAGGGAGAGAGAGCACAAGCAGGGGACAGGGAGAAGCAAACTCTGCTGAGCAGGGAGCCGGATACAGGGCTGTATCCCAGACCCTGGGATCATGCTCTGAGCCTGACAGATGTTTAACTGACTGAGCCACCCAGACACCCTTAATAGGTTTCTTTCAAGTGTTTAGCCATTACCATGATACCAGCTCAGAAGTAGAATTAGTCTTATTTTTATCATAATAAAAATATTGCTCATTTTTAGTACTTGTTGCTGCTAAAGTACGTGTTTTGGGTTGAGAGAGAGAAGAGTTATTTGGATCCTTGCAGAGCTTCTTCTCAGAACACACACATGAACTCTGTTCTTTGGTTGGGTAGATAGTTTTTTCTTCAGTTTTTGACATTCAAGAGTTGTAGCTTCCTTACACCAAAACAGTATCTCCTGTCACTTCTTCTTCACTGTGCTTCTCATTCAACAGTTCTTTTACCAAGGGACTGGGTTATAGGCGATAGGATGACATGTGGTCATGAGCTTTGCTCAATCTTCTCTTCCTTCCCTGATTCTCTGTGCTTTGTTCCTGGAACCTACAAGTGATACTAATGCCAGGTCATGATTTTACATTGCAGCATTCTATTTAATGGATAGCACAGGGTTCTTATTTGGGGATTTCTTAGAGAGTAAGTTGTCCGTGTTGGTCTTCAGGTTCCAACACTTCCTTGGCTACTTATGCTTTTCAGCCTGGGGTTTGGTATTGTAGTAAATGATCAATAAACCTTGTAGTATTTTTCTTCGATATTATACTCTGTGTGTTTTCTTTGGGTAGAATATGAGAAGAATAGGTTTGTTGTCTATGTTATTCTCTTACTTCAATTCAAAAATCTCCTACATTAATTTTCAGATGAGCAAAATGTACATGTTGCTCTTCAAACTAATTACTTTAGAGATAATATGCTAATACTAATGATATTTTGCAAAGGGTTTTTAAAAATCCCTCCTTTGGAAATAAATTTAGGATTAACTTTTGTTGTGATATAAAGTCCACCTAATTACTTCATAGTCCTATTGCATTTCTCATGTAAAATGATCCCACTCAAGCACTCACCTCATCCTTCAGTCACTGAATAATTCTAAAGTGTGTTTGAAAATTAAATTAATCACGAAACACTGAAAACTTAACACTATTAACGATTTCAAAAATAAATGTCCCAAGTAGAGTCTTTTTTTCTTTTCTCATAGACAGCTCAAAAGGTATATTGCCTTCTTATTTTCCTCAAGGGTACAACTGTTTCCCTTAGAATTAATGCTAGGAATAATTATCCATTTTATTTTTATGAGTTATTTAATTTTATGAATATTTTATGAGTTGGAAACATGTCACTCACCTTTAAAAATCTTTTAATATTATTAGTTTTCCAAACTATGTTTCATCACAGACCTGTGCTGAGGATAGTTTATAGCTGATATGTTAAAAAAGGGCCCAAATGATAAATAAATTTGAGAACTATGGATAAATAAAGTTAAGCAAATTTCTTTTATTTGGTACTTTTGATAGTCTTTTATATACTAATGTGTGCTGTGACTATCCAAGACACATACACTACACAGCATTTCCCAGATTGGGCTAGTTAACTGAATTCCCTCCTTCCTTTTTTATCATTTATATTTTATCCTTTCCAAAGTGTGTAATATTCATATAGGAGCATTAATATGTAATGCATCAAAGATATCTCTTGTCTTTCTTTTCTATTTTTTCTTCTCTCATATTAAATCATGATCTAGTGTATAAGCAGAACTCAGTGTAAAGAGAGACACAGATGTTAAAGTACACGGAAAATTCACATCATTTTCTTTAAATTTTTTAAACATTGCTCTATAATGCAAATTTGCTCCTATCTCTTTTGCTTAAAATCCCTCAGTAGCTAAAAGAATAAATTCCATGTCTGCCTCTTACATTTCTGGACTCATCTACCATAGTAACTCACATGCCCTGAATGCTCCAGTAGCAACAGACAGTTTGCAGATTACCTAACAGGCCAAATATGTCAGGCTGATCTGGCATGATAGTGTAAGGAGCTCTGCAGACCTTCTCCCTAGTGAAACTCTCTCATTCTAACCCCCTTCAAAGGCTTTTCTCCTGGGAGGAACAGGACATTATCATTTCTCAGTCTGCCCCCACCTATCTATTGTTAATAGTAAGCTTCAGATGGGTCTGGTTGTTTGATGGGACTGACTCTCTTTTGCCAAAACACTGCTCATAGAATGAAGGTTCTAGTTAGCACAAGGAACTGCTGACAATATTGGGGTCTTTATAACTCTTGCCCTGGTTCTTAAGGAGAGGCCAGTGGAGAAGACTTCAGACTACTGCCCACCTCCAACTCTCCCACCAAGTGCTGGGTTTCTAAAGTAGAGATGTCACTCAAAGAAAGGGGTAAAATTTTTTTTCTAAGAAATAATGCTTAAAATCTCCCCTAATTTTTTTGAAAAACACTAACCTATACATTCAAGAAGCTTGACAAATTCCAAGTAGAATAAAACTTCAAATAAGATCCATAAACTGATACATTATAGTAAAAATGCTGAAAATTAAAGACAAAGAGAAAATCTTGAAAACAGCAATGACAAAAAAATGACTCCTCACTTACAAGGGAACCTAGTAGATTAACAGATGATTTCCCTAGCAGAAACAATGGAGGCCTGAAGGCAGTAGAATATTCAAAGTACCCCCCCTCCAAAAAAAAATCCTACCAAAACTGTTAACTGATATCCAGCAAGGCTACCTTTAAAAATGAAGGCTAAGCACAGACATTCCCAGATAAACAAGACAGAATTTCTTGCTGATAGTCCCACCTCTTTAGGAATATTAAAGGAAATTCTTTTGGCTAAATGCAAGTGACTCAGGGTATTTGGAATCCACATACACATACAAAAACAAAGCACACCAGTAAAGGTAACCATAATTATGAAAGACAGTATAAGTAGATAATTTTCTCCTTCCTCTCTCAACTGACCTAAAAAAGCAATTATATAAAAAATATATATACTATATTATATTGTTGGACTTACATAGAAATGTGTAATATATTTGCCAATAATAGCACAAAGGAGGTGGATAGGAGCAAAGCTGTAATGGGCTAAGAAAATGACTAGAGATGATAAGGTAATAATTCGAATACTGTATTACCTGGTCAGTAACATCAATATAATATGGACAAAAATAATACCACAAAAAAAGGGAAAAAGGAATAGAGCTATATAGGAGAAATTGTTTCTATATGTCATTACAGTTAAGCTGGTATGAATCTCAAAGTGATTCTGATAAATTAAGATGTGTATGTAAATTCTAGAGCTACCACTGAGAAAACAAAAACAAAAACAAAAACAAAAAACCCCAAACCAAACAACCTAGGTTTGAATTCTAAATCTTGGATTCCTTAGAGTTCCATTCTAGAATGGTGGTATGAGGTGATCCATTCCCTGCCCCCCAGTTCCTGGCTTTTCAGTCTATGGCCCAGCCTCCCTTCTCTTTTTATTGTTGGCTCCATCCCACATTACAGAGGGCCTTGCATGAATGCACAAAACTAGAGCCCCACAATCAAACCCCATTTTTTCTGTCCTGTGAACAGTTGTCTCTTGCCACAACTTGGGCCAAACTGTTATGACCACTCTATGGAAGGAGGCACCACAAAAAATAACCACCCAGGCTCTGGAACTAGATGTGATGACATCTGGACAGTGTTACAGTGTTCAGTGTACTCAGAGCTTGGGAGTTATGGCTGTGTGGTCCATTATCTTAGCCCTATAGGCCTTTTTTTTTTTTTTTTTTTCTCTTAGAAGCCTGGACAGAAGAGGCAAGAGTAGGGAATTTTCAAATCACAAGGTCAAGGAAAGTGGTTCCTCTTACGCTGGTATAAGGATAAAGATAATATGTTTAGTTGAATCAGTCTTGGGATCCTACAAGTTTCACCCTAGGTGACATGTACACCTGATGATTTTAATTTTCATTTATTGATCTTTTTTGGTGCTTCTTTAAGAACATTAAAGAAGGTCTAGTTGATAACACACACTTTTTAAAATCCCTTTCATTATTCTAACTGCTAATCAAATGTCTTGCATATCATAGCTGTACCCAGACCTTTCTTTTGTCATTTTTCATGTTCAACCCCCAATCAAAACTGTTTCTTTTATCTCTGCTCTCTCTTTCCTTATGCTTCTATGAATTTTACCCTCTTCTCAGCAAAGTTCTCTCTCTCCCTCTTTCTCTCTCTCTCTCTTTTTTTTTTTGTTCTCTCTCTACCATGTCCTGAAATTATCACAGTGAGGTCTAAGAGAGATTAAGGACAGGGGAAAAACTAAGCAAGCATTCTGTATAAGAGAGTTTCAGGAAGAAATACTGTCAATATAAAATAGTTAACCTTGGCAAGAACAGTTTCAGTGGAGTGGTGTAAGAGAGAGAGAGTGCAGAGTGTTGAGTAATACATGGAAGGGTGAGAAAGGGAAGAAGGGTAGGGGAATGTAGATAATATTTTTAAAAAGATTTTATGTATTTATTTGAGAGAAAGAGAGAACAGAACGAGAGGACAGGCAGAGGGAGAGGGAGAAACAAGCACCCTGCTGAGCAGGAAGCCTGACACTAGGCTCAAACCCAGGACTCCCAGGATCATGACCTAAGCTGAAAGTAGATGCTTAAAGGACTGAGCCACCCAGGCACCCCTGTAAACAACATTTTTGAAACGTTGTACGAGCAGTGGAGAAGAATAAATAAAAGTACAAGTAAATGGATTAATGTACTAACTATGTTGTACCCTATTATAGTTACAGGATGTTGTAACTATCCAGAGGCAGTGGCTTTACCTGTTATATTAAGCTTACTGAATTCTTTTTGAGGATGTATGAGCCAAAATTCTGGATTTCCAGGGGTAGTATCCTCAGTCCAAGATGTAAACTTGTTTTTCAAGCCCCAAGTTTTTCTTTTTTCTTTCTTTTTTTTTTAAAGATTTTTATTTATTTATTTATTTATTTATTTATTTATTTATTTATTTATTTATTTATTCATGAGAGATACAGAGAAAGAGAGAAGCAGAGACACAGGCAGAAGGAGAAGCAGGCTCCATGCAGGGAGCCCGATGTGGGACTCGATCCCGGGTCTCCAGGATCACACCCTGGGCTGCAGGTGGTGCTAAACCGCTGCGCCACCGGGGCTGCCCCAGCCCCAAGTTTTTCAAGAATAGACTAGCAATTTCACAAAAGGCTCATGGGAGGTGAACATATCAGGTGATAGTTTCAATAATCACAATCTTTATGATCTCTTTCAATTCTAAGATTCTATTATTTTATAGTTTAAATGGTCATTCAAGCATAGAATCAATTTTATTCTCTAAATTTATTGTCATTCTAATCACAATTTCAAGTTGTAAAGTGGTAATACTGTTGCCTGATTTACTAGACTCTCTAGTTTTATTTTACTTGAGTATATTTTATAAAGCAGAATTTAAAAGCTCTAGGTTAGAAACTTTAGAGTTGGATACTGGATGGAAAATTCTAGACTGTCTAAAGTATATAATAGTTCCTGGTCTTATAAAAGCTTAAATTGAATTAAGTTCAATGATGGGCAAGACATAGTGCATGAGATATTTAAGTCCATGATTTAAATTAAAAAAAAATAGCACCCTTCTTTCCCAATAAACATTATATCACATCCTAATACACTTAGAAGCTAAAGGAAGAACCGTTCAAGCTAAGGCAGGGCAAGGCACTTACCTTCATCTTTTAAACTTTTCCGCTAAATAGACACAACCCACTTACATAAAACACACTCTTGCTCATACACATATACACAACTCCCTTAGGATTCTGCAGAACACCATTTGAAAATGATCAATTAACACTAAGAAAACAATGCATGGTAATTTGTGATTAACTCCCCAAATGAGTAGTATTGTTTAGGGATAGGGGAGATTAATATCTACTAGGAGCATTTTTATCAAGTATGTATAAATTATCTCTTGCTGTGTATCCAATTAATCCCCAAATTTAGGGGCTTAAAACAACATTTATTGTAGTTTCTGGGGTCATGGATGAGCAAAATTCAGTCGGGTCCTCTAGCTCAAGGTCAAGGTCTCTTAAAAGGCTCTAAGGTATAGGCTAGGACCATGGTCATCTCAAGGTTCTGCTGCTTCAGGATCTACTTGCAAATTCTCTCTTTTGGTTTTGATAGAATTCAGTTCATTACAGGCTCTGGAACTGAAGACTTCCACTCTGTTCTGGCTGTGGGCTAGAGACTACTCTTGGGTTTTTGCCACATGGGCTCATTTGGCTGCTCAGAACATGGCAACTGCATTTTTAAAGTGAATGAGGGGACAAAAGGAGTATGAACAAAACAAAGGTCACAGTCTCAAGGAACATAAAAAGATCTATATTTTTATGATCAGTATTATTTATGCTCTTCAACCTGAGAAATGTTTTGCTAATGATAATGAATCAGATGTTTTATGTTCTTTAAATTTTTTTTAGAATTTTTCTTAATTTTTTCCTCTAGAATCTTTGAGTATTGGCATTTTTTAATGCTGAATTTTACATATCTAAGTTTTATAGAATTGCTCATAACCTCAAGTGTATGTTTTGAAGAGGGAAACAGGATATTAATGGGAGATGTGGTAATGTCTCCAGACAAAACTTAACATCTTGATGTGTTTAAGATGAACCACATTTCTATTCGAGGTATAATCTGTGCCTTTCTTCATGTCACAATATTGAGCCCCACAGTTATTGATGAATATGAGCCAAAGCTCTTTATTCTCTGACAGAGGTCAGAGACACATGTCACTTCAGAAATGAAAAGCAGCAAAACTAGGAAGCAAATACTATGAATTGCATGTTGGGATGGCATTTAGTGTGCAATAAGCAGCTGTGGTTAATAGGATAACTGATACCAAATGATCTACATGAGCATTATGCAAACAAGGCACATTTAAAAAGTGAGGTTTCTTCTGCATATTTCTTACTGAATTCCACCCAGAGGAATTACAAATGCAAGACAGTGGAGTTCTTTCAGAAGCACTTCAGTAATCATGCCTCATTTTCTCAAGCAGAGAGAGAAAGAAGCAAAGATAGAAAGCTGTCCTTTTCTAAAATGAAGCCCCAGGCAAATTAAAGTTATGCTGCTCTTTATCTAATACTACCCTCGAAACATCTGGAATCACAGAGCTGGAAGGTAGTTCTGGGCTTTAAAAGACTTTTGCCTTTAGAGAAGGAGTGTTTTTAAGAACAGGACAGACTAGGGACTGGGTAAAATCTATAGCACAGGACTCCCTGGGGTCCCAAGAACTCTTATGCATGTTGCGTGGGGCCAGCTGGTTAATTTTACCAACACTCTCCACTCTCACTTTTGTTTGAATTGATATCATATTTTCCCCAGTTAAAGTCCTTAAATTCCATCATTCACCTCCAAGTCCCTATTGGCTACTACTGCTTCTACAGTAATTTATGCTGCGGCTCCCTGATGCTTCCAGCTAGACCACACCACTGCTCTCCCTTTCCAAGTGCCCACACTATGACCTCCCACTCCATCACCATCCACATCCTGTCAAAGCTCTCCACTGGCTTTCAGCTGGACTTTCAAGAGACCATTGCAACTCCCTACACCTGCACCATACTGAAAGTTGTCTGCCCGGCTATGAAAAGTATTGCTCTGTCAGTCTGTTCTACCAAACACTTAATAAAGCCCCTTAAAAGTGTTTTTCATTTTTAACTCCCTTTGGGAAACCAAACTGTCATACCACCTCTAATTTTGACATGGATGTATGTATGCTCCCACCTTTCTAAAATCTTCTTGCATCAGAAAGCAAGGCTCTTTGATGTTCTAACTCTTTCTTGTCCCTCCTCCTGTAAATGAGGTTTAAGACCCTGTTTAGGGATAGGCCTGGGGAATTATTTTAACTTTGTGTACCATCACATTTTAAGACATAGTGCTCTACTTGTTAGGATAGGAGACATGTCAGTACCACCAGCAAGCTCTGGGTTCCTCATATTTTAATTCCTACAGGATGAAGTCACTAAGGCACTCTCTAAGCATTAACACTTCTCTTTCATCTTAAAGAATAACACTACAGGACTGAACACTATATTGAATAACTCAGACAGAAAATTATAAGAGTTAAGAGCTAAAAGCGAAAATGGGGTTTGAGAAGGGAGAGTCCCACCTCAGCTGTAGCCAAAAGAAAAGTGTTGTGGTCAAGGTGAGGCTAGAGATATGATTCAAAAGAAGAGAAGTCGAGTGAGACCAACAGAAGGACAGGCAAGAGGGCTGAATAACCATATTAATCTATGTGGATTTGAGTATTCAACTATAGGCTAAAAACACTGATCCTTCCTCTCTGTAATAAAAAGATATTTTTTCTTATGTTCTTAGAAAATCAACAACCTTACAATTATGCAGTTTGTTTAGACTACTAAGTTGAACTCTGCATAGTAAGAGAAGATAAGAAAGTTAGTTCATGACTCAAAATGCTAACTTAAAGGGAAATATCTCTTTGTATAATGTTTATTATTGTTGATTGTTAATGTTGCTGTGATTTTTGCAAGTGCCATCAAAGGGTTAAAAAGAAACAAAAAGTTTAGACGGGAAGATCCTTGATGTTTTTACCCAATCTTTTCACTTGTAGGCACATGTAATTTACAACGCTCTATTAGTCCAGAGAAGCAGAACCAATTAGATGTGTGTGTGAGAGAGATTTATCTCCAGGAATTGGTTCATGGGATTATGGAGGCTGCCAATTCCCAAATATGCAGGGTAGGCTGGCAGTCTGTAGACTCAGGGATGAGCCAATATTGTGGTTCAAGACCAAAGGCTATCTCCTGCAGAATTCATTCCTCCTTTGGGGTGGTCAGTCCTTTTGTTCTATTCAAGCCTTCAATTAATTGAATAAGGCCCACTCATTAAGGAAGACAACCTGCATTACTCAAAGTCCACTGATTTAAATGTTCACTTCATCTGAAAACACCATCACAGAAGCATTCAGAAGAATGTTTGACCACATATCTGGGTGTGGTGGCTCAGTCAAATTGACATCTAGAATTAAGAGTCATTACTGATTCTTATTTTTTTCCCTATCATCCTAGCGGCAGTGGATACATCACTCACTCGTTCTTTCCAGCCCTCAGTCTTCCCTTTTGTAAAATGAGGAAAGGTGATTTCTAAGTTCCCTTCTATTCCAATCTTACAATATTGCCTTCCCTGATGTAATATCTTTTTTCATTTTTCTCTTTCTTCCCCACAAATACACTTTTATAAATAGATAACTCTACAAGCAGAAGCAATTGATGATTAACTGATCTAAATACATGGCTATGATATCAGTAATTGCCTATTTTTTTTCGTATGTGAATAATATTCCCATGCATTGTTAGAAGAGTATATTGAGTTGCTTTTTCACTAATGCTGATAGATTTGAGCTCTATCATCATTTTCTTAACTAAATTGACCTTGAGGCTAAAGGTACACACAGCAACAACAACAACAAAACTTGCTATTATTTCAGTGTAGACTGTGCCCTTAGAACAAAGGCAACTGGCTTCTAGGGGATTTAATGACTTTATTCACATTAGAAATGTATTCTCCAATTAACTGAACTGACTAGACTAATGCTCTAATCTAGCACTAAGATTCGTGAGAAAATGCTAGTTAAAATGCCAAACTTGTATAGCAAAACAATGTCAAACAGACACTACCAAGATTTCTAATTTAAGGCATGATTACTACATGAAAAGATGCTGGCAGTTCTTGGCTTTTTTGCATTGAAGATTGAAAAATAGAGTGTCAAAAAGTATAGGCTTATAAAAAGTTCATTTATTTTTTCTTCTTTTAAGTTCATCATTTCTGATACATAGTTCTACCTTTCTAGTGTGTGCAAGTAAGTTTCTACTGTCATTAATCAGAAATGGTCAGAATCAGAATTTTAAAAAAATAAAGCCTTCTCGCCAGTGGCACTCCAGAATGCTTAGCTGGTGCTGCACAAATACTTGGCTCTGTAGATTTCCCTAAGACTCAGCTCTGTGTAAGATACTTGGATTCACTCTTCAAAAATAGCTTCCGTGCTCTAGAGGGAATGCATGTGAAGTAACTGTAATGAGACTATTTTTAAAAACAGAATTTCAGGGCAGCCCGGGTGGCTTAGCAGTTTAGCGCCGCCTTCAGCCAGGGTGTGATCCTGGAGATCCTGAATCGAGTCCCATGTCGGCTCTCTGCATGGAGCCTGCTTCTCCCTCTGCCTGTGTCTCTGCTTCTCTCTCTCTCTCTCTCTCTCTGTCTCTGTCTCTAATGAATAAATAAAGTCTTTAAAAAAATAAAAATAAAAACAATTTCAATTGACAAAAATCCCAGATATTATAGAGAAGACTGATGTGGCCACATCCATAGTATTTCCTTAAGAAAATTATGACATTGGCAGTGTCCAGGAGAAAATAAATATGTTTTAATTTCATAAATAAGGAAATACAGGATTTAGTTATGGCAGAATTAATTTAGCTAATTCCCACAAATGTATGATATTTTTTGAAAAATTTGTGAAAGATTCTTACCTTGAGGCCATTTATCACAGAACATTAGAACATTCCAAAAATATACCTAAAATGGACTTTTCAAGATTCAGGAGGCTTAACTGGAATTGATTACTAACGAACAAATAAATGTGTTAAGAACTTCACATGTGTTTTATGCCCTTAGAGGATCAATCTTCACAATTCAACTGTGGTCTTGGAGACATACTCATTTCTGTTTTCTTTTAAATGTATATATATAATATATATATATATATAATATATATATATATAATGCTGCAAACACATGCTTTAATAAGAGCAGCAATATCAAAAATACTCAAAGCAAGAGCTATGTTTGAGGTATAAAAATTCCCTTATGTTTAGCCTAACATTGCTGCTTTTGAGTCTGAAATTTTTTTAAATATGTTATACTGATAATAGGCATTTTATAGTCTATAGGCAAAGTGAATATTCCATTGGCTGGTATGTAATATGTGTCTGATTGATGACACGACTCATCTAGCTAAATAAATAGTCAAATATATGTGTGTCTAAATTTTTGTTTGTTTTCTTAGAAAGTTATAAGATCACCAAAATTGTCTTTAAAATCCAACCCAATGAGCATTTTTCAG
Source organism: Vulpes vulpes (assembly GCF_048418805.1). Classification (NCBI taxonomy): domain Eukaryota; kingdom Metazoa; phylum Chordata; class Mammalia; order Carnivora; family Canidae; genus Vulpes; species Vulpes vulpes. Next base: position 76,678,821 of record NC_132786.1, on the reverse strand, counting down.
TTTTTTCTCCCTTCCACTAACAGATGGACACGAGTGCATATATTGACTCAGCACTATTAATTGCTGTTGTCTGGAGGTTCAACTTCCACAGAACTTCTGGTGATACTCTCATTTCTGTGATTGCATTTCTCTTCTTGCTGGTTTCTTCTCTCTGTAATAAACAGCAAGGGATTTCCTTTCCCCAAGCTTGGATGGCTGCTACATGCCCTCCTTTGGGAATCTCAACTCTTCATGGATTTAGAATATATAGAGAGATATACTGAAATGACTCCTTTATCTAGCTCTGTCACCTGGATGAGTTATACTTCTAAGTGCCATCTATTTTTCTTGCTCTATGACTTTGTGCTTATATTCTCTGCTATAACTGAAAAAGGCACATTGACAATATGTGACAAGATTCCAGTAAATGAAAATCCAAACATAAAATTGATTAGTATTTCTTATATTTCAAAAATTTGCTACAGTATCCTTTAACTACGGAATTTCAATAGCTTTAAGGTTTTATTAGTATCATTTCATCTCTTCATAAATAAATTGCCTCTCACCTTAATTAGTAACTTATTTATCACCAACTCTCTATACAGAATTGTAGATATAAGGTTCTAGGAACTTATAAAAATTAAAGATAAGTAATAAAGATAATTTAGTAATTTGCTAATTAAGATATACCCTTCTATATCACAGTAACAATTTCAATTTTCTCTGTGTAGTGCACAAAGTGAGGATAATAAATAAGGTGAAGTTGGCTTTTTTATGTATAAGAAGACAACTCCCCTTACAGTTATTTTTTTTTAAAGATTTTTTATTTACTTATTCATGAGAGACACACAGAGAGAGGCAGAGACACAGGCAGAAGGAGAAGCAGGCTCCTCGCTGGGAGCCTGATGTGGGACTCGATCCCTGTATGCTGGGATCATAACCTGAGCAAAGATAGCCGCTCGACCACTGAGCCACCCAGGCATCCCTCCTCTTACAGTTATAACAGGTAATTGACAGAAAGGATTTATGATAAAGGCTGTTTCATCATAAAAAACCCAACAAATCATGGGCTGATTCTGAATGTGAATGTAGTTAAAAAGCTTATTTAATGGAAAGAGAAGAGCTGGGTTTTATCTCCCCGTTTCATCTCATGCCACTCTTGTGCTTATTTCCTTTGCTCTTGCAATCCCTTCTAATGGTTTCTCAAAATGGTCCAAATTCTTTTTTGCCCAGGGTGTCTGCTCACTGTATCCCTCTGATTGAAACACCCTTCCTCCCACTCTTCACTTGGATAATGCTCACTCATATTTTGGAAACTCCCTTATTTGCCCTTCCAATCTAAGCGAAGTCCTCCTCATTATTCTTTTTCATTCCTCATTGTTTTTTATTCCACTTCAGCTTTTTTCAAAATTAATCATGTATTTCCTTGTGTGTTTATCTTGCTATAAACTGCAAGTTCCATGAAGCCAGGGAAAATATTTTATTGTTGTAACTGTAGTGTCTAGAACATTGTAAATTGCTCAGTATTTATTGAATGAATGAAATAGTTCTTAATTACAGGAATTTCAACTGTCTAAATAATTCTTGCAAAATGGTTAAAGTGGAGCATAGGATAAAATCTTGACACATTTTTCTGACAAATTCATATTACAAAGAGTAAGTGAAACAACATAAATATCCACTTTTCTTGATTTAGACATGAGTAAATACTTCTTAGTGATAAGAACCTTGGAGGCTATAGCATTGGGAAAGGAAGTGATTACTAAACATTGTTATAACATTATATTTATATACTCATCTGTAGAATGGGAGCAAGATCTGTTCTGCTAATATTCTAGAGTCTCTGTGAAGGCCAAATAAGCAAAGGTATATCAGAAAGCTTGTAAAGCTGTATACAAGTATAAGATGGTAGTTTGAGGACGTGATATTTAAACTTAAATAAATAAATTAGATCTATTCTCAAAAGATATAATTTTTATATAATACATAAATTATATCTGTTATTTAGATAAATAACAAATATAAGCCAAATAAGGTAAAGGACTTCTAAAAATATAAGTGAAGTAGGTCAAGGCACTTTATTTTAGCTCTGATAAAATAAATGTTAATTATAGAAAATGTATACAGTTAAGATCTAAAAAAAAATAAAATTTCCCTCAATTTTCCCTTGGAAATAATACTTTTTAAAGTTTTATAGATATCTTGACATTTAATTTTTGTTTTTATTAATGAAAATGGTGTAATTTTCTAAAACTGCTTTGTAATCTTTTTACTTCATGCTAGAACTATTCATTCATTCTTGCATGTCTTCACTGATCCAGTAATTATCTATCAAGCCCCTACTCTATGTAAAGTATCACATTTGTTACTGGGAAGACAGTGGTGGTCAAGAGAGAAAATAACCAAAAATTACTCCATTAAACATTTAGTTATAGTACTAATAAATGATAGGGGAGAGGTATATACTGCGAGCACACTTAATGGAATGTGTGACCTTGCTGGGAACTAGGAGGTCAGGGGAGGCATATCTTAGCTGGGATTTGAAAGATAGGGAGGAATTAAGCAAATGATCTGAAAGGGCATAATAGGCAAAGAACTTACTGTAGGAAAGTACTTGCAAGTATGATTTTTGGATGGGGACAGATATCAAAGCATCATTAAAAAGTGGAATTCTGAACATAGTCTTGAAATAATTCTAGGTAAGGGGGAAAAAGGGAATAACAGAAAAGATTTGTTAAAGAAATCAAAGAACAGGAAGTTTTTTCATACTCAGATTATAAAAGAATGCCTAAAAATTATGAAAGAAGGAACATAGAATAAAAAATGTTTTATTCAAGGACCATTTAAATATGTCACAGTTTGGGGGACCTTCTCTGATCTCCTTAAATAATTCAATTGGGATATCAAGTTGAGCTTGATATAGTCATTCCCTACCTGTTGGAAATAGATGCTTATGGAGTAAGTTATTGTATAGATGCCATGAGCCCAAAGCATGTACCACATACCATCTTCATAGATGTGTCTCTGAATTATTTTTCACATGTATTTAGATGGGTGCTATGCTTAATAAAATACAAGTACTTTTAAAAGCATTACTTTTCCTTAGTAGCTACACTATCTATTTGTCTGAATTATGTCAATGATCCCTCAGCCACTTCTCTCTTGGATTATTGGCATGCTTTCCAATCTTATCTGCCATTATCCTTAATGAAGTTCAGTGTTGATATAGAGAATCTTTCTAATATCCTGATTTCTTGGCTGCTTTATGTACTTTTCCCAGTGATCCTTCATTCTAAAACTGCTATTTATTCCTTATCTTAATAGTCAAATTCAATAATTTCCAACTCAGATCCTTCCATGTTGGGAAGATTTCCATTGACAGACAACTGTCTTTCAGAATATTCTAAGAATTAATAAATACATATATTTATATTTACATAATGATTTATGACTTATAAAACATCCTCTCCTGCATTATCCCTTAGATCTTTCAGTAGACATCTCTCATGCAGTCCTTTTCTGCAATTCTGACAACTGACAGAGTTGAGGGTTTAGTTCATATCTATTTTGTGCCAGTCTCAGCCTCTTGATTGTAATACTATCAGCTAGAAATGCCTTTGGGCACTCCCCGTGTTGTAGGGTGGGGGGTGGTAAGCTTCTCACAGACAGCTCTCTTTCCAAACCTGTTTTACAACTGAACCAACTCTGCAGTTCTTAAATATGATTGCAAGATGACCTTCAGCAACAACTATGAGAAAACTTTGAAAAAATAGAAGTTTATTACTTACACCACCTAGAAATTACACAGTAGACCTGGGGCCACGTGGTGAGGTGGGGAGTAGGGGTTGTGCAGAGGTCGAGGAAGTTCTGCTTTCATTGGAGTTGAGGACGCAGGTCTAGGGTTTCAAGGGCTCACTCTTTACTGGTGAATTTAAAACATGAGTGGGAATTTGAAGCATGAAAATAAAGATTAAAAAAACAACAACAACAAAACAAACTAGTGGCCAAAATGGCCAATTACTGAAAAAGATCTCAAACAAAGGAGCTTCAGTGTGGGGAGGTGTGCTGGCTCTGTAGCTGGTCATGGGACTGACAATGTGTTTGTAGGAGATAACTGTCTTTAGAGTAGATACCTCACCAATCAAAATGTAAACTGAGCCCTCATATGACAGTAAAAGGGTGAAAAAAACAACTGCCAGCGCTTATACTACAATATCTCTGAATTATAATGGTATTAGAGAGCCTATAAGATCACAAGAACCTTACTCATATGTTAAAATTTAGGAAAATTACTTTGCATATTCTATATGAGCCACAAAGCAAACCAACTTTTTGCAAGCAAATCATGCAAACATTAGACTTTTGCCTATTGAAGCGCTGACTGAGCCAAAGGTAGTATAGAAGGGAAGGGGGTCTTAAAAGGTGAGCAGATTATAACAGGTGACACATACAGTGCTAGAATTGGGGGGAAAATGATTTTGTGATAAGCAGTTAACATTTTACTACTAAACATGTTATGGTGTTTCATAAACCTTAAGACATCACTGGAAGTAATCAACTTCTATTCTGCATCCTCACTGGCTTGGAGCCAAAAAAGTTTTCTAATTCACAGTTAAAGATTTAATAGATTCTCCATAAATGTTGATTAGTTGGCTCATTTTTTTTTTTTAGGATTCTGCTATTTCAATAATAAATGTCAGAATAGAGTACTGCATAAATGAATTGCTACCTAAGGAAGATAGCTACAATTCTAATGGCAGGGAGATATCCTAAAACTTAAGAAAACATTGAGTAAGTGAGTAAGTGAGTGAGTGAGTGAGTGTGTGTGTGTGTGTGTGTGTGTGTGTATGTTCTAAGGCACAGATTGATTTTTTTTTTAGTGCCATTCTTTTAGTAACCCATTCATTCATTCATGGAACACATATTTATTGGAACCCTACTTTTTGCCATGCACTGGGCTAAGATCTTGCCGTATATTAGAAAAGCAGAAACAATGGCTAATCTAGTATAAAGGGATTCAAGGAGAAGTTTCATAGAGAAAAGACCTATAACCTGAAACCTAAGGGATGAGTGTCACATGACAGATCTTAAATAGGCTTGAGGAGTGCAGTGAGGAGATTGAGTAAAGCATTTCTTGAACTGGGGCCAGCAGCGAGAGCAAGGTACATTTGATGGCAAAGCTAATTCGACTGCAACACCATGGCCAGGGAATGGTGAGCCATAATGCAGGAGAGGCCGGAGGGGATTGGAGGGTCTTACAAGCCATATTGAGGGCTCATGGGAAGCAGTTGCTGGGAATTTAAGCAGACATTTGGCAAGATCATTATTGGATGCATTTAAAAAGTTCTCCTGGCTTGTTTTTTGTTTTTTGTTTTGTTTTGTTTTTGTTTTTGTTTTTGTTTTTGCGTTTGTCTGTCACTATATTGATCATCAGGCCTGGTTCTTGATGACTCCAGACACTGCCCTTCTCACTCAGGGCTGTAGAGTGCATTTATCATAGGTTTTTAGAAGTAGTTTGTAGATATTTCTTAATGAATTCTCCTATGACTTTTGTAGTTATTATTTAATTACCAAACACTGGAGCAAGACAATAAACTTCAAAGTAAAATGACTCCAGGGGAGGAGGCCAAGAAATAAAGGTACCAACTAATTTTGCATAATTATATTGGCCCAAAGAGGCTGATTAGTGTAAAATGTGAAACCATCTAGGCAGGAAAACATGATGGTTCTCTAAGGCCTCAGAAACTGCAAACCAAGCACGTTTTAGAATTGAGATAATATAGATTCTGACTAAAAGTTTGTTCACTGATATAAAGAATGCAAGCACAAATTCAGGAGTTCTGCTTTGCTGTTCTTCTGAGGAGCTTGGGGTTCATTGTCCCAAGAGACTGCTGCCTTTGCAATTCCGCCTGAGTCTAGCATCAGAAAGAGGCAGAACACTTGACTGCAGACTTGCAAGAAATAGCGGTTCAGACTTAGTGCCAGGAACATGCAAGTGAGCGAGGCAGCCTGAAGACTCGCTGTTTCCCACTTCAAGTGCTTCTCAGTTCAGTCATGGGAAGAATGAGTTTCATGGGCTCTCTGTCCTGTCTTCTGAGCCATGGAGTTTCTCTTTATGCCCACTTGCTCCTGACTTTCTATCCCTATGAATGGTATATTCAGATGCAATTTTATTGAGACATCATGAAACTAAGTAGAAGCCTTAAGTATCAAGATTGAGAATTCATGCACCATACTGAATTGATACAGAATTCTAAATGTCAGATGTTATGGTCAGGGAAGCCCAAGTTCGTGAATAGGAGGGTCATAGTCAGTAGTTTAATATTCATCTGCTTAGGGGTTGTGTAAAAGGAAAAAAAATAAACAGAAAATACTTAATGACTTTTTTGAAAAGATTTTATTTATTTATTCATGAGAGACACACACACAGAGAGCGAGAGAGAGAGAGAGGCAGAGACACAGGCAGAGGGAGAAGCAGGCTCCATGCAAAGAGCCCAACGCAGGACTCGATCCTGGATCTCCAGGATCATGCCCTGGGCTGAAGGCAACCACTGAGCCACCCAGGCTGCCCTTAATGACTTCTTTATCAAAGAATAACCCTTCTCAACTTTTAGGATTTTAAATTGGTTAAATAATGTAGATGTACCACACAGATCCTTGTTGTGAGGGAGCTTCACGTTCTAGTTTATTTATTTCATTAGAGAATATTGATTGAGTGCTTATCAGATACCAGAGTATACAAAATAGATAGGGATTTCATTATCTTTTATGTGAATTCCCACAAATACCTTCTGGACTTTCCCTGCCTCCAGCAAATGTTCCTTGTAGTCCAACCTCCTGACGACCAACTGCCAGAATTATTCCTTCAAAACACAAGTCAGATTGCATCACTGCCCTAGTGAAACATTTTAACAGCTCCCATTGGCAATTGAATGAAACCCAAATGCTCTTTCTATTATCTGCTTGCATTTCTAGGTTTGTGTCCTAATACTCTCTTTTGTGCTCTGTTCCAGCAAGACTAGAGATTTAGGCATAATTATCCTTCCATGCTACTTCCTTGATCTTGATTGAATGCACTTTCTTCCCTTTTTCTGCTTTTGCTCTAGGCAGTGGAATATATACTAAAGACACTTCCCGTTGCCTTAACTTTCATTTCTCCTGAAAGTATCACCTTTAAGAACAATAAGCTGTTCTGTAGTATCCTGGTTTTAATAACCCAGTTTGTGTTCATTCTCCTAATACTGTTTATCATTATGGATACTCTGGTGAGGACGATGGGGTCAGAAGAGATGATCTATGGGTATGAGAAGAAGAACGATGTAGAAGGAGGTCTTTGTGAAGAGGATTCAATTGAGGAAGCAGACAGAACATTGGAGAAGCCCTTAAAGAAGCTTCCAATGCACTGCCAATACTGACTAACTCTATCCACTCAAAAGGCTCGACAGATCACGTCTCTTTTGGCTGAGATCTTATACATATTTCTACCTCTTTAAGTCATCATCATCCCTCTACCATATGTAGTCATTAATAATTGTCATCGAGGATTACAAATAATATACACATACTATGTATACAACCAACTGTGCCTGAAGGAATAAGTAGGTGGATAAAAGAGATAAAGGCAATATAATCTATGGGAAAACACATATAAAGTCATGGAGATGTAAATGTATGTGTGTCTTCAGACCATGATACAAATTCACTGTGACTACAGTGAGATAAGCACAGAGGACATAATATTTATTTAATGATGTTTCTGATCAAGCATCATGGTGTTAGGTACAAATATCCTTAAATACAGTAGACTCTGCAACTTAATGAAGCAATGCAAGACTGTAAACTCCACAAGAACAGAGACTGTGTCCTTGACTTTGGTAGTCTGGTACTAGTGTTTCATTTCTGGTTCTCTTACCTTCTGTGATAAGCAAGGACACTCCACTGTTTGTAATCAGCTGTGTCCTGTATATCTGAGAACATTCTTAATGTGTATTCACAATCTGGGGATTTGTTTTTTTTATAATAAATTTATTTTTTATTGGTGTTCAATTTGTCAACATACAGAATAACACCCAGTGCTCATCCCGTCAAGTGCCCCCCTCAGTGCCCGTCACCCATTCACCCCCACCCCCCGCCCTCCTCCCCTTCCACCACACCTAGTTCGTTTCCCAGAGTTAGGAGTCTTTATGTTCTGTTTCCCTTTCTGACAATCTGGGGATTTGGAGGGAGGATGGGAGTTTTGCCTTTTTCCTTCACCTGGCATTGATTATTCCAGATTTTCTGAATAAGTCAAGGGTCTGTTCCTAAATATTAAAAATTCTTATTTTCCAGGAAGTTGGATGGTTGGTATGAAGAGTTCAAAACTAGGGAGATCCTCTTTCCTAAAAATTAAATAAATTTTAAGTAACGGGCTTTTTTCTGTGACAATAAAAACTGCTTTGTTTAACTAAAGCAAGGTGATCTGTTCAAGAAATTGAAAAATGTTTCCTTTTATTATCTTTGGTTTAGCAACATAATAGTTGAAAAGTACTTCTCAATATAAATATAGATTATGCTCAAGTCAACTTGAGTACCTATTTTTTTTTAAAGATTTTATTTATTTATTTATTTGAGAGAGGGAGAGAGAGAGAGAGAGAGAGAGAGACAGAGCATGAGCAGAGAGGAGAGGGAGAAGCAGGTTCCCTGCTGAGGGGTATGGGGCTTGATCTCAGGACTCTGGGATCATGACCTAAGCTGACAGCAGACGCTTAACCTACTGAGCCACCCAGGTACCCCTAAAGTTTTAATACTGGTATAAATATAGAGTCAACATGTGGTTTTTAGATTTCTGCCTTTTTACACAGTAGGATTATCATTTTCTTCTCTCAGATAATCACACTAAAATATTTTTTAAAGTATTATAGTGCATCAAGAGATCATATAAATAAGTTATATGAAAACCAACGAAAAATTAACCATAAAACTTAAAATCCTCAGGGGATACTATTATAGTTGTGGGAGCAAACATCCTGTTCTCATTTACCCTTTAATCAGCTCTGTTACCAGCATGTACAAGACCTAAGTAAGCTTTGTTTTACTCATAAAATATGACACAAGTAATCTATATTTCAAGTTGACATTATTTTCCTATAGAAAAACATTTTTCCATTCCATCCATATGTTTTGAGTCTGGATTGCTATATTCACCATATTTAGAACCAAGATAAATGCAGAATATCCCTAGGCAAGCTTTACAAAGGCTCTTAGACATTAAGGCAAATAGCATTCCAAAGACAAGGCTATCTTCATGAGATTAAAACAACTTTCAATGTCAATGGGCATGATGAGACAAAATGAACAATGTGTTAACACTAAAAGGACATGGCATTTGTCCTTCCATTAAAGTCATTTTTTAAAAAGCATGGCCCAGTTACAATGAAATGAAGGAAGTTAGCAAGTTGTTATGCGGGTGTTGCTGCACATATGATTTGCACATAATCAGAAATTCTAATCATAAGAGGCTGCGGGAGCATTGTAATTGCAGAAGAGGGAGGGCCACTGGGTGTCAAACTCTCAGGAGGGAAATGGAGATTTATCACCTTAGCGGTGAGGCAGGTGAATGATGGATGGGGTAGCTTACTGTCACTCCAGTGAATTTAGTGAGGAAGTGAAAGGCAGCCTTGGGGGGTGTATGGAGAAAGAGCTGGGATTTATGAACTGAAATATGTATTATAATGGAGTGGATTTCAGGAATCCCAGTCTCACTTCAGCCACAGTTACAGCATTATGGATGAGCTAAGCTCGGACAGGGTTGTAATGAGATATTTCAGGCCAACTGAATGTGTGTTATCATCGTAAACCACACAGAACATATCTGCGGGCATTACAAATCCATGAAGGTGAAGACATAATTAAACATTAAGTCTTTCTTTCTGTCATAGAGATATTTGCTAAAGAACATGTTAACAAAATTACATTTGTTGTCTTCTGCTTCCTGAGCCTGTGTACCATTACACTTAGTTATACATGATGATTGATGTTTAGAGACAGTCACAGGGAAGAGCAAAAAGCTCCCAAGGGGAAAACTAAGAATAAGGAGCCTCCTGGCTTTGCTGCTCCCTTTCCTTGTCCTAAGTATTTCATAAGGTGAGCAAGGTCGATTAGCAACAGGTGAACTTCAAGGTCCTTCTTGTTCTAGGATTCCATGAAATGAAAAAAGGACTATGACTATTTCATGCCAAAACTACAAACTGACTCCAGACTTTTCATTGAAGAACAAAACAAAAAATATAAAATAATAACAGCAACTTAATACCAAATCCTGAAACTATGAAAACATTGGCATGCAACTTAAACAAAATACCAAGTAGATTTATTGATTTTTGTTAAATTTGTTTATGTGTTTTTATGCAAGTATATCCTATATCTACATGTCTGAGATAAAAATCACACTGTGTCTCTGTTTATGTTAAAAATATTTTATTGGGGCACCTGGGTGGCTCAGTCAGTTACGGGTCTGCCTTCAGCTCAGGTCATGATCTCAGTGTCTTGGGATCAGGCCCCATTTGGGGGTTCCTGCACAGTGGGAAGTCTGCTTCTCCCCCTCCCATTGCCTCTCCCTCTCTTGTGCTCTCTCTCTCTCTCTCTCTGTCAAATAAATAAATAAAATCTTTAAGAAAAGTTAAAAATAAAAATGTTTTATTACTCACCAAATAGGATGCCTATTATCAAAAAAACCCCAGAAAATAAGAAATGTTGGTGGGGAGAGAAATTGGAACCCTTGGGCACTGTAAATGATGAAGCTGCTGTGGACAATGGTATGACTATTCCTTAAAAAATTAAATATAGAATGACCACATGATCTAGCAATTCCTCTCCTGGGTATACACCCAAAAGAAATGCAAGCAGGGACTTAAATCAATATTCGTACATCCATGTTCATAGTAGCATTATTCATAATAGCCAAAAGGTAGACAAAACCCAAGTGTCCATTGATGGATGAACAGATAAACAAAATGTGGTGTATGCATGTGATGGGATATTACTCAATCTTAAAACGGAAGGAAATTTAACACATACTACAACAGGGATGAACCTTGAAGACATTATATAAGTGAAATAAGTCATTCACAAAGGGACAAATATTGTATGATTCTACTTACATGAGGTACCTGGAGTAATCAAATTTTTAGAGACAGAAAAGAGAATGGGTGTTGTTGGAAGGAGGGAGAATGGGAAGTCAGTGTTTAATGAGGACAGAATTTCAGTTTGGGAAGATGAGAAATTTCTGGAGATGAGTGGTGCTGATGGATACACAGCAATGTGAATGTACTTATTGCTACTGTACACATAAAAATAGTTAAAACAGTACATCTTAAGTTACATATATTTTACCACAATAAGAAATATTCTTTTTTTAATAAGAAATATTCTAATGACAAAAAAGTAATTTGTATAGAAGTCCCAATTATTCTTTAGAAACTGAATCATTTTAGTTAGCTTTCTGTTCTGACCAGATTTGGGGGCAATTTCTGTTTCAATGCTTTTATTATAAGGGAAGCTGTTATCAGAAAGTGGGGGAAATAGATGGTTGGTAAGCAACAGCAGCAAATACTCTCCATGCCATGACTCCAAAGCAGCATGCAGGGCTGAAGTAGGTGGAAAAGCTACAAAGACAGGTCAAGGAGTAAGGATTGTCAGTCAACACAGGCAGAGAGGCTATGGAATTTAGAGGAAGATCAGGAGGGCTTTTGTAAATAACAAGTTTTAGTTTCCAAATCTCCTTCTCCAACCATAAGAGGTGGATTCATCAGATATTATTATTTTTGAATTGACTTCTGTCATCACATATCTATTTTCTTTCTGTTTATTAGTTTACATATTTTTGTTTCTCCCTCCGGATTATAAGATCTTTTAGAATACAATTGATGCTATTTTTATTCCCAACTTCCTTTTAATTCACGATAAATATATTCTTGTTAATGAATGAATGAAGGAAGGGAAATGAAGCAATTAACTTTGTCAATCAAGCAATTAGAACATATCTAAATGAATTATTTGAGCCACCTACTCAATTCAGGAAAAGACATTCAAAATATTTTTTTAATCTACAAGTACAGAATAAAATATAAACTCTGGTGAGTTGGAGCTGCCACAAAATAACAGGATGTACTGAGAACAACACAGTAAGATAATAAAAATAATAATAGTTAACATTCATTTAGCATTACTAAATGCCAGACTCTATATTAAGCACTTTAATGGATTCTATCTTTTTTTCTAAGATTTATTTATTTATTTGAGGGGGGCAGAAGGAGAGGATCTCAAATAGACTTCTCACTGAGCACAAAGTCTAACACAGGGCTCCATCTCATGACCCTGAGATTATGACCTGAGCTGAAACCAAGAATCGGACTCTCAATCAACGAGCCACCCACGCACCCCATGGATTCTCTTTTTAATCTTCACAGCAAATTTGGAAGTATATATTCTTATTTTATAGGCAGAAGAATCCAAAGAGATATGGTTAAGTAATTTTTCCAAAGCCACGTTCAAAATTATTAAGTTGATTATTTAAACCCAGAGAATTGAATCCAGATACTATAGAATTTTAAGATGAGTACGTGTTTCTTAACTGGTGATGTCATGAAAAGCAGACCAGGAGCACTTTGCACACTGTCAGGCTACCTAGCACATGTGACTACTTAATTCAAAATATGTGCTAACAATACAGTGATTGTTGGTGAGATCATGAATTTCACATCAATGGTCACAGATGATTGTGGAGGTTTTTTTTTTAAATTTTTAAAGGAGTGAACGTTTTAGTTGTTTTCAGTAGTGAAATAGTTATTTATTTATTTATTTATTTATTTAGAAATAGTCATTTAATCTTTGTCAGGGAACATCTGCAAGCTTTTTGCAGATTGCAATGTGAACAGATACATATTTAAAATAAAAGTGACAGGCCTATTTTTGCAAAAAAGGAGCTAAAATATTTCCTTAAGGAAAAGATCAGTTAAAAGTAACTATTTTTAATAAAATACAAGTGATTTAACCATTTGAAATGTGTTACTTAGCTATTAATGCCAAGGAATTAAGTATACACTAGTTCCCAGTATAAGTGCTCATTTGAACATATCTCTTACAAAGCATGGCTCTATGAGGTGTTTGTATAATGTAAATTCAGCTTTCCATTTGGCTTTTCAATATGCTAGATATACATGGTGTATAATAATGCCAACTGAATGTACATTCATTGGTAATTAGTATCTAGCCCATTTTATTCCTTTGCTTTAGTGCAAGACCACAAAGACCTAGCTTATAGCTTCATTCCTCCAAAGGTCACTTTGTTCCACATGAAGAAAATATTGTTGCAAAAAGTCATTCTATGCACCTCTTTCTTTCTTTCAAAGATTTTATTTATTTGACAGGGAGAGAGAGAGAGAGAGAGAGAATGAGAGAGCATGACCAGAGGTAGGGGCAGAGGGAGAAGTAGACTCCCTACTGAATGGGGAGCCTGAGGTGGGGCTCGATCCTGGGACCCTGGGATCATGACCTGAACCGAAGGCAAATGTTCAACTGACCGAGCTGCCCAGGTACCCCCATTGTTTGTACCTTTAATCTTTTTAACTCTTATCTACATGTGTCATATTGTGTTGGACAAGACATTTTCTATTGTGGAAATACAGCACAACTAAATAGAGCAAACAAAGACTACCACTCCATTCTCACCAGGTTACTCAAAATGCATGCCTTGATTTATTGGTAATATTTTTACTTAATTTTCATATTTTTTAATAAAGTCAATTTAATCTATATATATACATATGTATATATATATGTATATATATATAAGATTTTATTTATTTATTCATAAGAGACACAGAGAGAGAGGGAGGCAGAGACACAGGCAGAGAGAGAAGCAGGCTCCATGCAGGGAGCCTGATGTGGGATTCAATCTCGGGACTCCAGGATCACGCCCTGGGCCGAAGGCAGACATTCAACTGCTGAGCCACCCAGGCATCCCCAATCATTATATTTTATTTTAAAATTTGTTTTAATAAAAGAAACATGCAGAAAAAAGAGTATACAATGATTATACATCTGAATAATTTATTATGAAGGGAATATTTCCATTTAATCACTCCCAAGGTAAGCACGATCTTACTTTCTAAGACTATGGTCTGTTTTTCCCCAGGCATCTGGCTGCTATACTCACATTTTTGTTGGTCTATACCAGGGATAGAAATTGCTGCATCAAAAGGTAGGATTATATTTGATTTTAAAAGAACACCAAACCACTTGTAAAACTGGTTATTTTATTTTCCATTTTTGTAGCAGTACCTGAGAGTTCCCATTACCTACATCTTTGCCAGCCTTCTTATAAGCAACATGGAGTTATTTTATTTGTTGTGTTCATCTGACAAATGTTTTCTTTTCATTAGAGCATTTCGTACATTTGTATTTCATAAATTGATGTTTTGTGATATAAATCTATAATATCACTATTTGCTTAATATATGTTCGACCTACCTCTTCCTCTCATTCATGAGTCCATCCAAAGGTATGCTCTGCTTTCGTGCCTTCTCAGTCACTTCTAGCTTTATCTGAGGCCCTGGAGAGAAAAGCAGTCCCAATTACAATTTTTATAAACATTCTACTGTATATGTTCATATATATATATATATATATATATATATATATATAATTTGAGAGAGAAAGAGAGAGCACATGAGATTGCATGTGTGGTAAGGTGGGAACAGAAGGAGAGAATCTTAAGTAGACTCTGTGCTGAGCATAGAGTCTGATACAGGGCTCTATCTCATGACCCTGAGATCATACCTGAGCTGAAACCAAGAGTCTAACTCTTTACCAACTGAGCTACCCAGGTGCCCCTGCATATGTTCATATATTAGTGCCTTTTATGTGCTAGACATTTTTATAAACCTTATCTCGTTTTCTCTTTAAAAAAATATTTGCAAGAGAAGAGGGAAGAAAAGAGGAGGGGTGGGGAGACAAGTCAGGTAATGTGACTGAGGCTAGACTGACAGATTTAGGAAGCTGGAGAGGGTATGGGCTCAAGTTTACTTAATCTCAAAGTCCATACCATTTTCGGAGCATCACAGTGCCTTTTACAGTAGCAGACTACTGACATTTGCTTTTTAAATAGGAAAGATTTAAAACATTTTATAATTCTACTTAACAAATGGCTGTATCTTTCTCTAAGAATATTTAAGTATAATTTTACAAACCTATATGTTTGGAAACCTATATGTCATATGACCCCCCTCCACACACACACTCTTATGTGTATATATACCTATAATACATAAAATTTAAAATGTGCTCTTCCTCCTTTATTTATGTATATATTTGTATATGTGTTTATTTTTATGTATATATCTAAAATTTAGAATATATTTTCTTCTTTCTTTCCTTTAAAAAAATTATAATCAAAGAAGTCAACAAGTTATAAATACCTACTTTGAACTACTTCTTTTTTTATTTACTTATTTTTAATATTTTATTTATTTATTATTCACAAGAGACACACAGAGAGAGAGGCAGAGACATAGGCAGAGGGAGAGCAGGCTCCATGCAGGGAGCCCGATATGGGACTCTATCCTAGGACCCCAGGATCACATCCTGAGCCAAAGGGAGACGCTGAACTGCTGAGCCACCCAGGCGTTCCAGAACTACTTCTTAAATAAAAGACTTGTAATATAAAACTAAGGATTTTTAATATAAAACTAAGAAGATTTTGGGAAATCTAAAACTTCTAATAAATAATATTGACCTTATTTCTTAAAATACTTCTGTTTTTTCCTCCTTGGCAAATGTTAACAGAAATTAAATGATTTACATGATTTGCAATATATGATGCTGCTAAACTGCAATATCTGAAAAGTGTTAACACAAAAAAAAATTACACGTATTAATTTTGGCCGGAGTAACCTCAATCATTTTAAACATTAAAATAGCCAGTTACTATTGATACTTCTCGTTTTTAAATGTTAGCATTATACCTTTACTTATCTATTTTTTTTAATGTTTAAAATAGTCATAAGAACAGTCGTATTCCAATATCATTGTTTGCTTCCCATATTAAAAACCTTACTTTTGCCAGTGAGCTAGCTGACTACCATTACAAACTTAAGGTGAAATATTTCAGATTTTGTTTTTTCTTGTTGAGTGTAAGCACCCATTGGCTATTAGAAGTCACCAGGACATTTTTAGAGAATCACATCTGTCCATGGTCCAGGAAAGTAACACGTAAAACATCAACATCAGAAAGGCACGGGAGAAGTGTGTGTTCTTCCTTGGTCTGATGCTGAACCAGAATTCTCTGAGGATTGCATTGACAGACTCCCTTTCCTTTCTCTCCCTCCCTGTATACTGCCTAGTACGCTAGTGTGCCCTTCGGTTCTTGCTCTCAATTTCTTTCCTCCAAGATTTCCTCTGCCAGGATTGTTACTGTTTGTAAGAAACATCCGGAAGAATTGGGCTGGGCTTTACCATTTCAAAGGATTTCCAGGTCAATGCTTTTCCTGTGATTTTAAAAGATGCAAACTTAATTTTACTATGGTGTTTAATGAACCTGTGGTAAATATGAAAAATTCTATGCTTAAATTTAATGTAGGACCTGGATTCTTCATATTAAGGAATGATCGAGACATTAGGTCAGCTTTTCTTTGGAAAAGAAGTTATGCACAAAGGAAAAATATAGACAGGAGGAAAAAATAATTACTTTGTGCCCATTTTGTGCTAGCTACTACACACACATTACCTTATTTAATACTTATTAACAATCTTAAGGTAGTGACTATCACCTCTGTTTTGCAGAGGAATAAGCGGTAATATTATTTATAGGCAGTGTACAAATAAGGAGTTCAGGATCAAGCTCAGGTAAGCCTGCTTCCAAAGCCCCTGCTCCTTTCACAAAAATATCTGCCTTGCCAGACTTATAACTAATGCTGATGCTTGTTAATAATCAGACAAATAATACAATAAATCTATGCAGGGAATTCTTTTCTAACCTATTTGTCTCCATGCATGGGAAACAGGAAGTAATAATGGTGGATAAGAGCACAATTTTGGATGTCAGCAAGCATAGATTTCAATCTTGACTCTAATACTGATTAATTACTTAACTTTAATATCTATTAGAGTATCAAACTAAAGTAGCCTCTGTGAGGCTCTGTTTTCTCATGTGTAAAATGGGAATAATAACAGCATCTAGATCATAAGGTTGTTATAAATAAGATAATGAAAATTAAGTGCTTAATATTGCATACATATAATGAGTGCAAAAACTTTGCTATAATTATATTATCTGTTGTGAACTTTAACACATGTAAAAACAATTTAGAACAATTTGCTTTATTAGTAGCAAAAAAAAAAGATTAAGTTCTGATTTACCACTGTGCTATAGCTAAAAAGTGTAACTGTGATGGGCTGGGACTCAGCAATACAGACATTTACCATCATTTAAAAACATAAGTAAAAATTAAAAAATCTAAAATAAAAACGTAAGTAATCCCTAAATTGGGAATAAAAGCGTCAGTACAAGCACAAGTGCATTTGCTTGTCATTAACGGACATTAGACTGACAAAGTAACTAAAGAATTGAAATATCCGTTTCTTCAATTCTTTGTTTGAATATTCCTCTGGATCTAGTAAGGATTACAAACCATGGATATCAATTGTAAATCCTCCTTAATGAAATCCAGGAGCTTACATGAGACTTTGAACCACTTGCAATTGTTTGGTTTAGAGCTTTCTGCAAACCAATGGTGCAGGAGGATTCCCCGCAACATAACAGCTACAGAAATGAACTATCAATAAATAACTTGTAGCTGTAAGGAACAAAGGGACTTACCCAGTTTAGCATTTTATTTCCGCTCAACAGCTATACAATTTCAAACTGGTGTCACTAAGGTTGAGTTTATAGGTTGTCATGACCACAGTTCCAAGAGCTGAGTTTTTTTTAGCACCTCATGGTATCACAGCTGGGGTAATTTTCTTCTCATTAATTTTAATTTCTTTCTCTCTCTCTTTCTCTTTGGCCTACTTTGCATAGTGACCTACAGAACATATCACCCTCTTATTCTTATCTAGGTCACAAACGGGAACAGGGAGAGATGTCATACTGCATTTAGTCTGTAGAAAAGAAGATTTTGTAATCTTTGGAAGAGATTGAAAGTCTAGTGTATCCAATTTGGTTCCACAATGAATATCTATCATTTTACCTCTAAAATAAACCATTTAAGTAAAATATATTATGTGTGAATGCTTACTCCCCCTCCCCATGTGATATAAGTCTAGTGGGAATATTTTTTTATAGTGTAACAAAATATTTTTGAATTTTTTCAGAAATGTCTTACATAGTAATTTGTGTCTAGTTTACATTTGTCATTCATCCACAGAAGAACCTGTGACTTATAAAAGCCATCACTGTGTCTTATTTTGTTCCCATGAGGGGCAAGATTTAAAAATGAGCTGGACTGGGTTTCAATAAAACTTTATTTATGGGCTCTGAAATTTGATATCATATACTTTTTATGGTTCACAAAATATTCTTTATTTTTCCAAACATTTTAAAATGAAAAAACTTCTTATCTCATTTACCACACAAAAACGGTGGTGGGCTGGATTTGGCACTTGGGCTGGCTCTAATGTGCTTACTCTTGCACGAGATAATTAAATTAAAAATGGACATACTGTGCTCTTGATTTATAGAAACAAAGTGCACATCTATGAATATTTGTCTTACTTGTGCAAAGATAACCTGGCCATTCACTGAAAAGAGCATTCCCAAACTCTTCCACTAAAGTAGTGCAACAGGCTAATGCCTTCTTGACAAAGTAATAATCCTTTCTCAAATAGAGCTAAATCAATTTTTTTGTAAGTTACATAGATTTTATCTGATAGGAAAGAATCTATATTTATGGTCTGTCTTCTCTAGGGATACCAATGTATAATTTGTTTTGGTTCCAAAGACAAACTCATATTCTTGTATCATTAATAATATCAAATTCATTTATTAGTCTAAACCATACTATTATGCTTATGTAACAAATAACTATAAGAATAGATTTGCTTAATAGCAGAAAACAAATATGTTGCAGGATGTGTGAATGTTTGTTAAAGGAGCTAACTACCACCTTTAATTTTTGGGGTGTCAAGGAAGCTCACTTTTGTAAGTAACCAAATAATTGTTTTTTCTAAAGTCAATGATCATGGCAATAAAGTATAAGTAGAACCCTAACTTCATTTCTTAATCTCTTTAGGCTCAGTATCATCAAGGATTAAAAAACAACATTGTCGGGGATCCCTGGGTGGCGCAGTGGTTTGGTGCTTGCCTTTGGCCCAGGGCGCGATCCTGGAGACCCGGGATCGAATCCCACATCAGGCTCCCGGTGCATGGAGCCTGCTTCTCCCCCTGCCTGTGTCTCTGCCTCTCTCTCTCTCTCTCTCTGTGTCTATCATAAATAAATAAATAAATAAATAAAAAAAATTAAAAAAAAAAACAACATTGTCTTAGGGCACCTGGGTGGCTCAATCAGCCAAGCCTCTGACTTCAGCTCAGGTCCTGATCTCATGGTCCTGGGATCAAACCCAGGTCTGGCTCCACATTCAGTGTAGAGACTGCTTGTCCCTTTGCCCCTCTCCCTGCTCATGTTCTTGTTCTCTCTATATATCTCTCAAATAAATAAATAAAATCTTTAAAAAAACCCAACAATGTCTTTTCATGGTTTTATGTAAGTCCTTTGTAAATGGTGACTTGCTTTAAGCGTACAAAAAATTATTACTTTAACTATTTCAAAGTTCAAAAATTGTGAATACATATATATGTATATATGTATAATTTTTAAGTCAAAATATTGAATTTATTCAAAAGTTGGAATTAGATATTAGAAATAGGAACTTATTTGAATGTGACGTATGTGTATTTGTGGGGATAGGACATAAGATAGATGTGTATATATATGTAAGAGCTTAAATTTACGTTTTAAACATATAGTTTCAATGAATTGGCCAACAGATCTCTTAAACCTAACCTCCTTCCCCAGAAAAAGTTATATGAAGTTGTGCTGGGGAATATGACCCAGTTTTTCAAATTAGCATTCATGAAGTTTGATAGTTGAGTCTTTGCAGAACATATTGAAAATGTAGCTCTAATTGTTTACAACCCCTTCCACTCCTATGTTTTTTAATTATCAGTATTTAGAAAGCCCCGAGGATGCATTTATGTGAATAAAGAGAACCTACAATCACATGGTGAGGTGACTGCTTTTTCTTTATTCTGAAGATTTACTGTCACAAAAACAAGTTTATATTTTGTTGCTGATTTAAGTTTTAAAAATTAACGAATGTTCATTTTTAAAAAGTAGAAACACTGAAAGGTATAAAGAAGACAAAAATTCACACATTGTCCCACTTTTCCAAATAAAATCACACTTAATATTTTGGTGAATTTTAGATTCATTTACATTTAAACTATTGAAATTAAAATTTACATAAAATTTGCATGTCAATGATTTTAACTTAATATTATGCCATAATTGCTTTCCTAGTGTTGTCATACAGGATGCAAAGGCATCATTGTAGCAGTCAGGGCTTGATCAAAAGATAAAAGAACGGATTTTATTATAAGGATTTGATCTTATGCAGCTGCGAAGGCAGGATAAACAGTCTATGTGAAGCTGTCCTTTGGTGCAAGAGCCTGAAGTTAGCAGGGCAGGCCATCTAGGGAGAAGGAGAGCCAGAAAGTAGAGGAGTCTAATACTCTAGGAACCCAGCAGGGTGATCTGGGACTGATAAAACTGGACTGGAACTGAGACTGGCTTCTCACAGCCTCCAAACCTCCAGCTTTGATGATGGAGAGAACCTGCAAAGAGTAGCAGGCATCCTCCCTCAACTGGAAAACACACACGTGGCCCCCAGCTGGGGATGGTGCTGAAGGAGCATCTTGGGGAGCTGGAGGAGCTACAGCCTGGCTGCTAACCCACCCAACAATGACAAGCAGGATCTGCAACAGGAAGGGGTACTCCTCATGGCACTTCTCCATGAGAAAAGAATACAGATGCCCAGCTTTATTTCACTTGCCAAATCTCACTCGAAATGGCCCATTCTAGCATTCCTAATTCAGAACTGTGCAGAAAAGAGAAATACATATCCTGCTTAAGTGAGGACAGTACAAATCTACCACAATCATTTTCATTTTATTGTGTATACAATAGTTCATGAAGTGGGCATACTATAATTAGTACCACAATGTGCAATGATTGAATATTTGGGAACCCTGAGGTGCCTAATAGTATTTATATATACTTTATTGTTTTGTGCATTGTCTCAATGGGTCATGGTGGTTGGCATTTGTTAGTTGTCAAAATTTACTGATTCTTCTGCTGTTTAACCCATCTAATACCTTCCTTCTGGTTTTAGCTTAGGTGTGAAGATCAAGAAGTCTTTCCTGATTTTATAAAACTTGTTTATGGTCCTCATGGTACTAGAATAATACTCTATCCTGGCTCTACTACAGAGTCCTTACTTTTCAGTGTGATTGCATAAGCACCTGTGTCTTTCACTAGATTCTAAATTACTTGAGGGCAAAGTATCTCACTGTTGGATCTCCAGTTTTTAGAAATAGGTAAGCAATCAGTGCTTTTGAATTTATGAAATCAAACTGTTAGCTAAACCAAGAAGATATATATTTTTTTCTATTTGTTTTCCTTATTTTAAAATATACTCTGGGAAGCCCGGGTGGCTCAGTGGTTTAGCGCCGCCTTCAGCCCAGGACATGATCCTGGAGACCGGGGAATGAATCCCACATCAGGCTCCCTGCATGGAGCCTGCTTCCCCCTCTGCCTGTGTCTCTACCTCTCTCTCTCTCTCTGTCTCTCATGAATAAATAAATAAAATCTTTAAAAAAATAAAATATTTTATTTTCACTGATTTATTTATCTGAGTTTTCTTCAGAAAAATGAAGACCAGCTTTCCTCTGGCCTCATTTCACTACCAAATAACAATGCTTTGAGATTTTCTGTTTTGGATTCATTATTATTCTTTTTAGCTCTAATTTAATTTAATTAAAAACTTTTAAAAATTGGATTATAGTTGATACACAATGTTGCATTAATTTCTGGTGTACAACAGTGATTTAACAACTCTATATGCTATGCTATGCTCACCGCAGGTGTAGCTACCATCTGTCACTATACGATGCTGTTATAATACTGTTGACTGTATTCCCTATACTGTATGTCTCATTTCTGTGACATGGATCAACTATTGTCAAAGTTAATAAGCAATAGCTAAAAAAAAAAAAAAAAACCAGCAGCTATGTACCAAACTTCTACTAAGTATATAGTGAAGAAACTCCAGTTAATTCATTGCTGTTCTTTCGTCAAATATTCACGTGAACGAAATATTAATCCTGATATTCATGCCATTGTCTCTGATTCATCTATTATTCAGAGTGCTTTTACAAATAATAGCTTCAATTTGAAGATCAGAGGAGAGACTTTGAATGAAAGACAAACTCAGGAAAATGTAATGTCTGAATATTTTATTTTCTGTTACTACTGTCAGTATACTTAAAAGGTTCATTTTTGTGCTATTCTAAACATAATGAATTATTGGAGTCCTATTTAGGTTAATGAGTTGGGAGTGCTGGAAAGGTAGTAGGCTTATCTCCAAAATTTGATGGCTATACCTAGTATAACACTTTCTATGATACTTTCTTTTTGCATATTTTGGCTTTTTGGTAAGTCTAAAGTAATTAATTATAAAATAGTTACCACGTTTTTAAAAGCATTTTGTTACCAATAACTCATTCTTTTCATCATTTGGTGATATCTTTGGGTTTGAGATAAATAGCTATAATTCCAAGTGCTCTCTTCTGTTAGTTTTGCTCTCCGTAGCTGATCTTTGCTGTGTTCTCGATCTCTGACAGATTTAAATATTACTTATTTCTGTCAAACCAGCCGCCCCAAGATGGCAGCCAGGAGATGATTACACACTGGCAATGATGAGGTGAGCTATAGTGGGAAGTGTAGGTTGTGCCTGAAGATATGTATGGTGTTTTAGATCATTCTTTCTCAAATCTTGGATCTTTGTATTTTAAGGAACATTTTTCAGTGACTGCCTTGGCAATTATCCCTGAATAAATAAACAACTGAACTCACTGAATTATTGAATCATACTCTGAGCTTTTTGTAAATTCAGTTATATTACTTTCAGGTATACAATACAGTGATTCAAAAATTCCATACATCATCTGGTGCTCATCAAAACAAGTGAACTACTTAATCCCTATCCCTTATTTCCCCATCCCTCTTTCACTGACCCACTCTGTTAACCATCAGTTTTGTTCTCCATAATACAAGTCTGTTTCTTGGCTTGTCTCTCTCTCTTTTTTTCCCTTTTGCTCATTTGTTTTCTTAAATTCCACATATGAGTGAAATCATATGGTATTAGTTTTCCTCTATTTTACTTAGCATAATACTCTCTGGTTCAGTCCATGTTCTTACAAATGGCATCTTTGCCAACACTTGTTGTTTCTTGTGTTTTTTATTTTAGCCATTCTGATTGGTGTCAGGTGATGTCTCATTGTAGTTTTGATTTGCATTTCCCTAACGATGACTGATGTTGAGCATCCTTTCATATGTCTGTTGGCCATCTGAAGGTCTTCTTTGGAGAACCATCTGTTCATGTCTTCTGCTCATTTTTAATTGAGTTATTTGTTTTTTGGGTATTGAGTTGTATCAATTCTTTATATATTTTGGATACTAACCCTTTATTGGATATATTAGTTACAAATATCTTCTCCCATTTAGATTTACTTCTTAGTTTTGTTGTTGTTTCCTTTGCTCTGCAGAAGCTTTTTACTTTGATATAACCCCAATAGTTAATTTTTGCTTTTATTTCCCTTGCCTTAGGAAACATCTAGAAAAATATTGCTATGGCCGATGTCAGAGAAATTACTACCTGTGCTCTCTTCTAGATTTTTATGGTTTCTAGTCATTGCATTTAGGTCTTTAATCCATTTTGAATTTATTTTTGTTTGTGGTATAAGAAAATGGTTGTTTCCTTTTTTTGCATGTAGCTGACCAGTTTTCCCAACACCATTTGTTGAACAAACTTTCCCATTGGATATTCTTTCCTATTTCATTGAAGTTTAATTGATCATATAATTGTGGGTTTATGTCTTATTTTTCTGTTCTGTTCCATTGATCTATGTGTCTCTTTTTGTGCCAGTACTATACTATTTTGATTGCTGCAGGTTTGTAATGTAACTTGAATTCTGTAATTGTCCTACCTCCAGCTTTGCTTTGCTTTTCCAAATTGTTTTGACCATTCAGGGTCTTTTGCATTTCCATATAAGTTTTAGGATTTGTTCTAGTTCTGTGAAAACTGCTGTTGGTATTTTGATAGGGATTGCATTAAATCTAGAGATTGCTTTGGGTACTATAAACATTTTAACAATATTTGTTCTTCCAATCCATGAACAGGGAGTGTCTTTCCATTTCCTTTGTGTTGTCTTCAATTTTTTTTATCAATGTTTTATAGTTTTCAGAGTATAGGTCTTTCACCTCTTTAGTTAGGTTTATTCCTAGTTATCTTATTATTTTTGGTGCAATTTTAAATGGGATTATTTTCTTAATTTCTCTTTCTGCTGCTTCATTATTAGTATATGGACATGAAGACTCTTCAAGCATCCTTTAAGTACAGTGGTCCCATTTATAGTTAGTGGTGTAAAAGCAGAGCCCTATACCACTTTTCCTTTAAAATATGCTTATCGGTACACTATAAACTAGATCCAAAAAAAGACCATGGCCCGGCTGTGGACACAAGGAAATAAAGAGGAAACTGACATGAACCTACACATGTAACAGAACTACTAAGCCCTTGCTCTACCTTCTCATTAGTTTATATGATAGCAAGCCAAAAGATAGGGGCTTCTATTTAGATTTTGATAAATTTAAACTAAATGAAATGCTATTATTCTCAATTGTAAAACATTTTCAAAGACACAGTGAGTATAGTGTTTATTTTAGATTCTGGGTCATTTCTAAAAGGGATTTGATTTGGGTTGCATATGTACATACAATGAATGGTAAGCTAGGAGAAATTTTTTTTTTAAGATTTTACTTATTTATTCATGAGACACACAGAGAAAGAGGCAGAGACACAGGCAGAGGGAGAAGCAGGCTCTCTGCGGGGAGCCCGACGCAGGACTCAATCCCAGGACCTGGGGATTATGACCTGAGCTGAAGGCAGATGCTCAACCGTGGAGCTATCCAGGTGGCCCACAATAAGGTTTTCTATGGAATTTTTAGAATTGATCAATAAAATAGTTTCTTTTCTTTTCTTTTTTTTTTTTTTTTTAGGATTTATTTATTTATTCATGAGAGACACAGAAAGAGACAGGCAGAGACACAGGCAGAGGGAGAGGCAGGCTCTCCACAGGGAAGCCCAGTGCGGGACTCCATCCCGGATCCTGGGATCGCGCCCTGAGCCAAAGGCAATATGCTCACCTGCTGAGCCACCGAGGCCTCCCAATAAAATAGTTTCTTATCTTCCTAGTTGTCAGGATGTACAGCTCTATAAAATGAATGCCTATGGATTACAGAGGAGACAGATACATTATTTTTCCTGGTATTAAAACTTGTAAGGCATTTCTACTGTGGTTATGAAAGAGAAATGATATAACACACTTAACATTTTCATGATATATATAATAGTGAGTTTCAAATAACTGTTCCTTAATGAAGGTTGATATTATAATGCCAAAGCATAGTTCATTTATTTTCAATATCTAGATTGATCCAAGAATATATTCAATCAGTATACAATGGTTCTTACTAAAGGTAGACAAATATCAATAGACTCTTAAAGAGTCCCAAAATAGATCACACTTTTCTATTCTATTCTATTCTATTATTCTATTCTTTCTATTCTATTCTATTCTATTCTATTCTATTCTATTCTATTCTATTCTATTCTTCTATTCTATTCTATTCTATTCTATTCTATTCTATTCTATTCTTCTATTCCATTCTATTCTTCTATTCCATTCTATTCTATTCTTTCTTTCTTTTTCTTTCTTTCTATTTACTTATTTAGGAGAGAAAGAGAGGTGAGGGAAGCGCAGAGGGAAAGAAAGAATCTTAAGCAGGCTTCATGCCCAGCAGGGAGCCTGACATGGGGCTTGATCTCACAGCCCTGAGATCATGACTTGAGCTGAAATCAAGAGTTGGATGATTAACAAATTGAGCCAGTCAGGTGCCCCTAGACCATTCATTTTTAACAAAAGTGCTAATAAGGAATGAAAGCTTTTTCAATAAGTAGATATCCATATTGAAAAAAATGAACTTCAACTACTATAATGCACCATTTATAAAAATTAATTAGTTATGGGTCATAGATCTAAATTTAAAAGCTAAAACAATAAGGCTTCTAGAAGAAAATCCAGGAAAATATCTTCACAACAAGGGAATAGATCTAGATTTTTTTTTTTTTTGGTCAGTAAAATAAGAAAAGGCCTTACTATTGCTACTGGTAATTGTTCTCTGTCTTGTAGCTTCTTTGTCCCTCCTTTCCTCTCTTGCTATCTTCTTTTCTGATTCATTGATTTTTTTTTTTTTTGGACATGTTTTGATTCTATTCTCATTTTCTTTTTTTTTGAAACTTCCATAGATGTTTTCTTTATGTATACCTTGAGACTACATAAAATATCTGATAGTTATCATAATCTTTTTTAAACTGATAACTTCAATTGCATATGAAAATACTATTACTCTTCCCCCACATACATTAAGTTATTGACATCACAAATTACATTTTTTTAGATTGTATACCCATTATTATAATAGATAAAGTTTTTGAAAGACTTTATTTTTCTAGAGCAGTTTTGGCATCACAGCACGATTGAGGAAAAGATACAGAGTTCTCATTCTCCCCTGTCCCATGCATACATTGCCTCCTTCGTTATCCACATCTACCACAACAGTGGTGTATTTGTTAACACCACCAATGAACCTACACTGCCTCATCATAATCATTCAAAGTCTAGAGTTTACATTAGGATCCATGCCTGGTATTGTACATTCTGTGGATTTGGATAAATGTATAATATCATGTACCCATCATTTTAGTATCATATAGATAATTTCACTGTCTTAAAATTTTTCTGTGCTCTACCTATTTTTTCCTTCATTTCCTTCCCACTGACCAATCCCTGGAAACTACTGATCTTTTCACTGTCTCCATAGTTTTTCCTTTTCCAGAATGTCATTTATTTGTATGCATACAATATGCAGCCTTTCAGATTGGCTTCATTCACTTAGTAACATGCCTTTAAGTTCTGTGTTTTATCATGGCTTGATAGCTCATTTCTTTTTAGTGCTGAATAATAATCCATTATTTGGATGTGTTTACCATTTATCTATTCATCTACTAAAGGAAATCTTTGTTGCTTCCAAGTTCTGGCAATTATGATTAAAGCTGCTATAAACATCCTTCTGTAGGTTTTTATGTAGACATGTTTTCAATTTCTTTGGCTAAATACCAAAGAGCATGATTGCTGGATTGTATGGTAAGATTAAGTTTAGTTTTATTAAAAACAACCAACTGTCTTCCGAAGTGGCTATGCCATTTTACATTCTCATCAGCAATGAAGGAGAGGTCCTGTTGCTCCACATCCTTATCAGCATTTGGTGTTGTCAGTGTTCCAGATTTTAGCCATTCAAATGGTTACATAGTAGTAGCTCATTGTTGTTTGAATTTGCAGTTACTTGAGTTCCTAGGGGTCCCTTTTCTGTGCCTCTGCCTTCTCTAGCCTTAAAACATACAAATGCCAAATTACAGAAATTTCCTGGTATCATTTTTTCAGGAGCTTTTAATCTCTTGTTCCCTCTGGTGTCTATTTGCGATACTGCAGGTTCTCTGGAGCCGCTGCAGGCCACCCATCTCTTTAGAGAGATTTTCTCAGTGGTTTGAGTTGAGTAAGACAGAAACCAGTTCCTTAGACAACCCCCTGAAAAGTCTGAACATTGGCTGTATGGTCTTTTCTTTCCCTTCCCAGCAAGAAGTTGGGAGTTTTCTCCTGAAGTGTCGTGCTGAGATGGGGGAAGAGACTACGATAGGTGAAAAATCAGAAATTTTCCTACTGGATTTGATAAGGCTGGTGCCATGCTCACTTTAGGAGGAAGGAGCCTCTAAACTGGTTCCTGAATTTCCCACAAAGGGCATTCATCCATGTATCATTGCTGAGTCTGTCTCTGTGAGAGGAGGGATGGTCTGTTTATAGTCAGAAGTACTGTGTGCTCTCTGGGCATCCAATACTGTAGCCATGTGGAAGAGTGTGGCCTGGTTTTTTGGCTGTTACTATCACCATGAAAAATTAGTAGATCCAACTTCATTAGTATTCATCTGAATACTTAGACTATCCAGATCCTTTGTCACATCTGTGAATGAGATTAGAAAACCTGGAAAATCCAAAAGTATTAAGTAACCATTATGGATTCATCTCAGAGCAAAAGGACAGGACTTAGATGTGAGAGTAAGTACATTTCTTTTGGGAAATCAACCCATTTTTATACTCACTAGAGGTAATTAGGTCCTGATGAAGACAAGCTTCCCTTTATATTTCTTTTATTTTTTTAATCACCTTAGTAGGTTATATAAGATTGCTTCTTGCAAGAAAATAATGGATCTGTATAAGGATAATTTTAAAGGGATACTATGTACTCTAAACTAATCTTTACAAAGTCAGGAGTCTTGTTAATAATTGCCAGATTTTTTCAGTCCCTAGATATATTAATGACTCAATCAGTAAATAATTTTGTGACACTCAGAAATCAGGGATATAAGATTTCCAGTGAGATGCTGAAAGACACTGCAGATCGGCAGAAATATATAGGTCAGATTAAGATCTGCTTGTTTCCAGGTATTTTTATATTTAACACATTTGCATCAGTAACATGCAAGGTTTTTTTTTAGCAAGATTCACAACACATCAAAAAAATTTAGAAGGTCAGAAATAATATTAATGTCTCTAGACATTCAGGAAGAACATATCCACACACTAGCAAGTTAAGCTCTGAAAAATACCTTTCCAAATTGCTAAAAAATAAATGGAGTTTAAATATCACTTATTTAGAACTTATATATTAATTATTTAACAAATATCTCTTGAAACTGCATAAAAACAGTTGTGAAAACAATTTGATGAATAATTTTATGGTTTATACACAAATAACCATAATAAAATTCATTATGGAATTCGTACCACAGGAAAGATGTAAATATGTTACAGAAATTCAGAGAATGGAGTGACCACTGCATTGGAGCAAAAAGGCTGTTAGCTCTTGAGGGAAATAGCTGTGCTTATGTTATATTGTTCACTAGGGCATATCACAGGGTAAGGAATAATTGAATGAATGAATTCAAATGTACTTCTTCAATATGGTAGTTCAATTTTAGCTGTGTCAATTTTAGCTGTGTCATGATTTACAGAGAAAGGAAGAGGATGCACTTCAGGCAGAGTAAGTAGTACACTTTGAGCCATTAAAAAACAAACAAACACAGAACTATAGGACATATCCTAAACAATTAATTCAGTTTAAGTGAGAAATTATGTATGAGGAGGCTAGCAAGAAGGATGAGAGCCACTTTGTAGAGGTGCTTTAGCTATTACGCACTAGGTAATTGGGAACTAGTAAGGATTTTGAGCAGGAGAGTGATAGGACTAAATATCCTTTGGAAAAATTAGTCTGATAGAAATATATAGGATAGACTAGAGGTAAGAGAAACTCATTAGACAAGTGCACTATTTGTGGCAAGAGTTAAGGGCCTAAAGAGAAATGGGGATATATATGAAATTATATAATGGAGGCAGGATTGTTAGACTTACTGACCAACAGGATATAGATAGTGAGGTAAAAGAGGAGAGAAAAATTGAAATAACTTAATTTTCCAAACCTGATTAAGGTAGGGAATTTTGCCATGACCGGAAACACTGAAGTTAGAAAGGGGTGTTCGTCTGAAGGGAGAAGGAAAGAGGTCACATTTACAACATCTGATAGGACATCAAAGTGATGGAGTACACAAGGTAGTTGGAAAAACAGAAGTGTAGGAGGATGTTAGAGATTCAGACTGGGGAAATCATTGGTCAAGAAGTAATAATCAAATCTTAAGTTAATAAAGTACTAAAGGAAGAGAGAAGGTCTGGAGAAGAGGGGACAGATAAATGTTTGGGAAAATGTTTCTGTGTATGGTGCTGAAAGGAGAAAATGGAGTCATTTCTGTGTAGAGACAGATTGATTTGGGCTATGGCACTAAAATGATGACATATAATCATGAACCTAAGAGCAAATTCTTAAAGTGTATTTGTATTTGGGGTTCATGAAGGTAATGAATGTTTAATATAGATAACATTTTATGAATTTATTTAACTGACTTTTTGTTAGATCATTTTAATTTTTATTTTACTGTGTTAAGAACACTGAACATGAAATCTACCGACAAATTTTTCAGTGTATTATACATTTTTGTTGACTCAAGGTACAATATTGTACAGCAGATTTCCAGAGTTTATTCTTGCTTGACTGAAACTTTGTGCCTTTTAATTAGTGATTTCTTCTTTCCCCCTCCTCCCAGGCCCTGACAAACACCATTCAAAAACCTTTGATTCTATGAATGACTATTAGATAGCTCATATAAGTGGAATCATGTAGTATATGCCTTTCTCTGACTGGTTTATTTTGTTTCGAATAATGTCCTTAAGGTTTATCTATGTCATCACATATTGTACCATTTCTATCAATTTTTTTTTTAAGGCTGAATAGCATTCAATTGGATATATATATATATATATATATACACCAGATTTTCTCTATCCATTCATCTATCAACGGACATTCAGGTTTTACAGAAATATAGTCTCTTTAAGAAATGGTTTGGGAAAACTGGATATCAATATACAAAACCATACATGAAAATCAACTCAAAACAGATTAAAGACTTAAATGTAAAGCCTGAAACAACAAAACTCCTAGGAGAAAACATTGGGAGATGTTTCACCACATTGGTCTTGGCAATGATTTCATGGATATGGTACCAAAAGCATAGGCAACAAAACCAAAAATAGACAAGTAAGGCTACATCAAACTAAAAGCTTCTGTACAGTAAAGGAAACTATCAACAGAGTGAAAAAGAAACCTATGGAAGGGGAGAAAATACTCATAGACCATTTATCTGATAGGAGTTAATAAAAAATGTAAGAAATTCTTACAACTCAATAATAAAAAAACCTAATAAACCAATTAAAAATGGGTTAAAAACTTGGATAGATATTTCTCCAAAGAAGACATACAAATGGCTAAGGTCACTAATCATCCAGAAAATGCAAACCAAACTACAATGACAGCACCTGGCACCTATTTTCAAAAACCGACCTCCATGCTTTGGAGGCAACAGAGTTTGGGATAAAGAGGAACAAAAGCTTTATTCCTTTGCCAGGTGAAGGAGGCTGCGGCAGGCTATGGCCTTCAAAAAACTGCAAGCCTGCCAGGAAGAAGGGACTGGGGAGTTTTTATAGGGAAACACAGGATCTAGCTGATTTTGACAGGAATTGTGTAGATACTGCCAACTGAGACACCAGGCACCCACACCTTTAGGGTGGTACCAGGTTCCTGAAACAAAAGACCAGGAAGGAAGGAGGGGAGGTTTGCAGAAGGGAGGAAAAGTGTTATTTAAAATCAAACTTCACTGCAGCATTAGTGCAGCCATTTTGATTTTTGTTCAACTTTATGGTTTTAAGCAGTTTTACTGTCAAGATGATTATTATTCTGTGCTCATTGCAGCACTGGTCACATTAATTACGTTTTTTTAAAAGATTTTATTTACTTATTTGACAGAGAGAGAGAGACAGAGAGAGAGCCTGTGAACACACACAGGCAGGGGGAGGGGCAGAGGGAGGAGAAGGAGACTCCCTGCTCAGCAGGGAGCCAGATGTGGGGCTGGGGCTCAATCCCAGGACCCTGAGGGCACAACCTGAGCTGAAGGCAGAAATTTAACCAACTGAGCCACTCAGGCACCCACATTAACTATTTTTTAAAGGATGGTTTCATTATTCCATACTTGCATACCTCAGAATTTATTTTTCACTGTTGTGCAATTGACTTATCTTTCATTTATATCTTCCAAGTTTATTGCTGAGCAACAACAAAGCTTTTCTTTCACCTGATAGTTCTGTGCTCAAGAGATCTCAGATAAAAGTTAAAGTTAGGTAAATGTCTTCATCCATTAGGATAGCGATGACAAAAATACCAGATACTGGGTGGCTTATAAACAAGAGAAATTTACTTCTCACAGTTCTCAAGCCTGGAAGTCCAAGGTCAGGGTGCCAGTATATTCTAGTTCTGGTGAGGAGCCTCTTTCAGAAGGGGTCTTTGAGGACAAGCTCTCTGAGGTCTCTTTTACTATTGAGTTGTAGGAATTTCTTATATTTTTTGTTATTAGCTCCTATCAGATAAATATATCTTTTATATGTATATCTTTTATAAATATATATATATATAAAGTACCTTTAGTCACTAATCGCATTCATGACGTTTCTGCCCTCATGACCTAATCACCTCCCAAAGGCCTCACCTCCTGATACCATCACTTTGAAGGTTAAGACTTCTAATAAGAATTTGAGGGGAATGCAAACATTATCTAAAGCAGTTAAGCTTTACAGTCTTTATAAACATGACAGCATGGTGGGAAGTTCAGGTTTATCCCTTAGTAGAAATGTGGATAGGCCCCGAAAATTCCAATGAAAAAGCTACTAGGCACTGAAAGAACAGGGGGAGTTCCAGCCATAAAGCAGGTGAGCCTTTTATCCTAATTGAGACCAGTGGTTCCCAAATTTTCTGCTTATTAGAATCATCTGGGGGAGCATTTTAAAATCCCAATGCCCAGGTCTCATCTCATACTAATTAAATGAGAAAGTCTAAGGATAGGAACCAGACATCAACATCTTTTTTAAAGTATACTCCCTCATCCCAAGGTATAGAAAAATTGGGGAACCACTGTACTGAGTTAAAGAAATACTGATGTTGCAGTAACTTCTATGACCAAATTGCAAATGTTAATTGTCTCTACTTAAGCTAACTCTTTTGTGTTCTTTACCTGAGCTAAGAAAATGGTTTTCACACCTATGAATTGCTTCCTGGGCCAGAGGGTCAGGACTAGACTTATGGCAGTGAGCTTGCTTCATGGTCTCAGAATGGGAAAACCCAGACCTTGAGCTCTGCATTTATTTCTCCTTTCCTCATTCACATGGCCCTTAGTTACTTGCTTGAATTGCTTGTCCTAAATGAGAATTTTTTTTTTTTGCATGATTTCTTTTCCCCTGCTGTAATTGTCTGGTTTGGTTCTATTTCTTGCGATCCCTGCAAAAGCGACTGTAGTCTAGGATCATGTTTGCTGAGTCACCTCTCCCACTTGATTTCATTCAATTAGGAAAAGGTTACCAACAGCAATTGCTTCTAGCCCCTTCAATTTACTCACAGTTTCTATCTTATCAGCATGTTTTTACATGGAATCATCTTGTGTACTGACCCCTGGCACAGGTCATTAAGTCTCTGTGTACAATTTAAGTGTCCTACATAGAGGAACACTATTGTTAGGTGCTTATTCCCTCATGGAGGCACTATACAAAGTAGCAGGAAGTTTCATCAAGGATGTTTGTTGTTGAAAAAGTTAGTGTTTAGTCACTGCATTAGAGTTTTCATTAGATTGCGAAGTGTCATGTATTTTCTTCTTTCTTCATATCTATGTATATGTATAGTAATATGTATGTACATATAATATATGTATAGGCATATTTAGATGCATATGTATACGTATATTTCTAAATGCTATAAAGTACTTTATTTACCTGAATTTCTGTGGCATTTGTGTCTTGTCTCAGAAAAATATTACTTAGAATTCATTTTTCATTTAAAATTCATATACCTGATTTTTTAAAGTATTTTTTTAAAGATTTTATTTATTAATTCAAGAGAGACACAGAGAAAGAGAGAGAGAAAGAAAGAAGCTTGCTTCAAGAAAGAAGCAAGCTCCATGCAGGGAGCCCAATGTTGGACTCAATCCCAGTACTCCAGGATCACGCCCATGAGCCAAAGGCAGATGCTCAACTGCTGAGCCATCCAGGCGTCCCTAAGTTTTTGTTTTTTGTTTTTTGTTTTTTTTAGTATAGTTGACACACAGTGTTACATTATTTTCAGGTATACAATATAGTGATTCAACTTTTCTATACATTACGCTATGCTCCCCACAAGTGCAGCTCTCATCTGTCACCAAACATTGCTATTACCATACCATTGACTGTATTCTGTACACTGTGCCTTTTAGTCCCATGACTTTTCATTCCAGAACTGGAAGACTGTATCTCCCACTCCCCTTCACCTATTTTTCCCATGTCCCTATCTTCATCTCTCTGGCAACCATCAGTTTGTCTCTGCACTTATAGGTCTGCTTTTTGTTTTTTCATTTGTTTTGTTTTTTAGATTCCACATATGGATGAAATCATATGGTATTTGTCCTTTTCAGTCTGACTTTATTCACTTAGCATAATACTTCTAGGTCCATCCAAGTTGTCACATATCTGAGTATTGATAGGAAGGATTTTAACAACAAGTACAATATGCAGGGACTAATGATGAATAGGGTATATAATAGGCAGAGGAAGGAAGAGAGTAATATTAAAAAATACTGACTTGGAAAAGCCTCTGTAATTGAAACCAGAACTTTCCTCTGAATTTTATGGTAGCCAATTAAAAGGAAAGCAACATTAAGTTACAATAATCTCATTAGACAATAAAAGAAAGCATGATAACTTACTAAGAGGGCTAACATTTTTACTGATTCTGATGTCTAAGAGAGATTTCACAGTCTTCTTATAAAGATATATATAAAGTATCTTTAGTCATAATTTTACCAAAGATGTAAAGGCCATTCAAATGGCCTTGTTCATATAGCCATTCCTAATATCAAAGGAAAATCAAGAAGAAGGTTAAAGCACAATTGTGCCAAGCAGTTGAAAGCTCAGTAGAGTAACCCATCCCAGGTGTACAGCTGTCTAGCACTTTGACTTTATGTTGAGATAAGACTCTGAGAACTCCATTTTATAGGAAAGCATTTTAATATATCTTAGTCTGTTCTTTTCTACTGGATTGCTTCAGATTATTTTCTCTCATCCTGTTTTTCAATGTAGGTTTTTTTGTTTGTTTGTTTTTCCTAGCTACCAAGAAATCAGATTATGGCTATTAGAGCATTCACATACATAAATGAATCTTGCATATAGTGTAAATATTATATACTTACTATATTTAGCCACCAACATAAGGGGATGGATGTAAAATGTAATAATAGAAATTCCAGTTGGGTTAAAATACACTTCTTTGTTGGTAGGAATTAGCAGGTAATGCAATCAGCAACTAAATGGAAGGGGAACTATTCAGTTTTCAGAACCTAAAAAAAAAAAAGTATTCAGGTAAATGTGCTTTGGTATGAATTTGTGTGTCAATGGCACAAATAAGTCTTCTGCCTCGGAAGACTTAGTAGGATTTGTTTATTTCTTAGAGTCTTTGGTCAAGGGAAATTATAATACTTATCACCCAAACTGGGACTTTAGGGAATTAAAGGGGGCTTCAATTAATTAGAATGACAAGAAAATAGACATAAATTAAGATTGTCTTGGACATATTGGACTCAACTGTGATCCCAGAAAAATTGGTTTACTTTCAATTAATTAGCTATTTAAATAAAACTTTTTGATGTTTACTGCTTCTCTCTGAGGTGTTTAATTTACAGATGATTTAATTAGAGCTCTGTTGCAAAATTTTGGGCAGAAGAGTATTCACACTTTCAGCTCTCCATGTTCAGAATGCTCTTTCCTAGATTATTTTCATTCTTCAGATCATAGAGGAATCATCACCTTATTACATAAACCTCTTCTGATTCCTCAGTCCAAAGTAGCCCCTCAATTTGAGCTCCAAAGTAAATACAGAGAAGAATGTTCTTTTCAGTGGAATGTGAACACGTAAATGTAGAAGGAATGATATAGTTAGAAAAAACACCATTCTGAAACCTTCATAGTAATAATTGATTCAGGCAATAATTCAGGCAATAATCATCAATCGATGCTAAAAAAATTTTATGAAAGCTGGTTAGGGAACAGATATTTACATACTCTCAAAGATTCTCCCTAAAAGATATTTAGTAATTAAAGGGAAATCAAATGGGAAGAAACAAAGGTTCCAACCAAAGGTTGAAATAATCTGGGCAAAAGCCCTTTAAGCAAGTAATCAAAATGGGAGAAACTAATACTAGGTGCTTTCCGATGTGATGTACCAAGAGACACGCAATATCTCTTATGTAATATTTCTTTTAAAAATACATAATCCAATCTAATAATGATGTAACAACCAGACAAACATAAATTGAAGAACATCTCTTCAAACATGTCAGTATCATAAAAGACAAAGAAAGCTAAGGGATTCCACATCAAAGGAAATTAAAAACACAATGCTACAGAATCTAATGCATGTTCCTGGGTTGAAAAAGAGAAAATCTCTATAAAGCACATGATTGAGAAAATTGGCAAAATTTTTGTAGGAACTATATGTTAGATTATAATGTTGTATCAGAGGTCAATTTCCTGAATTTAAAATCATGCTATGATTAAAAGAATAGCCTTTTTTTCTTAGGAGGTGCACACTGACATATTTAGCGGTAAGGGGTTATCATCTCTGGAACTTGCTCTCAAAGATTCAGAAGAAATTGGAATAAAGCTAATAAGTATTATATATTAATCTGCTTAGGCTACCATAACAAAATACCTAGATTTGTGGCTTAAAACGGAAATGTATTTTCTCATACTTCTTATGGAGGCAATAAGTCCAAGATCGGAGTGTCAGTACAATCAGAAGCTGGTGAGGGCCCTCTTCCTGGCTTGAAGATGGCTGCTTCCTCTTTGTTTACTCACAGGCAGAGAACACTCTGGTGTCTCCCTTTCTCCTTATAACCCTGTTGTGAGGACCCCACCCTTGTGACTTCATTTAAACCTAATTACCTCCATAGTCTCCATCTCCAAATACTGTCATGCTGGGAGTTAGATCCTCAATTTATGAATCTATATATTCAATGTGTAACAAGTAACTAAAATAATAATGTGTAAGTTTATGTATGTTTAAATATTTCCAGAAATATATGTAGAATATATGCATATATATGTATATAGAGAGAAAGTGAGTGAGAGGCGTAGGAGGAGAAAAATGTTGCTGCACCGTTGGTGGGAATGTGAACTGTTGCAGCCACTGTGGAAGACAGTATGGAGGTTCCTCAAAAGATTAAAAAGAGAATTACCATATGATCCAGTCATTCCACTATTGGGCATTTACCCAAAGAAAATGAAAAAACTAATT
The DNA here is from genome assembly GCF_048418805.1 of Vulpes vulpes. Classification (NCBI taxonomy): domain Eukaryota; kingdom Metazoa; phylum Chordata; class Mammalia; order Carnivora; family Canidae; genus Vulpes; species Vulpes vulpes. Next base: position 76,641,382 of record NC_132786.1, on the reverse strand, counting down.
TCAAAAGATACATGCACCACTATGTTTATTGCAGCATTATTTACGATAACTACAATATGGAAGCAGCTCAAGTGTCCTTCTGCAGATGAATGGATAAAGAAGATGTGGTATACACACATGCACACACACACACACACACACACACACACACAAAGGAGTATTATTCAGCAATCAAAAAATGAGATCTTGCCTTTTGTACAACATGGATGAACCTAGGGGATATAATGCTAAGTGAGGTAAGACAAAGACAAATACCACGTGACTTCACTTATATGTGGAATTTAAGAAACAAAACAAGCTACCAAACAGAATAATGAGATAAACAAATAAATGGATTCCTAAACACAGAGAACAAATTGGTGGTTACCAGAGAGGAGGTGGGTGGGGAAATGGGTGAAATAGGTGAAGGGGATTAAAAGTATATTTATCATGATGAGCACTGAGTAATATAAACTTGTTGGATCATATATTGTATACCTGAAACTAATATAACCCTGTGTGTTAATTATATTACAATAAATTTTTTTTAAAAGAAAAAGAATGGCATAAACTTTCTCAGTGTTAAAGAAAGAAAAAATAAGTAGGTGCCTCTCATCTTATTACTGTCTCTCAGTGTCCTGTATTTTTCCTGGAGCACTTAATATTCTGCAGTTTCTTTATTTGCCTATTTGTTTATTGTCCATAGGTCATGTTTGGTTATAATTTTATGGATATTATTATGATTTTCTTTTGTATTTCTTTTTTTGTAGTAGTTAAATGTAAAACCAGAAAACAATGTGTATAGTAGTAGTATTTGCCATAAATAGAGGAAAGATATGGATCTGTAATCCAGGAATAGAAATGACAAGAGGATTCTTATGACTTACTAACAAAATGACAAAAAGAAACTCAACTTTTCCCAAGCAAGAGAGTCTCCATTAGTTTATTTTTCTAGACTGGAGTGTGAACTACGGTTAGGCTACCATTGTCTTTCTCTGCTGTTTTGGTGATTTCCTACATCAACGGTTTATCTTATTAATATGTTTCTTTTTTTAGCTCTTTCATAAATTCTCCTGTGAGATATGAAGTGAGGCCTCCAGGGTTGGAAAGATCACTGGGTTTATGGATTCACAGATTGTGAACTGGTGATACTATCTTGTCATACTCTTCTTCCAAAGGATTTATACCCCCATTTAAGTGCCTCATAATGTCTGAGGCAGCTTTAAAATTTTAATTTTTTTTTTTTTACTTATTTATGATAGTCACAGAGAGAGAGAGAGAGGCAGAGACACAGGCAGAGGGAGAAGCAGGCTCCATGCACCGGGAGCCTGATGTGGGATTCGATCCCGGGTCTCCAGGATCGCGCCCTGGGCCAAAGGCAGGCGCCAAACCGCTGCGCCACCCAGGGATCCCTAAAATTTTAAATTATTATTAAATATTATATATACATTCATGTGCATGTCATGTGTACATATATTTGTGTGTTCTGCTGTATATGTTTATTTAGTTAAGTGGTTTCTAACATAGGCACCACTGAACCCTAGTGAACCATGGAATTAGTGTAGGCTTTCCAAAATATATCTGTGCTTGGCTCATTGCCCAAACACCAAATTAATATCTTTTACAAACACAATTTTTCAGTAGTATAGAGATGCCATTAGGATAGCTAAAATCCGTTTTTGAAAGTGTTTCATAATTCACGGCACCAATTTGCCATGTATTTTTAAATATTTAATATCCAACTATGATTCTGTAGGAGTCTAAGACAATTTGAAATTTTAAAAGAAATTTCCACAGCTTTGCCTCTGAGGAGGTACAAAATGGAGTGCTTTTGGAGTAGGGGACTATTATTTTTTAAGATGGAGGAAATAGAGCAAACTGTTGATATTTGTTACAATGTTTATTATATAGCATTCTAAGTAATTCAGTATGTTTAAAATGCTTTAATAATTTTTAAAAATAGGTGATTATGCTTGAAAACATAGAGACATTTATCTAATTTAGCTTTTTTACCTGAGAAATACTCAAAGTGTGGTCCAGGGATCCCTGAGAAAGTTTAATGAGGTCAAAACTCTTTTTGTGTTTATACTAAGACATTATTTACTTTTCATTCTTTTCTCTCTGAAGCATGTCCCAGAGATTGCATGACATGTGATATTGCAGCAGATGGAATGCAAAAGCAGGTATAAGGATCTAGTTATTTTCTATAAAACCAGAAATTAAAGAGATTTATAAAAATATAAAACAGTGCCACTGTTTCACTGTTTTTGTTTTAGAAGATACATTTTCATAAATCTATCGTTTCATTAACATATAGTAAGCTTATTATTTTAAATAAATGAAAACCAAATATTTTCTCAGTTTAAATTGCTAATATAGTAAATATAGGTCTATATAACACTTGTAAACAAACCTCTGGGATTCTCCTACTTTTTAAAAGTATGAAGGGGCATTGAGGCTGAATGGTTCTAGCACTACTGTCTCAGGTTATACAAATATACTCTCCACCGTGCTTGTAGAAGGAGGTCAACTCTGGTACTTATTTGATAATTTCAACTCCAATAACTTAATGAATTTTTGGTGATTCCAAAATAAAGAACTCTACATTATTCTTAATTCTTTTTGTATGTCGAAGCCCTGTATAATAATCTATTTGGTAACATGAGAAAGTAAAAGCTTAATAAGCAGTGTTCTCCCTCTTTTTGTTTCCAAAGAAGTAAATCAGTAAGCGATCAAAATTATATTCTTTGCTAACAATTTCAGCATTCCTTTCATTCTATCAAATACACCTACTATAAGAATAAAGTATTATATGGCTAGTGCTTTCTTTCATCTGATAGAGCTAATAACTTAATACTAGATTTCATGGTCATACAACTTACTACTGACTGGATGCCTGTTGACATCAATTTCCATTTACTGTGATGTTTATTAATGTCACATATTCCTCCAGTTCAACCTAATGCCTAAGAATAGACTGGATCAAATGGGTTAGGTTTGCCATTAGTATGTGTGAGACTATGCTCAGTAGTCAAAAGTCACTGTTTCTTTCAGCAAGAGAATAAACATGCAACCTCCCAGAAAGAGCGAAGGGAAATGAGTTCCACTCTAGAATGCTCCATTGTTAGTTTGTCGAGCATATTTGATTAATAGTCCCTTTCTCCCTGTGTTATATTTTTGTATCACTCATTCCAGAGCATTAATAGGAACCCAAGAAGATGTGCAGATCTGATACATTTTAGTCCAAGCAAGAATGCAGATTAAAATACCCAGGTAGTAGTTATATGTGTGGGAATGGAACTCTTAAAAAGCATGCTCAGGGAAGGAAAACACAGTAAGGAGAAGTTTCAAAATCACCTCATTAGAAACTGCATACACTGGAGAAGGTGGAGGGATTCATAGTAGTTTTTTGTTTTTTGTTTTTTAAATAAACACAATATGTAAATTTTAGAAATGTAGATAACATTTTTAAATTTAAGCATCCCAGTGAGAATATGATAGGTTTCCACTGTCTTCCAATCTTATGAAGACAATTTGGAGGACTATCAAAGCACCATGGTTGACATTTATCAAATTTTTTAGAGAAAAAATCTAGAGAATAATAAAATGAAAAATCCATTTGGAGAAGTTTAGAAATTCTTTCCAGGCTGAGATTCGGTCCCAGATTTCAGATATCAGTCTGTAGATCAATTGTGTCCCATGTAATCTGATCCCTTGTCCTTTTATTGTTCTTTTCTGAGTCAATGATGTCAATAAGTAAAACTGAAATTTAAAGTGTTTTATTTTTCAGACTTTATATTACTAATCCCAAAGGCTCTAAAGGATTTTTTTTGGAGTAGTCAAGAGCTATTTTGCACTTTCCAACTAGGGCCCAGCAGAATGGCTCCTGCAAAGAAGGGTGGCGAGAAGAAGGGTCGTTCTGCCATCAACGAGGTAGTGACCAGAGAATACACCATCAACATTCACTAACGTATCCATGGAGTGGGTTTCAAGCAGCGTGCTGCTCGGGCACTCCAAGAGATCCGGAAATTTGCCATGAGGGAGATGGGAACTCCAGATGTGCGCATTGACACGAGGCTCAACAAAGCTGTCTGGGCCAAGGGAATAAGGAATGTTCCATACCATATCCGTGTGCGGTTGTCCAGAAAACGTAATGAGGATGAAGATTCACCAAACAAGTTCTACACGCTGGTTACCTATGTACCTGTCACCACTTTCAAAAATCTACAGACTGTTAATGTGGATGAGAACTAATCGCTGATTGTCAAATAAAGGTATAAAACTGAAGAAAAAAAAAAAGCTATTTTGCTGTTACTTGAGTAAAATTGCATAGTGGGCTGGCATTTAGAATAATTAAGTTTAGTTTGTTACTACAAATTTTGACTTTCTCTAACTTAAATATGTCAAATTATCAAACTATGGTCACTCAAGAGCCTCGATCAGAATTCTTATGTTTTGACATATTCATTTTGACAATTCTCAGATTTATAAAGTCCTAATCATTTAAACTCCTATGTATTTAATAGTTTCTCATCTCTGATGGATGCACTGAGCTAAAGAGGCTTCACCTCATCATGATAGATGGTTCTACTGCTGTGCATAGGCAAAAGGTGCAATAAATTATTGTGGCCAAAAAAGAGTTTGAAATCTTAAGTCCAATTTGATCTGACCACTTTCTATATTTTGCAAGGTCATTTTTAACTGTCATGCCTATTGTTGCTATCCCTTCTTGTACATAATATAAATGATTATTATGTAACTGTTTATGAATTAAAAGTGCATCCAAATATTAGAAGTGTTTCAGACTTTTTTCATAAGTGTTTATAATTCAAGTAAAATAAGTAATCATGCTGTTTTACAGGAAGAAATAGGTTTAGAAATGCATATTTCCAAGTTATCATTTTATAGATAAGTAAACTGAGGCCTAAGTTGAATAAGTAAATGAAAAATAAAAACAGGGCTTACATTCTTGTTCCTGAACTTTTTACTGATGATCTTTCCAATACTAGACACTGATATTCCCCCTATTTAAAAATTTATTTATTTATTTATTTATTTATTTATTTATTATTTATTATTTATTTGAGAGAGAGCATGAGTGTATTGGGGGAAGGTCAGAGAAAGAGAGAGAGAGAGAGAGAGAGATAAGAGAGAGAATCCTCAAGCAGACTCCCCGCTAAGCCCAGAGTCCAACCTGGGTGGGGCTTGATTCCAGGGCCTTGAGATGATGAGCCTAGCAGATCCTATGCCCAACCAACTGCACTACCCAGGCATCCCTACCCTGCCCCCCCCTTTAAAAATGGAGGTATTTATCAGCTTCCAATTTCCCATTATTATGAATTTAGGATTAAAGGCTCTATTAAATCAACAATATCTGCAACATTTTAGCAAAAACATTTTAATAGTATTTCAGTTTTAGTACTTAAAAATAGAACCCCTTATTCTGAAGACAGTAAAACACAGCCATTGTAAATGATCCCTTATATACACTCATGACAGTACCACTAATTTTTTTTTACAAAAAATAAATCTATGTATGTAAGAATGTGTTTGTCTTTCAGGAATGTCATCCTTGCATAAAGATGGAAACCAAAAGTTTAGTGTACTTAAAACTAGAAGTGATGGTCATTAAAATAAATTCTATTCTTAGAAAGCTGAAATCAAGTTATTTGATGAAACAGCTAGAAAACCTGGAAAGGTTGTTCTTTCTTTCAAGGGACAAGACAGAAAGCAAGATGGGACATTCAGAGCTATGTTCCTTGTTTCCATATTGAAAAATCTTGAAATCAGAAGTTGATGCCATTTTAATAGTGTATCTCATTGCCATCAGTTAGTGTATTTCAGTAGGTGTTTCCTCCTGTCTGGGTTTGTTAATGTGTTCACACAGCCTGCCATCGGAGAAGGAGTTTTCCCTGGCGGCCATGACCTAATTTCAAGGTTCTGGCAGACAAATGCAGGCAACGGACAGCCCAGGTTTTCCTATTTAGCATATTAATCGCTTACATTTTTATCATGCAGCCACGATAAGAGGAAACTTGTGAAAGATTTGCCAATCATTCTCAAATCAAGCTGATTGCACTCCTGTAGACCTCATATTTCCTTGCAGAGTTTCTTTTTTTTGCAGGTATCTCTGAGTTTCTGAAATTTCTGACTGGTGTTTGACTTGAACGCATGCTGTGTATAATAGAAAGTTATTGGGTTCTAGAATATGCCAGAGCTCACTAGCATATTGCCTAAGCAGGACTCTGTAGATGACTTTTTTTTCCCCCCCTTCTAATTTCCTTTCATGCTTGTACCTGCAATCCAAGGACGGACATCTCCTTCTCCAAGGAAGCAGAAACAAGGAGTGCTTAGCCAGAGCCAAATTTTCTGATCATGTGCATCCTTAGTGATGGAATAAGAGGAATCTTATTGAATTATATTCAAAAGCTTATTACTTATGTTGGGAAAGAAATGTCAGTGTTCGAAAATGTTACAGAATCGTTTCTATGGGAAAATCTTTGGGCTTGCCTGGAACATTTTCCTATTTTTATTTCTTGGTAAATATTGTTAAATGTTTACTTTTTGCATTCTTAGGCAGGAAATGAAATAGACTGATCTTTCTAAAAGGAAAAATTGTTCTTAGGCTCATTTAATTGACTTTTAACTTGATTTGTTTGTTTTGATGACATGATTTTTGGCCAAAACATATTTTTTTCTTTCAAGTAGTCAATGTGCTACTGCTGCTATGAAAAGGAAGTTTAATAATAAGTATATTGGTGTTTTTTAACTATCAAGTTGAGACTTCATGTCTTTTTGGGAGTTTAGCTAAAGGTCACTGATAAAACTGATGGAAAAACAAAGGACAGTTCTGAGAAATCATGCAGTTTTTTTCTTTTACATGTCATGGGTTCAGTTATGGCTGTGCATATGTTTCCCTAGAGGCATTTATAGTGGGAAGTAAGAAGTCACCAAACACAGCTGATGTGAAGAGAGAGTCAGCTTACTTAGAAAGAAGACAGAAGACTTATCTTCTGGTAGTCAAGACACTAAAAATTATCTGAAGGTAAGAGTAAGATAAAAGATTGTGTATATGCAAGAATAGGTTTCTTAAAAACTACCAGCCAAAGTTTGTGATGTCTCATTCTCTTATCTCTAAGGCAGCCATATTTTACCATTTTATACATAAATAAAAATGACTTCCAGCCTTATTTGATTACAGACTGAATTACTCTGTCACAGGATGACAAGCATTGACAAATAGGTTCCCCATAATGAAAAGTCTAGCAGGCCCTGTGTTCTCAGGAAAGGTGCAAAGAGAAAACCAGGCAGATTTTCCTTTCATTCATGCTCTTTTACATAGGACCTAGAGTACTGTCAATCTCTACTAGGTCAATAGGTCACCTGGAAGGTCTCATATTTGGCAGGGCAATGTAAGTTTCAGAGTAATTTATCTGACTAGCAACCCGAGGTCAATATAGCAAAATTTGAAAGATCAATTAAGTTGTGGGAAAGGAAGGACATAAATGTTGCCCACTTGTCAACATATGTAAAAACATCCATTTTTAATTAGATCAATGACAGAATTCCATTTTCGGACTCCAGTCTTTTTAATGAGGCAGTAAAAATCATCAAAATGATGGGTTTTGCTTCTTTATTATAAATAATTATTTATTATTTGCTTCTTTATTATAAAATTTGACAGGTTTTTTTGTACATTGCAAATACTCTAAAACTACATTGACTTTGTGCATTAGCTAAACTGCCTGGGTACTCTCTCTTTCTAAGTACTACTCACTCCTGGAGGTAGAGAAGATAGTGCAAGGACTTCAAATCCATGGGATGCAGATCCTCGATGTAAAGAGCTGATTCATATTTGTGGTCTCCTGTTTGTCCCATAAAAGAGAGTCGATAGCTGTTTGAATCAATGAATGTATAAACTGTGCATTAATAAAGATGTTTGTCTAGGGAGGAGGATAAGAGACCTGAATTCTTCTTGGGTACCCCAAGTGATAGTCACCTTTCAGTAGTTAAACTTGTGTAGCTTTGAAGTGGAGGCATCAAAGAAAAAGAAACAGCATTTTTACTGTACTTAAAAAGGAGATGCCGTTATGTAAGATTTTACAGTTTAGACTTAAAAAAGAAAATGACTTTTTCTTTTGCAGAAAAGAAGGATGCAAATCTGTATCCTTCACCATATGCCATAAGAAAAAAATCACAGATGTTAAAGAGAACACAGGCTGAAGGAAGCAGACTAGCTCTAAAGACTGGAGTCTTCATTTACAGCTCCACAATAAATCAAAATTCAATATTTAATAAGCATATTAAACAGGAGGAAAGCTGTTGTAAAATACGCGTTTAAAGTAAACTGCCTGCAACCACATGTGTCTCCAGACCTTCAGATTTGCTTTCACCCGTGAGCCTTGGAACACATTTTGTTGGACTGGCTAGCCTGTCCTTTATGTACTCTTTTACTCTTCTCTTTTGTCCCTTAGGACTCATGTCCTAAGTGTTGCCTCCTAAATCCTTCCCTGACTTCCTGGAGCTCTCTCCCACACTCTCTAGCAACATATTATATATGCCTCTCTTTCTTCATCCACTTTTACTCCAGCTGGAATTTGAGCACCTTAGTGCATAAATTATGTCTTGTTTGTAATAGTTCCTCCAGCTTCTAGTCCAACACTTGCTGCATGTGAACAAATTTTTATTATTTTTTATTTCTTATTAAAGCAAAATCAGAAATTCAGGAACAAGAACACATAAAGAAATGAGGTCCTAATGTAGGCAAAGAGGACATAGCAATCATTGGATGTGTAACAAGTCTAGGAGAATAAATCAGAACAGGACAAAAACTACAACAAATCTATAGTCACATATTCTATTTTTTCACCTATTACAATTGATAAAGTCTAAAGCCATCACCATCACTAATGTATTAGAAACCATCTCTTTTAGGGGCACCCATGTGGTGCAGTTGGCAGAGCACTTGACTCTAGGGTTCAACCCAGGTCCTGACCTCAGGGTTGTAGGTCTAACCCCACTTCAGGTTCTGCACTCAGGATAGAGTCTGCTTGAGATTCTCTCTCCCTCCGCCTTTGTCCCTCCCTCTGCTCCTACTCTCTCTCTTAAATAAATAAATAAATAAATAAATAAATAAATAAATAAATAAACTTAAAAAAAGAAAGAGACCATCTCTTTTGGCCAACTGAGGACTTTATCTATTCTCTTTAATACTTTTTTTTTTTTTAAAGATTTTATTTATTTATTTGAGAGAGAGAGAGAGAGCATGAGAGGGAGGAGCATCTGAGGGAGAGGCAGACTCCGTGGTGAGTGGGGAGGCTAGACATGGGGCTCCATCTTGGCACCCCAGGATCATGTCCTGAGCTAAAGGCAGACACTTCACCAACTGAACCTCACAGTGCTCCTATTTTTTTAATATTTAAAATTCATTAAAGTGAAGTTGTCAGTAATATATTGTGACTTTTAAAGATTGAAACACCTGTATTTAGTTATTTGATTCTCTGTTTTCTTGATTAGTTTTACTAGGAATATATCAGTTTTGAGTCCTCAAAGAATCAAAATTTTAATCTGATTCTTTCTCTTGTGTTTGTTATTAAGTCTTTTTTAGTTCTTATTTTCTTCCATTTTCTTTGATTTTAATTTGCTGCCATATTTTCAATTTATTGTGATACTTAGAACAAATAGCCTTTCTTTTTTACTAACAAATATGCTTAAAGCTATAAATCTCCCCTGAGCACAGATTTAGCTGCATCTAAGGGTTTTGGTTCAATTTTTAAGTTTCCCCATTTCCATTTGTAATCTGTTTCCTCATTTGTGAATATTTAAAGGTACCTTTTAAATTCTAAATTATTGGCTGCTTTCTAGCTATGTTGTATTGATTTTGAGCTTAATTCAACTATAATCTGAGAATGTACTTTTCTGATTTCATTCTTGGGAATTTATTGATATTTGTTATATTCTTAGCAAGTGGTTATTTTTACTCTATGGTTTCTTGATAGGATTTTGTAGTGTGCAGTTTTTGAGTATAAAATTCAACAGAGCCAATGAGGTAAAAATTTAAATTATGGCACAAATCTATATTCTTATTGACTTTTCTTGCCAGCCTGTTCTATAAATTACTGAGAAAAGTATGTTATTTTCCTTTCTATTTTCCCTCTTAATACTTTCAAATTTTAATGTAAATGGAGCTATGTTATAAATTTTTAGTGGACAGATGTCTTCATTATTATGAAATTATTTGTTTGTAATAATGCTCTTGTTTTGAACTCTACTCCATCTGATATTACTATGGCTAAGCCAGCAGTTTCTATTTGTTTTGTTTTTTTGTTACATTGACATGACATATCACTTTCTATATCTAGAATATATATTTCTATATATTTATAATAAAGGTGCATTTCTTGCAAACAGCATTTAGTTTTTTGTTATAGGCTAAAATGTATCCAATCTCCAATCCCAAATTTATGTTGAAGTCCTAACTCCCGGTACCACAGAATGTGACTATTTAAAGATAGTCTTTAAAGAGGTAATGAAGTTAAGACGAGGTCATTAGGGTGGACCCTAATCCATATGACTGGTATTACAAGAAAAGAAAATCTGAACACAGATGAGTACAGAAGGTAGAACATGTGAGGCCACAGGAGAAGACAACCATCTCCAAGCCAAGAAAACACACTTCAGAAGACACCAACTTTGTTGATACCTTGATCTTGAACATTCAGTCTCCTTCAGAACTGTGAGAAATACATTTTTTTTAAACCACTCAATCTGTGGTACCTTGTTATGGCATCCTTGGCAGCCACAGAACTTTTGAGTCTCCATAGTTTTGCATTTCCTAGGCTACAGTGTGTAGTCTTTTCAAGCTGGCTTTGTTCACTTAGTAATAGGTCTTTATGCTTCCTCCATGTCTTTCCAGGGCTTGATAGCTCAATTCTTTTCAGTGCTGAATAATATTCCATTGTCTGGATGTACTACGATTTATTTATCCATTCACCTACTAAAGGACATTTTGATTGCTTCTAAGTTTTGGTAATAATTTGGTAATAATTCGCGTGCAGATTTTTGTGTGGGCATGAATTTTTAACCCCTTTGGGTAAAGAGTTTAACGGCTGGAATATATGGTAAGAATATGTTTAATTGTTTTTTTTAAGATTTTATTTATATATTCATGAGAGACACAGAGAGAGAGAGAGAGAGGGACAGAGACACAGGCAGAGGGAGAAGCAGGTTCCATGTAGGGAGCCTGATGTGGGACTCAATCCGGATCTCCAGGATCATGCCCTGGGCTGAAGGTGGCGCTAAACTGCTGAGCCACCTGGGCTTCCCAGAATATGTTTAGTTTTGTAAGAAACTGCCAAACTGTCTTCTAAAGTGACTATACCATTTTGCACTGCCACCAGCAATGAATGAAAGTCCTCGTCCATATCCTTATCAGCATCTGACGTTGTCATTGTTCTGAATTTTGGCTATGATAATAGACATATAGTGGTGTCTTGTTTTAACTTGCATTTCCTTGATAAGATAGGATGTCTTTTCATATGTTTATTTGTTGTCTGTGTATCTTCCTTAGTGAGATGTCTGTTAAGGCCTTTGGCCCATTCTTAAATAAAGTTGTTTGTTTTCTTGTTATTGAGTTTTAAGAGCTCTTTGTATATTTTGGATAACAGTCCTTTATCAGCGATATCTATTGCAAATAGTCCCACACAGTCTGTGGCTTGTTTTCTCCTTCTATTGACATTGTCTTTTGCAGAGGAGAAGTTTTTAATTTTAATTAAGCCTAACTTAACAATTATTTATTCCATGAATCATTCCTTTGGTGTTGTATCTTAAAAGTCATCAGCACACCCAGGAGTTTTCCTTTGTCTTCTTAAAAGTATTTTTATATTGCTATTTTGTAAATAAATGCAGTAATAAGTTGAGGTTCTGGATGAAGTGTTCTTATTTAAGTGAAACTTTACCTCTGCTTCTGGATAAAGTTAAGATTGAGATAGAATATTTCAATTTAATTAGAACTTGAGCTTATTTATACTTAGATTTCAGTCCTTGTACAGAATACTTTTGATGCCTTACCAGAGATGTTTTGGTTTTATTTGTCTTTGGGGCCCTAAACCACATGCCCTACTCTAGCTGTTAACCAACTCCATACAGGATTCTTTCTAGATTCTTGCCATGTTTCTGGGTTTTTTCTTCTCTGGCTTCTTTTGGATTGAATTGTATTACTTATTATTTATATTCTTCTGCTGCTTGTTACTTTGTTAGTTTTACATTTTAATTTTTTTTTAAAGATTTATTCATGAGAGACACAGAGAAAGAGAGAGGAAGAGAGAGGCAGAGACATAGGCAGAGGGAGAAGCAGGCTCCCCGCGTGGAGACTGATGTTGGTCTTGATCTCGTATCCCGGGATCATGCCCTGAGCTAAAGGCAGACGCTCAACTGCTGTCACCCAGGTGTCCCTACTTTTACATTTTTAAACTTTGCTTTCATTATTTGTTCTGGAGATAAAAGTGCAAATCCTTGATTTATCAAATTTTAATATTACTTGGTATTTTCACCTTCTTTACAGAAAGTAAAGATCTTAGAACACTTTAAGATTTACCAACTTCTTGATTAATTTTTGTTATTGTACTGTGTTTTTATTCACATAAGCATTATTAAAATTATTTCTCACATACAATATTCATTTAGCTTTGTCCACATATTTAACATTTTTCATTGCTCTTTATTTCTTCCTCTAAATCTAAACCGAGTTTACTTGGAAAACACTCTTCAATGTTACATTTAGTGTTAAGTTCTTGTGATCAATTCTTTTAGTGTTTTTCTGCAAATATATTTAGACATATTTCCAGAAGGAGATTTTTCTTTGAATTCTTTATAGAATTCTAGGATGGTAGTTATTTTCTCTCAACTTTCTGGCTTCTATTTTTTTCCTTGTTGATCTGTCAGCCTGGTTATATATTTAAGTAAGTTTTACATATTATATTGGAAAATAATAAGCATAATTTCTCTTATAGTTTCTCTTATAGATGTTTTATATATATATAAATATATATATAATATATATAAAATATATATATAAAAAATATAAAAAATATATAAAATATATATAAAAATGTATATTTATATAAAAATATATATATAAAATATATATATATATATAAGTTTCTCTTATAGATGGTTGCAAGTACCAATAACAAGGGACCATCTCAAACCAATTGAATTGGTTTTAATTCAAACCAGGTATTGAATTAAATCACAGCTTCCTGTGAGGGATAATACTCTGTATTTTTAACTCACAGGTGACAAATTTTATCAGACCTTTTTCCCAGTTTTTGGGGTCTTGGTTCCAATTTTTGTTCCTCTAACACATTAGGCAGTCATAAGCATCGCTCAGCTACTCAGTCTCCTCTTCTGACACCAGTAGTTACATCGTGGGGGAAAAGTGACATTAAATGTCAAACTCACAATTCATAGTGTCTTGGACCTTCGCCAATAATTCTTTACCACCGTATGAGTTCTCCCATGCTTTCACACAATTTTTTTTCTTCATCCTGCTTTTGTAATTTTCCTTATTGTGTGAAGTGATATGAATGACTTACTCTCCATCTCTCTTAACTCCAATCAGAATTTGGTACACATATGTCCTTGTCTTCTCATGCTGCCATAATAAAATATCACAGACAAGGTGGCTTTTTAACAACAGAAATTTATTTCTCACCTTTCTGTGGACCAGAAGTCCAAGATTATGGTGCCAATATGATCAGATTCTGGCAAGGACTCTCTTTCAGGTTGCAGATTGCCAACTTCTTGCTGTATCCTCACACGGTAGAAGTTGCTAAAAAATTCTGTGGGGCTTCTTTCATAAGGGCATTAGTCCCATTCATAAGGGCTCTGCTCTCATGACCTATCATATCCCAAAGGCCCCACCTCCTAATGCTATCATCTTGGAGGTTAGGATTTCAACATATGAATTTGGGGAGGACACAAATATTCAGACCATAGCTCCATATTCTACTGAAAGTAGGATGTTCAAGAATAACCTATCTGATTCTCATTACAACTTGTCTATTTTCATTCCTCATGTTATTTGACCTATGTGACATATGCCCCAACTAATTATTATACTTTATCATGTAAAATGAGATACTTTTGAGAGTAACATGTTGACACTATTAATAAAGTGAAATAATAGTCACAAGCTGGTAGGCAAATTGTGGCAAATGGTCATTCTCTTCATATAGTTTAAAGACTGCATTTCCTTCTACATCACTGGTTGCTCCTTTTCTTCTTGTGTTGAAGGGTTTCAGAGCTCTGTCTATGGTTCCCTTCACTCAAGCTACACTTACTCTATTATTTCATTCAGTCTTATTCTTTTAGATGCCACCATTTCAATGACCGTGACTCCAAAATGTATCTCCTGAGCCCAGACTCATTTCTCAAACCAACTTTATTTATTTATTTTTTAAAAGATTTTTATTTATTCATGAGAGACACACACACACAGAGAGGAAGAGACACAGGCAGAGGGAGAAGCAGGCCTCATGCAGGGAGCCTGATGTGGGACTCGATCCTGGGATTTCAGTATCATGCCCTGGACTGAAGGCAGGCACCAAACGGCTGAGCCACCCAGAGATCCCCTCTCAAACCAACTTTAATATACAATCTGATCATCTGCTTTTTTTGAATTTGTAAGAAATATCTAAACCACAACATGTCCAAATCTCAATTCACCCCAGCCTACCTGATCTTTCTCCCAAGTCTACCCCAATTTCAGCCTTCCTCATCTCAGTGGATGGCAAATTAATGCTTCTAATTTCTAAGGGTAATATCACCGTGGTCCTCCTTGACTTCCCTTTTACTTTCATGCTTCATTTTCAATCTGTGCAAATGTTGTTGGTGCTTCCTTCAGAATATATCCAGAATTCAACTTATTTTCACCATAACTGCTATTATCTTGATCCAAGACACATCATCTATCCCATGAGCTACTGTAATAGTTTTCTAATTGGCTTCTCTCCTTCTGCCTTGGCTCCATAGCCTCCTAAGCCTATATTCAACACAGCAATCAGAATGATTCTCATAAAAGCTAAAATGTCACTTCTCTGCCAACTTCACCTAGTAAAAGTTAAAGTTCTTCTTGGGCCTACAAAGCCCTTTGTGCCCTAGAATCTTTTTACTTCCATGATCTTCTTTCTGTCACTTTTTTTTTTTTTTTAATGCATTGGTCACATATGTTTTATGTATAATGGTCATGCTCCTGCTTAAGGGCTTTTGTACTGCCTGGCAGATTTTCCCTTAGTTAATCTGCAAAACTATCTCCCTCTTGTCCTTTAAGTCTTTGCTTTATGATCATTCTAGCTAAAACTGAAATCTGTACCTCATTTCTAGGGTTCCTAGTCCTCCTAACTTGCTCTCTCTCTTCTTTCCCTACAACACTTCTCATTTGCTATTACACTGCTCTAATGTGAAGTATGCGGGTTCCACAAAGGCAGTGATCCTTATCTGTTTATGTACTGATGGATCCCAAGGGCTTTGAAGAATACCTGGCACAAAGTAGTTTTCATTAAATATTTGTAAAATGGATTAGTGAAATATGTTGACTAAAAATATCATCTGCTCCTTAGTGGAAAGCAGTTAAAAGTTAATATTGAAATGCTCAAAACAGTATATCTTACTTTTGTTTGGGTGTATTAAGTAATTCTTTTTTTAAGCTTCATTTATAAGTTCACTTATTTTCAATAAATCATTTATTAAAAATCATTCTTCTTCATCAAATTCTTAGGTAAGAAGAATAGAATGTTATAAGGATGCTCCACTTGGATGGACTTTTCTGAATATTATTCGGATACTTTGGTGCTCAGTGGGCAAAAAAAAAGCGGGGGGGAGCAATATTCCTTATTGCATCCTTCTATATAAAGCTTATTTTTGCCAGGATGGATTTGACTTTATATTTGTAGAACTGGCACCAATTACCTATGTAACTAAGGAGTATTTATTGAACAACCTTTTGAGATATTTATTACTATTCCTGCTTTATAGATAAGAAATTCACAGCTAGCTATGTTGCTGTGTCATCTGACATTTCCACTTATTCTTTTTTTATTCTGTAAATAAGGGTTAGTCTTTGACCTTTCAGATTCTTAGTTTAGGGGACAGAAAACCAACTACCTGCCAGGACCGTTAACTTTGCCTTGGTCACTTTATCTCCTCAGCTCACAGTGAAGATTGTAATAACTACAATTTTTATGCAGAGATCTTCCTGATACCCTCAGATCAGAGCAGATGCAAGAGGGTTCAGAGTCAGTCTGTGATATTGCATCTAACTTTATTTTCTCTTTGCTAACTTTCTCTGGCTGCCATAAACTTTCCCATTTTTATTAAAGACCAGAGCCAAGCCTGGTGGAGTGTGAGCAACAAAAGATGATAAAAGTTCTCAATACACATATAACTCATTTTTTTGATTCAGAAGTAATTATTTTATTGAATCTCAGACTGTCAGAACTTGAATAATTACAGCAAAAAAATTCCAGCATTTTTAATCACTTAAAAACTGCTTTTTTTTTCTCCTGCAATATTTTATTTTAGCCTTTAAGCAATTCTGTGAGATAGTAATCATTAAAGTCATATTGCAGATGAGGAAACAGGCTCAGTAAAATATCCATCCAAGACTTCACTGATGCAGAACACCTCCAAATATATCACATTTAACTTACACCACATGACTACAAATAAAAAATGAGAGACTGCTGTTGATTTGTTTGATTTTGTTTGACACAGAAGGGAGAAACACAATGGAGCAAGTGTAATGGAGCAATTTTCTTTTGAGATCATGCAGAGATTTGATTGGACTTTTTCTATCTTAACACCAAACAGGCTTCCTTTAAATTTGATATGAATTTCTAAGCAGTTATGCTATGAATTAAGTATAAATATGATATGAATTTCATATTTATATTTAAATTAATATAATAAAATTAATTAATATAATAAAATTAAATATTCATATGATATGAATTTCTAAGCAGGAAAGAAGTAACTGATTCACTTCTGCTTCAAAAGTAGCATGAATAGAGAACTGGAAATATTCCTTTTTGATAACTGCTCTTTCTATCCAATTTTATTTATTTATTTATTCGATTTTATTTATTTATTCATGAGAGACACACAGAGAGAGAGAAATATAGGCAGAGAACCTGATGTGGGACTTGATTCCAGGACCCTGGGGTCATGACCTGAGCCAAAGGCAGACACTCAACCACTGAGCCACCCAGGTGCCCCTCCAATTTTATTTTTAAAGTAAAAATCAAAACACTTTTTCTTTGCTATATTGATGCCTAATAATTCATTGATTTTGTTTTTAGTGTGGAGAATTTCTCAGCAGGTTGTACTATTTCACATAATATCTTCACGGATTATATGTAAGAATTTGGGGGGACAACCTTAAAAATTAAACTCACATGCTTTTCAACATATACTCATGTCAATTTTAATGACCTTTCTGATCATAATATATTTTGTGGGATCTTTAAAATAACTTTTTCCCCTTATCACCAAGTAGTATTTCTTGTAAAAATTTAAAAAATATATAAAAATGAAATCCATCATTGCATACTCTTTTTAATTTTCTTTTCTACCTAAAATATATATTTTAACTCCTTCCTAAATAATTACATATTTTTCTGCAATGCTGTTTTTCTGCTATAATTGCATTTATCAGTATTTTTCTCCTATGATATCACTGTTTTTCCACTTGAAGTAATTACTATGCTGAATTTTGTGTTTTATTCTTTTTCCTGCCTTTAAAAAAAATATTTTCATGGTAACACACTCAGAAAAATGCTGAAGTTATGATTTTCAAGTAATCTTCTATGTAAACACTACATTTAAACACTATCCTTGGTGTTTTTCTGTTAAACCTCTAGTGCTCTGCCAAACACAGATTTTTTTTTTTTTAAGATTTTATTTATTTATTTGACAGAGAGAAAGTGAGTGACAGGGAAAGGAAGAGAGAACCTGAAGCAGACTCCTTGCTGAGTGCAGAGCCTGACGCAGGCCTCCCATGACCACAAGACTATGACCTGAGCCAAAATCAAGAGTTGCATACTTAACTGAGTATGCAGGTTAACTGAGCCACCCAGGTGCACCCAAACATAGATTTAAGCCATTCACTAAAGGTCACTAGACACAGCAGCATAAATTTTGTGTTTAGAGAAATAGAATCTAATTAAGGAATGTGAAAACTAATAGTAAGAAGGGTAGCAAGAGAAGTTGTAGGAGAGCATGGTAGCATGCTAGATAATGCAACAGAGAGCTGAAAACATGAGAGACAGTAGCACAAAGCCTCGAGACCTTCAAAGAAGTCTAGTACCATGAAGGCCAAGACATGTCTAATGTCTAAGACATTAGATATTAGCGAGACACTGATGGCATTCCTAGGGTCATTTGTAGAGTAAATAAAGACAGACTATCAGACAGAAAAGGAGTGACTAGCAGAGAGGCTTAGCAGACAAAGAAAAGAAACAGAAGGCAATGTTTAGACAATGATTTAATCACAGAAGCTTATGGTAGTTTTGTTCATTTGCTTGTTTGCTTATAAGGGAATAGAGATTTAAGTATCTGTAGTCTGAGGGAAAAATCCAACAAGTAGTAAAGTGTTACGGGTGGGGACCAGAGCAGAGTGCTGGAGGAAATAGGAACCATGCAATCAGAGCATGGACAGGGAATGACTTATGAATGGAAGGTGCTCCAACTGATCTCTTGAGAGTGAATGAAAGGAGGAGTAATAGCATATGTATGATGAAGGTCATACATTTGACCTTCATCAAATTTGAAGGTCAAATTTGACCTGATGCCATTTTTTTTTAACCTGGTAGTTATTTTCTCAGCAAAATGATTTCTTAATGTTATAAGGGCAGCCTCAACATTTGGAATATTTTAGAAAAATGGGAGATGCTGTAATAGAAATAATATAAAAGAATAAAAGACAGGTAGGTGTTAAAGATCAAATGAAGTTGGAAAACATACGCAGTCTGAGGTTGTATGCCTTTTTCTCCTGCAGTGCTTAAGCCAAGCAGGATAAGGAAATGTGGATTTTTTTTCCTTCATATTTGGGGTATATAGTCCAAGTGGGCAAGGAGGACAAAGAGTCTTACTTTACACATCAATCATGGAGTCAAGATGTGTAGGGAAAAAAAGACCAGAAGTGTATTGAGGAAAAAAAAAAGTGTATTGAGGAAGGGGAAAGATCAAGAGGTTTGAGGTCTGTGTAGGTAAAAATCAAAGCAGCCAGAGGGAAGTGGAGGAATAGCTGGAAATAGATAAGCAACCTGGTTGTCAATGGTTTAGAATATATGTATTTAAGCTTTCATATATTACAAGGTAAAGATATTGTTGTGACTACATAAGGAAAAGATATATTGACAATCTTCCTCAAGTGTTGTTTTAAACATGACTTAAAGAAGAAATAGGCTAAAATTGTATTTAAAAGTGATGAAGCTCTGCTTGATAACTAAAGGTTTATAATACATTTATTTCAACACTATTAAGTTCCTAAGATATCAGAAACTTGCTAATAGTCAGATTGACAAATGATAATGCTATAAATAAAAAAATTCTTAGCTTTAAAATACTAAAGAATACAAAGTTTTAAGGAAATTAATAAAATAAAAGATCAGTCAAGTTCAGTCTTACTAACCTTAGCATTTCTAGGCTATATTTGTAGAAATCTCTAGAGCTGTCTCATGGGACACTGTGTGTAGCTACTGTATGTTTGCAGCACACATAACATAGAAGGAAAGAGAGAAGAAAATGTTTTTGAAATTGCTAATTCAAGTTGAGCATAAAAATATCCACTGACCTGGCACCATTCTGTCAATTTTCCTATCACTTCCTGTGTTGTTAGAAATGTATGCACCCTAAAAGGAAGGGTGGAAGCTATTAGTAATCTGTCATGAAATGAAATTGATTTTTTAAAGAATTTTAAAAATGCATCATGCCCAAGAGCTCTTTGGTACTTTACAGAGAGGGAAAGACTCAATAATTTATTTATAGTGAGTTCAGAGCTAGGTAAGGTCAATCTAAGAAATTTCTTTCATGGTTCTGGGATGAATGTAAGGAAACTAAGAGAATACTAGAAATAGTTATCTCATGCAAATTCTCTTGTTTGCTTAATATATGTTGACTAACTTCACAGTAGCGGATTATCCAGGTATTTGATTCAGTCACTTTAGTGAAAATGTCAAACATAGCAAGTGTAAAGCGTTACTGCAGATACTTATCATTATGAATTACATAGACAATAAATGGAGCCCTTATCTAACATGAAATGCCTACTGTTAAAGTAGTGTCCTTTTGAGATTTTGTATGCCCTGACATTTTGATTATTTATAAGAGTATTTTTTAGCCTTAGTAATGGAATTTCTTTTTTTTTTTTTTAGTAATGGAATTTCTTAAAGGTAGATACAGTCTTGACATTTTAATTATACAACTTGAAACGCATACTTACAGTATATTGATTGTACTTCCTGCTTGTCTGTCTGCTCTCTTTCTTTCATTCTTCCTCCTTCCTTTTTCCTTTCTGAATAAGTTCCTCTAAAAGCCAGAAGATAAGGTCAAGGTTTCCTGGTGAAACATTGGGTGGCCCTACTATCAGAGTTTAGAGCCTAAGCAAGGAAAGTGGCCAGAGATTGAAGCCCAAGTGAGAAAAGTGGTCATCTAGTGGTGATCTGGTGGAGATATGTTACATAGGAGATATCGATGAAATAGATTCAGAGCAATAGGAGCTAGGTTTCTCATTGCCAAAGAAGTTATAAAGATGGAAAGATAGAAAGAATGAACCTGTTGTGGTACATTGGAATTGGAATTGTGGGGGGAATATATAATTTTCAATATATATGGGTAAATGGAGAAAAAAATAGATGTGTGTGTGTGTGTGTGTGTGTGTGTGTGTGTGTGTGTATCCTAGCTCGATCCACTGAAAGGACTGGGTAGCATTGGCACCCCAAACACAGTAAGCACACATAGTGCCAGATCTTGGCTTCTAAGTACTATTCCCCACTAAAAGAAACTAGAGTTTGCTGGAGAAATGGCTGATACAAAATGACCCCAGAACCTATTGTGTTGGAAAGTAAGATAGTGAGGTATGTTAAAAGGACACAAGGCCACCCTGAAGGAGCTCCCACTGGCCAAATTGGGCAAAATTTGGGCATTAAAATAAATAATAGTAATAACTGTTTATAACCCATCAAACAGTATAGGAATCCATGGGTCCATGCTGATGTAAATAAAACAAATAAATAGATGAGAAAAAAACAGCCTTTCCTGTAGTAGAATTCAACTGATAGATGTGGAAGGAATGGTAGAAGTAGGAATGTACTATTTCATTGTCAATCTTCCCATTTTGATGGATATTTAAGTAGAAGAATGTTCGTATTCTTGGGAAACTACAAGGTTAATTGGATATGACATTGGCAAATCACTTCCAAAGATTCAGGGACAAAAATTCTTTCTATTCTTTTTGCAAGCTACATTCTTATAAGCTTGAAATTATTTAAAAATGCAACTTTATAACTCTATGCTGACCACAAGAAAACTGTCTTTGCTTTCCAAAGAGATTTCCAAAAATCTTTTAGGAATTTTGGGTTTGGCAAATATAATTAATGGTTTAAATATCAATGACTATATATGTAATAGACCTTCCAAATTAAAAATCATCTCTGAGAAAAGCTTAAACTTTATGAAAATTACTAGTTAACTTATTAAACCAACCTAATAGGTTAAATAATAGATGTGACTGATATTTGATTTTTATTTACTTAATAAGCACTTGTGTAACTTTTACTTTCTTCCACGATTCTAGTATTCATTTAATCTACTCAACAAACCAATGCATTGGATATAATTATTGCAACACAGAGAGATTAAGATAGCTTTCAGTAACTTCCCCAAGGTCACACAGCTAGTATGTAGCAGAACTAGGATTCAACCACAGGTAGTTTAGTACCTGAATCCATGCTATTAACCACTTCCCTCTGTTGGAAGTCCACCTTTTCACAAGTTGTGCACCTCTTAATTTACACTGCTAAATAACAGAAATGTTGCAGAGATCCAATACAACCAGTCAATTCTGCCTAAGACTTTGTTTCTTCTGATAGGAACAACAGACTTTAAGAACATACATTTAGTTCTTTGACTTTTCAACCTTTTGAGTGCATTTAATTTAGACTGAGCCTTTCTTTTTTTTTTTTTTTTAAAGATTTTATTTATTTATTCATGAGAGATACAGAGAGGCAGAGACATGGGCGGAGGGAGAAGCAGACTCTCTGACAAGGAGCCCAATGCGGTACACAAATCCTGGACCCCAGAATCATACCCTGAGCTGAAGGCAGACGCTCAAACTTTGAGCCACACGGAGGCCCCTAGACTGAGCCTTTCTATGCAGCAAGGTTTTTTTTGTTTGTTTCTAAAAAAAGTATCTTGACCTCTCTGTAGACTTTTATCTTATTTCCCTCCCCACTAAAGACAGATTTCTTACAAGTACATTGAACAATCACAACCTCACTTTTCATTAGCTTTCAATTCACTGTATTATGAATTTAGTATCCAAAACTCCTTTTACTGTCATCTCTAAAGCATTACCGAGATTTCTAAAAGGTCAAATCTTTTGGGTTCATCCTGTTTTTAACCTCTCTTCAGCTCATGATTTTATTAAAAATATGATCTGTCTGAAGTTCCTTCTTCTCTTAGATTTTGTCACACAACTTACTTTTTACTAATAACAACTTGATTGAATAGGAATAAAATATGTACTCAGTCGTCCACTCATTTTATATCCAGAACACAGAACAAAGTGCCTTATAAATGTACCTTGCATCATGCCTTTGCCACTGTCTGGCTCTTGAATAAGAAAAAAGACTATTTCTAAATAGGAAACTTGGCAGCCATTCTTCTACTGCAAGATGGAGGTTTTTGTGGGCAGTTAGAGGGCTGTTCATCATCCGTACATCTCCCTTTCTCTGTCCAGAAAACAACTGTGCGGAAAGTATGTGGTAATTGAAGTGGCACATTGCCGCCCAAAAGCAGTCCATTTGGAAGAGATCAGATTTTTATGCATTGTGCCTTTCATGGCATCACAGCACTGGGACACCTGTATAAGGAATAATCTTAAGTATTAACTGAAAACCTTACAGACTCTAAGAATTGAAACAGAAACTGCTTATATCTATATATTTATGTACCTAAAACAGGAATCCCCTGGTAGCCAGAAAATAAAAGGACATAATGGAAAAACAAAAGAGCAAAGGAAAATGCCCCCAAACAAGGATGTGAAAACATCAGCAAGTATTAGAGAAAAAGCAATTTCCAGGAAATAATTATCCCAAAATTCAAAATAAAAATTAGAAAATTTGTTGATCCTCGTCAGTAAAGAATAAAGGGAAGGTTTTTTTGTTCTCTCCCACCCCAAAGGAAGTTTTTATTAAATAGGGGCAGAAATCCCCAGGAGGAAGATTGAGATAAATGGATAAAAGAATGAGTTATAAAAGTATGCAAAAGACATGAGGAAGAATTACAAGGTAAATAAAACCACAACAGCAGAATTTTAAAGCCTACGTAAGGTAGATGGGCTAGAACTGACGCTGAAAAATAAAAGAATAGGATCTGAAGAGTCCTCCTAGGATGCAGAAGGAAAAGTTAAAACATAAAATTAATGAGAAAAAACACAATAGATGAGAAAATGGAAATGCAACTTCAGCATTATTGATAGTGGTAAAGAAGACTTTTTGAGCAATAGGTAAGGGACATTAGATAGTATAGCTCAAACGCATTTTTCTGAAGTTAAAAAAATGAATATCAAAAAGGTCAAACATATTCTAGACAATTTCATCAAAAGCATCTCATCAAAAATACTTAATTCTAAGGAAAAACAAATTTGAAATTATCCACCAAATGAGAAAACACACACTCTTCTCTTTTCCTCAAATACAGGTCTTAATTAATTTGAGATGTTTCTATGTGCACCTACATTTTTTTTTTTTGCATTTTAAGAACTGTACATGTATCCAACTTGTCTTTCATAAGTAAAAGAAACAGGTAATCTTTAATATGAAGAGGCTGTGAAAGTACATCACCCACATGCTCTTTTTTTTTCTTTAAAAACTATGTATTTATTTGAGAAAGGGAGAAAGAGAGAGCACATGCACAAATTAGGGGAGGGGCAGAAAGGGAGGGAGGAGCAGACTCCCACTGAGTTGGGTGCCCAGATACAGCAGATCTCAGGACTCCAAAATCATGACCTGAGCTGAAGTCAGACGCTTAATTGACTGAGCCACCCAGGCTACCCTCGACTTGCTCTTTTTAAAAGGTTTGAAAGGCTTTTTCCAGTCACGTAACACCAAAATACAGAGCTTAAAATGTGGATAATGCAAAAAGAAAAGATTTTGCATTGAGACTATTGCTGGAAAAGATAATAGCAAAACCATCTAGCCAGCTAGATGGAAAATATACAAAAGAGCAATAAAAAGCCAATAATAGGAAATCATAGAAAATGTAAAGCATCAACAAAATGACAGGAGAGAAATCACATATCATTTTTATGGCCCTTTCACTCTCCTTGTCTACATGGGAAACTCGGACAGCTTGCTTCTATCGATACACCCCATATTCCCCTAATACTAGCAGGCTTACCATCATTGCAAACTCACTGAGAGACCAACTCCATAGTCTCTTATTTGTGCTTATGTCCATGGCCCTTTAAGGAACTAGCAGAAAACGCTATCATGCTCTATTTTTCTATTCACTTTGGCCACTACATGCATTCCAAACTTCCCAGATTATCCCTTTATTACAAAGGAATACCTGAGCAGGCAAAACGTTGACCTTAAAAGCTCCAAGGGATATTCAAAGGCCACTCGCATCATATCTAGTGGTTCTTGATCTTATTAGATCCAATGTCCTGCTCCTAAGACAAATATTTTCTAGTGGTTGCTTTACTCTTCTGATGTGAAATTTATAGGCAATACAACCTATGTGCATGCACAACTAAAAATGATCATACTGGGGTAATATAAAGGGAAAAATAAAATTATTTATTATAAAATAAAATGAAATAATTTTATTTGTAACAAAATAATCTGTGTGTGCTCTTACTGTTCAGGCATGACAACACTAGAAGACATAATGAAGGGTTAGGTGTTTGCAATGACATGTGGAGTCATCAAAATATGAGAGCTGCAAAGGCAGACTGATGCAGGTATGCTTTATTGCAACTCAGCTAGAGAGCTAGTGTGTTTGGTAATGTGATTTTCTAAAATGTTGAATAACTCCATATTTCCAAACAGAACACAGTATAGTCTTCCATAAAGGTAAATGGCAGTTCCCATTCTTGGAAGATTTAGTGGAAATTAAAATTGTGCAGAAAATCTTTATATGTAAAATAAAGATAGGTTCTAGGTGGACATAATTATGAGCAAGTTTTTTTATCTACATTAATATTTAGTGGGGTATTCCAAGTTTGTGTGTTGATGTGTGATGAACTTTTGTGGGGGACTGTATCATTCATTACAGAATATCAAGAAACTTTAGCACCCTTCCATTAATCAAAAGTGTTGTCACCCAATCATTGTAACAACTAAAAAACTTCCACAGATTTCCAAAACAACCCCTAGGGGGCGGTGCTACCTTTGTTGAAAAATTTTTATCTAGAATTAGCCTAAGTTTATTACAGCTAGGAAGGAGTATTGTAAGCTCTAACTTCCGCTTTATCTGAAAGTAATTATAAACTTATCCATATTAACAGAAAGCAATTTGAGATGTTCCCAGAAAAAAAAACCCTGACCATCTGAACTATTTGTATTCCCACTTTTAGTACAGTTAAACTCAATTTCAGACCTGGTTCTTTCTTGTTTTGAAGTTGAAGGACTTCTACATTAAAAATGATTATTCTTAAATTCTCTAAAAGCTGAGAATCATCAAAATTTTGTGACTGTTATGATAGAATTTATTCTAGCTCTTCTAAGGGAAAGAAAAAGTATTTTGCTTATACATGCAGTGCCTTTATTTTATGATACTAAATCATTATAAATAAATAAGTAAATATGTTCTAAATTATGTAAAATGATAGGAGAATAACTTGATGACCTAAAAGATTCCACAGTTATATTAAAGGCAAATAGAAAACAATATTAGTGTATGTAAATAATATGAATATAAATGCTAGATGAAATGTGTGATCAGAATGGGTACAATTCATTGAAGAGGCATTTCTGTGTAAGAGGTTCTAAAACTAAGGTAAAGTATAGAATGTACTTGAGGAGAGTTCATGGATTGTACTTAAGGAGAGTTCATGGAACATGAGAAGACAAAGTAGAAACAGCTGAGGTTACACATGTTGTAGAATAAACAGTGCTTTAATTACCAAAATCTAAAGAGAAGGTAAAATTCCACTATGTCTCCTTTTGAAAGGGTCTTTACTTTGGTATTTTTCATTTATTTTAGGAAGGCATGGAAAAGTAGTCTTGATCATACTAACAGGACTTTTTGAGCTAGGGACTATCTTTACTGAGGGCATGGATCACATTCTTGACTTTTACACTTTAGTTTCTAATCCACAGCAGTATTTGGTACTTTTCTATTCCTCCAGGAATTTTTTGAGAAATAACAAGTATTCTCTGATTATTAACGTATAATTCAGGACACTGGTCCAGACTATAGCAAAACTGTACTTACTCCTAGAAACATCAATGACTCAATTTTGGAGTCCTGCACAAATAACAGTTAACAGCTAAACTGCTGAAATTCTGTGGGCTTTGCATAGCCCAAATTTCTACTTCAGCTAATTTACATTTTTTATATTTAATTATTCTCTCTATATACTTATTCAAGTTCCCAAGTAAGACAAGTGTTTGGCTATATTAATACATGCATGTATACATGTGAGTATGTGCACATACATGTGTATGATACATATATCTATACACACACTGTGTATGCATACATAGTGAATGTATTAAATTTAGTAAGAAAAATAAGTACATCTGTTACTGAAATTATAAGCTTTCTTTTTAAATATTTCAACAAATTACTAGTTTGGAATAATGTAAACCAAAGGATTATAAAACAAAGTGCCATATTAGCAAAATACCATTAATGCCCCAACTTCAAACCAGTTATATCAACTCATGGAAAAGCTTTCTAACATTATAAGTAAAATAAAACAGGGTGGCAAAATATGCCAAATTTAAAACAACTATGTCAATTCAAGGACAAAATTAATTATCTAAATTATCCCAGCAGGTTTGGTGGTCTTCTTTTTGTACAGGACACCTGCTTTCCCCATTCTTGTCATCCTGGCTTCTCATACTCATACCCATAACCCTGTCATTGACCAAGTGATTGTTTAAGAGCATTGTGATTTCTAAAAGGATGTGTTTGGGGGTCATATTTAAACCATTGTCAGTTGCTATTATAATTACAGTGATTGTTATCTAGTGAAAGGTTTTTTGGCAGATTTCCACCAGAAGGCTAAAACTTGCATCCAAGTTTATTTTCATTAAGCTGTGGGGGTTTGTCATTCTATTTAAAATGAGATTTAAATCCACTTTTTTATTGTTTTAAATAATTTTAGCTTTATTGAATTCTATAACTATCAAAAAGGGCTTTTGAATCAATTTACAAATCAATGTCTTAAAGACTGCAAAGTCAGGATATTAAACCATATATCATGCATGCTTACAGTATCAGTTAATAAAACAGATATTTACATAAAGTATAGTATTTTTTTCTGAACTTTTTTTTGTGAAGGAGGACATTTATAAAACTATGAACTATTTTTTTTGTTTGTTTGTTTTTTTTAAAAAAACATGTTGTTCAGATGCCTGGGTGGCTCAGTGGTTGAGCATCTGCCTTTGACTCAGGGCGTGATCCCGGGATTGAATCCCACATTGGGCTTCCTGCATGGAACCTGCTTGTCCCTCCACCTATGTCTCTGTCTCTCTCATTCTCTCTTTGTTTCTCTTGTGTATAAATAAATAAAATCTTTAAAAAAATTTTTAAAACTCACGTTATACCTTGTGAACAGTGTTATACCTATAGCTATACCTCTGTGCTTAAGTTAATTCTGAATCAATAGGAAAATAATTTCACTAAGAAATTTCACTTCCATAAACTATTGGTTACATAGAAGAAGCTAAGAGATTTATAACAGCTATTTATTAATCAGGGTCCTGAAAGGGTATGCTATATTTAATGAGAAAATATAAAAAATGGTCTATTATCTGAAAATTTTGGTTACTCTATTGTATTCTGTACATAACTATGTATACTGAAAGAAGAGAGGAAATAACACTACCACCCTGAAAATAAAAAGCCCTTCTTACACTTTTTTCACCAGAATTATTTTCTAAGTAAAAGCTCAGTAAATAACCTCTTCCAGACAGAAATGGACAAAAGTAAAACACAAATGAAGGGTAGACATAAGACTACCTGATAATCAAGATAACACTCCAAATATTAACAATGCAAAGTTCTTTTTGCATTTTTAGAGCTTATACATACTTCCTAAACTAGTTGTGTGACTTCCAGCGTTTTAAAATATAAGTGCTCCTAACTATTTCTAGTTTGGTGCTGCCCAAGTGAAATAGATGTTTCTCAAATAAACTCTAAACATTTTTAATATGTCTGTTTTTCTTTTAGCAAACCTGTAAACTGGTATTAACAGACCCATTTGTGGATTATTAACACCTCCATGTTTAGGCTTTCATACTTTAGTTAATCTAACATATTTGCTGGGTGATAAAGAATTGGTATATGATGGTTCTTTTCAACGATGAAAAGATCAGGAAAAACAAACATTGTTTCCTTTACAGTTGATGTCACAAGGTTGAATTCAAATCAAGTAACATTTTGAGAACTCTCACATTCAAACTTAGTAGAATTGATGATGTAAAGATTATCTTCCATTTGAATGGAAATATTTGTGAATATGCTTCATACTTGTCAAGTACTCATGAATATAAAATATTATTACTATATTTTTTCATTAAGTCATCTTAAGTAAAAAAAAATCATTTTTTGTGAAGAATTTTAATTATCCTTTAAATTATCCTTCCTAAAAGTACTTATTGGGAACTTCAACATAATTAAAAAAAATTCTAAGTGTGATTTTTATTCTTGGAAGAATATCGTTTAGAATATTCTAAAACATCGATTTCTTATTGCTTTACCTACTTTAAAAATATTTTTTTCCTGTTTTTTTCCTCAATGTCAGACAGTTTGGTTTAATGTACACATTATTTTGCACTTAAAAAGATTATTTCATATGCATTTGATAAATTAGTTTAATGCCGGTTTTGACATGATTCTCATTTCATCCTCGAATCTGTATGCTTCAATGCACACAGATAAACATATTGACAAATAGAAGAAAAACACTGGAAGAATCACAAGTTAATTCTCTGCTTGTAATAATGTAAGATGAAAGAAAGAAAAAAATGCTAATGCTATATAGGTCAAAGAGAGAGAGGGGAGGAAATCTGCTTATTTTTTCAATATGTCATTGTTTCTTAAACAAGAACAATGAAACACTGACCATAAATGGCTTAATTAATCTCCAGGCACAGCCTCTAGTATTGCCCCAGATTTGGGCTGACTTTTTTTTTTTTTTTTAATTTTTATTTATTTATGATAGTCACACAGAGAGAGAGAGAGAGGCAGAGACAGGCAGAGGGAGAAGCAGGCTCCATGCCGGGAGCCCGACGTGGGATTCGATCCGGGGTCTCCGGGATCGCGCCCTGGGCCAAAGGCAGGCGTCAAACCGCTGCACCACCCAGGGTTCCCTGCCCCAGATTTGGGCTGACATTTGATGACAATGTAAGACATTTGTCTCTCGGGAATCTACTGTTTAGTTGGCCTTACATTTGTTGTTATAGTTAAAACCACAGGAATGAAGGTTTTCAGAGAATCACAAATTGGACTAAGAATGAATGGAACAGTATGTTCTAGATCACAGGCCACTTCTATGTATCTGTATTCCTAACATAATGCTAATAATGCTCATTTAATTTTTTTATATGTAAGAAAGAAGCTTTTAATTTTAGATAGAGACGATCATATCAACCAATGGTAAATATCAACAGAAAAACACCAATTCTTTTTAAAGTACAATTTATATAATGGATAGATGATTCTAACGTCACATCAATGGATTTTTTTTTTCAAAAATGAACTAATGCCTATTTTAGATTTCTATTTTGGCTCTCTGTTAAAACTTTAGATACAATATCTAAATGCTTACTTTTGCTGAATGTATGAGTATGATTCAGTAACCTGTTGTTGGCAGAGAAGAAGGAAAAGAAACTTTAGGTTTGCCAATTAAAGAAAAGGAAAGAAGTCTAAACTAAAATAAGATTTCTGTAAATATTAAATTTGGCATGCTTTGTGTTTGTACAACATGGAATGACCTTAAAGTTAAATCTCTTAAAATTCTGACTGAGAACAATGGTCTTTACATTTCTTCGTAATAGAAGCATGAAAAATTTGCCATATTGTCTCTCTGTCTATGTAAGTCACAGTGCCAAAAAAACAAATCTTCCACTGATATTAAAATGGGATGAAGACATTCAAAATAATTTGTAGGTTAGGATGCTTCTTAAGTGCTTAATACTTTTCCATCCTAACTATAAGTGATGTCATGGAGCACAAGCTACACCAGCTACATTGTGGACAAAAGTTATTAAAAGATGTTTTTATTCACATAATCAGCAACTTTCAGTACCTAGAAAATGATAGATATGTGGTAAATACTCAAAAATGTTTGCTGGTGGATGAATATGAAGCTATAAAAATTGCATAATAAACAGCCTATTTTAAAAAGTATCTTTTCACCAGAGGTATTGGTACAACTTTAGATGTTGAGAGATAATAACAAAATTATAAGTGCAGATTTGCCAGGGAGTCAGAATAAATGTTTGCCTTTTCTCTTTACCCAATCTTCCTTTCAAATGGATAGGAATGGTGGGGTTAGGGCTAGGGGGGCCTAATGGTGCCCATGTCATTCTAGGAGGAAGAATTCCACCAAAAAAAAAAAAAAAAATGCTGGGCCAGAAAGAATGATGCATTCCCCAGAGAAAGATGGAGAGCTATACTTGGAATTGTGCACATGCCTCTTAGAGAATTGGATCAAGACCCAACTAACAGAGATACATGCTAAAGGCAAGTCCATATACTCTGTTTATTGAAAACTATTGGGGGAATCAAATCTTCCTCTTTCTAATTGAGACAGAAGAAAAAACAGTGTCCAACAAGGAAAAGAAAACAATCTGCAAAGGCTCAGAGGAAG
Source organism: Vulpes vulpes (assembly GCF_048418805.1). NCBI lineage: Eukaryota > Metazoa > Chordata > Mammalia > Carnivora > Canidae > Vulpes > Vulpes vulpes. The sequence continues at coordinate 76,610,076 of NC_132786.1, read as the reverse complement.
AATACATCTATGAAAGTGATTTCTCATTGGAAAAAGTGACAATTTTAAGGTTAACAGTGGACATTAGACATGTGGGTTGTGGGCTTTCCATTCAATGTAGTGAGACTATCTAGATAAACATGACTTAATGAGGTGAGTGGCAGCTTCTCTGTTAATAAATGGATGACTCAAGAGAACTACAAAACCCCTCCTAATTCTGGCCAGATCTTCATCTATGATCTTGGATTGTCTCATTTAATATAAAAGTAGCACAAATACAAACTTTTTCTTAAAGAGACAATTTTAGGATTTTCTTATAAGCAACAGAATCAAAGAAGGAAGGAAGGAAGGAAGAAGAAAGAGAGAAAGAAAGAAAGAAAGAAAGAAAGAAAGAAAGAAAGAAAGAAAGAAAGAGAAAGGAAGAAAGAAAGAAAAAGAAGGAAGGAAGGAAGGAAGGAAGGAAGGAAGGAAGGAAGGAAGGAAGGAAGGAAGGAAGAGGCTCTCTTTATGATTTCATTGTGTTATGGACTGAATTGTGTCCTCCCAAAATTTATATGCTGAAATTCTAAATTCCAGTACCTCAGAATGTGACTATATTGGAGAAAGGGCCTTTCAGGAATGATTAAGTTAAAAGAAATCCTTTAGTCAGCTTTAACCCAATCTGATAGTCTCCTTTACAGAAGAGGAAATCTCTACTCACAGAGAGACTCTAGGGGTGTGTATGCACAGAGGAAAGACCATGTGAGAACACAGTGAGAAAGTGCTATCTACAAACCAAGACCACAGAGAAGACCAAACCTACTAACACCTTGATTTTGTACTTCCAGCCTCCAGAACCATGAGAAAATAAATTTCTGTCGTTTATGCCAACCAGTATGTGATATTTTGTTATGACAGTCCTAGCAAACAAATGTAGTTAGTATCCAAACTGCATACAAAATCTAACCATTAGAAAACCATTCTAACTCTTAAGTGCCCTTGCTAGGGGCACGTGTCTAAAGTTGAGGGTTGTGTTTTTTTTTTTTTTCTTTTGTATATGGATGAACGAGATCTTACCTATTAAATATGTTATTGGATCATGGTTCCTGAAGGTGATTAAAGTTTGTGTTTGTGTGTGTGTTTGTGTCTGTGTGTTTTATGACTTAAATATCTTTTGTGTGTGTTTTTTAGAGTTTGGTTCTTTAAAGATTTGGAGAAGATATGTAAGTTGTGAGGCACTCCATTTTTCTGATTTGTATGCTAATTATCAGGGCCTAAGTTAAATAAAGAAAAATATGTGTGCATGTAAAAAAAAAAGTTACCAGAAAATGTAAGATAAATGACACCTTGGGGACAAGAAATTTTCCATACCTCCAACAGATGGCATTTGGCATGTTACAGTGCATAAGGCAACAGCTGGTACTGTCCATTCCTTCTGTGCTAATAGGTGCCTATAGGCCCATGCTGACTAATGTTTGAGGCTAGGGCAAGCCCTTATTTAGCATAATAGCAAAATTGAATGTATAAAGTGTACAGTGGATTTCCAAATTGATAATCATTTATTCCAGAATTACTCAATCTTTGAATTATTAGGAAATGATAACACCCACATTCAAATCATGTCTTCCTTCTGACTTCCCTTTTCTCTAGACGATGCAAGTTGTCCTATTATTTCATAGCAACCCTTTCCCCACTATTTAGCCATGCCTATCATATTATTCTGCTCTGGCTGCTATAACAAAATGCCATGTACTGGGTGGTGTAAACTACAGATATTTATTTCTCAGAGTTCTGGAACCTGAGATGTCCAACAGCTAAAATCACCAAGGAATGAAGGGAAATTTCCTACTGCATCGACACAGCTGCAATAAGGAGGGTAAGGATAATAGAGTATAAAGCATGAGCTTTAAAATTGCTAGAGATTTCCAAGAAGAGGGCATGTGTGAGAGAGACAACCTCCATTTGTAAAGCCTATAGAGGAATGCATATCACTAGGAGTAAGGGCAGATTTCATTTAAAAAAAGAAAATGAAGGGAACTTTCAAAATATTGGTAGAGGTTATAGAGAAATTAGCTGATGACTAATTATGAGTTCCAGAAGTTTCCCTCCAGAATGGATTTGGGAAGGATGGAAGGGTTCAGAATAAGGGATATACAGAGCTAAAAGGGCATGGATTTCTAAGCATGAGAGAGGCCAGGAATTTCAGCCTTCTCTCTTAGGTTTGTCAAGGTAACAAAAGTAGGGGTTCCTGGGTGGCTCAGTTGGTTAAGTGTCTGCCTTCAGCTTAGATCATGATCTCAAGGTCCTGGGATCGAGCCCCACGCCGGATTCCCTGCTCAGTGGGGAGTCTGTTTCTCTCTCCCCCTGCCCTTTCATCCGGCTTGTGTCCTCTCTCTCACTTACTCTCTCTCAAATAAATAATTTTTTTTTAAAAAAAAGTAACAAAGATAACAAGAGTACATGGTATGATGTGGTAATTCAGAGAGGAATGGAGTGCAGAAGAGTGGGTAAGGATCTTGCTATAAGGGTGTGGAGCTATCAAAGAAGATGATAGGTCAGAAATGGGGCAAAGTTACCAGGAACATGTAGAATTTAAAGGAAATGTATTCCATCTGGAAATTATTGGAACTAATTTACAAACATGATCAATAAATGGGCAGCTCTACTGTAATCTTTTGAGAATGGGTATATAATACCAACACTAAATACCATTATAATACATGTGATTATAAATGTATGTGTAATAAAATAGTAATTCCTAAATTATTGTTTAATGAAAATATTTAACTATAATTTCCTTTGTGAATATAATATTTCATTGTAAAAACTTAACCTAATTGGAAAGTATATAGAGAAATATGATAAAGTTAAATATGTTACCATCTGAAATTAATAACCATTAACATAAACATAAATAGCACTTGCTTCAGATCATATTTTAATATAATTTTTTAAATAAGAAAAACACAATACTCCTTTGAACATTTTGCCTGGCCCATTCTTCTTCCTTCTTGTCTAGAAGCAACCACTACCATAAAATTTATTTATTCTTGATATTTATCCTCATGTACATTTTAACATAGGTATACATCCATGAAAGCATGCAATATTATTTTGTGAGTTTAAATATCTTACATACATTTTATGATATTATTATCAAAATCATGTTATCTTTACCTGCCAATATAGAATTACCTTCTTTTCACTTAACATTATACTTGAGAGATCTATTCTATCACATAAATACACCATGATGTAATTAGCCATTTATCTGTTAATAACATTTTGGTTGCTTTTGGTTTTTAATATTCCAACAATGTCACAATGAATAACTGTCAATACATCTCCTTGAACACATTTTTAAAATTTATCAAGGGTATTTACTTAGAAGAAGAATTGCTGAGTTGTAAGAGAGGGGTTTTTCAAACTTATTAGCTATTACAAACTTAGTCCTCAAGGAAGTTGTACCAATTTCTTCTTCAACCAGCAAAATTTTTAAGAATATCTATTTACCTATAACCTTGTCTACACTTGGGATTGTCAGATCAATAAATTTGTCAATTTGATAGATGAGATAGGGTATCTCACTCCTTAATTTGCTTTTCCTCGATTGTCAGTGAAGTTGGACTTACTATTATTTGTATATTGACCATTCTTGTATCATCTTTTGTAAATTTCTAGTTTATATCCTTGTCCCATGGATATATCATATGTTCTGAGTTTCATGTTTTGTCTGCTATACATGTTTCAAATAGTTTTGGTGCTTGACTTTAGCTTTGTATTGGTATCATCTGGAAGATTTTCAGTATGATATAATTGAATCGATCAAATTTTCTGCTTAAAATCTTTACTTTCGTGTCTGGTTTAAGGTCATTGGTAAATTATTTTACTTTTTGGCAGAACCCAAAGCGATAGCTCACACTATTATTTCATGCAAAGAGTTAGCTCAGCAATGAAGTAGAACGATCAAAATTGTATGACCAGACTCAGAATGGTCATTTTCCAGATAGACTACTATCAATCATATGAGAAATATGTTACTGATTATAAGATACTACTAAGTAGGTAGGACTATAAATGTTGAAAAGAGTATTTCCCATCCACTTTGCCTTGTACATGTTTTATGTATAGGATAAGTTTGATTGATGAGCTTTGTAAAGTTGTTACAGGAAATGTTTGGAGCAGACACAGATAACAAAATCAATACTGTCTAGATGGACTGGGTTCATGTGAGCAGATTTATTATCTTGACCTTTCACTTCAAATGCCCTGTCTTATTTTGTTATTATAAAAGTTAAACATACTTATTTATAAAGTGACAGGGAATAGATAACTCTGATGTGACAACTTTATTAAAATCTCAGGGTTTGGGTATAATTTGTGAGCCCAGCACTAATTTTGGTTTCTTTTAAAAATGATTCTGTTCCCAGATAAAGGTCATTTCATTGTTTCCTCCACCTCACTTCCTGGAGGACTGAGTACAATCAAATTCTACTATATATATATATATTTAGAGCCTATAAGTGTCTAATGGATAGGTGAGGATATGGACATATTAAATAAACTAAATCCTTTCTCTCTTCAGAATATGCACTAAAAATAGAACACTCTAGTAACCAAACAAAAAGAGACAGCATAGTGTTGTGCACATAGCAGATGGACAATAAATCTATGCAGAATTACAATATTCAAAAGATCATGAAGACTTCTTTGTCTCCATCATCTATGAAGGATTTAGTTCGAGCTTACACAATTCTTTATTTGGATATTATAAATTCTGCCCATATGCTATTGGAGCTAAATTATTTCAATTTTTTTCTACATACTTCATGCAAACAATGGCCTGACAAGTCCCAAAGCTCTAGCATTGTATTTACCATGTAGCTGTATGTTTTATAAAGGAGACATAAGTATATTTATACAAGATACACTAGAATGCTGATGTCTTTATGCTCAGGAAAATACCCAGTGGAATTTACTACTTGGTTTTTCACATTTTGTAGGGAAAGGAATTTCACATAACAGCTGATGAAATCCAATAAGCTAGATACATTAGGGATTTTTTTCATAGTCCCTTAAAAATTCACTTAGTGTAAATAAGCATGTTTTTCTCTACTTCTGTCTACATAGTCTTTTAAATTTTTTAAATAATAAAAACTGAACCTTATGAACAGTGTTCGGTAGTGGCTAAATAATCCCTTAAGACTAGATATTACTTTGATATTATCCTTTTATCAGTGCAGTTGCTCTTGAAAATTATTAGGTAATCAAACTTGGTTCCTTTTTTTTTGTATCGGTATTTATAAGTAGGTTGAATGACCATTTGGAATACAAAAATTGGTTCAAACTATTTGCTACAAACTATCTCTGTGGCCTCATAACTGAATGTTTGGTGTTTCCCAACCCTGCTTAACTTAATGCCACCTAGAGTCTCTGACAATACATTTTACCCAAATTACTGCTGATGTATTTCTGTGAGTGTTCTCTTGTAGTGGACAAGTGAAATTCCATCTTTTTTGAATTATAGCTTTATTTATTTGACTTGATCATTTTATTGTCCGTCCTCTAGCTTTATCTCGTTTTCCATCTTTAGTTTCCATGATCTTCAGAATACCATATAGTCTTTCCATTAAAACAAGTTGATATCATTCTTATTTGAAATAGTTGACAATTATTGGAAGAATTATAGTATCATGGGGTGTTGTAAATGGGGTTAATAGTTAGCAGTGATTCCTAGCCACTGGTGGCCTTGTGGAATGGAAAGATAGTATTCTCAGTTAAGTCCATCATTTTTGGGTGTATCCAGTTCAACTCAACAAGCCCCTTGAACAAATTTGTTACCTTCTCCCAAGGGAATATATGATTGAAAGTTTTAAAAAATTCACTGGACATTAGAAGATTATAAAGGATCATCTTCACTTCTAGACTTTGACAATCTTAATAAAGCCTAAAGAAACACATTGAAGAAGCACAATGTTTTAGCGCTAGCTCATCTCCCCTATAATTTTTATTGATAAAGAAATTAGGGACAGTCCTAAATCATTGCAGTTATCATTAATCTTTTTCAGAGAAGCATCCTGGTCAGTTATCAAGCTCTCAAGAATTGAAAAAAAAAAACACAAATAAACAAACTTCCAGCTACCTTTTCTTTTGCTATCCTGTACTGTTTCTAGGAATTTTTTTTTAATCCAAAAATTGGTGAAGTGGAACAGACACACAGTAATGCCATGTCAACATTTATTTATGGCCTGCCAGTTAAGATGGACAACATAAAAAAAGTGTAGGATTTTAAAAACAGTGCTTGCAAAGAATTCCGTGGTGAGGTGGTACATCTCACTTGTCAAACTGGGAATGGAGACAGTACAATCTATATCTGTGATTATTTGCTTGGGTACACCGTCCATTTCCCCAGATCCTACATTAATCATTTTATTTCTACTTGCTTGACATAACATTCCAACTTCAGAATAGAAAATGCTCTATTTTTATTTATCTCTTGCATTTCATGATTTCCACAGACCTTATTAGATTTAATAGGTGCTATTTATTTTAAATATAACAAACCATATGTTATGAATGGCATGTGTTGTAAAGGTCTGTAGGATTATTCAGTTATTTTGAATTTGGAATAATTTTGCCCATAAAGGTAATGCTGTGAATGCACACTAAATTTTTAGAGCTAATGATGAAATTGCACATATTTCATGATGCACCAAAACTGTAATTCTGAAGGTAACATTTCTTTCTGCAAATCATCATTTATAATTTTCTTCTGTAGGTGTAGGATTTTCTTAAGCAGCTATTCAACCTCAAAAATATTGAGTGAGTGCATGCTAAATGCCAGAAACTAGGGATTTAATAGTTCTAAAAACACTATTTCTGTTCCTTAAAAGCATGCAAATAGTCTAGCATGGGTGACACAAAGTACTAGGCAAAGACAGATACAGTGGTAGAGCTGCTCAGCCCACTTCACTGCAGCATGATGCACACCCTGGTCAAGGGCAAGATCAGAGCAGGAGTTGTTACAATAATTCAGGAGAGATATGGTGTTGACAAAGGAAATGAAAATCAATAAAAATGGCTATAGGAGATATTATGGTAGGAAAGGAGTCCAAGATAACACCCAAGACGTTGCCATGGTCAAATGCAGGACAGTGGATTGGGGAGAACTTATAGTCCAGCTACATTTTCATAATGGAAATCATCTTTTTATGAGTAAACGACAGAGCCCAAGATAATTGATTAGGGTGATCATTTAAAGTTAACTTTTCCTCAATGTTCCCAAGATTTTCCTAAAGATTGACTAATTCCTTGATGACTAGTCCCTTTAATTTATATAGCCAAGCATTAAATGATGAGATTTCTTTTTTTTTCTTGAGATTTATTCTTGATAGAACTCAGAATTACCAGGTTGTGATCACTGCATTCATTTTAATGTATTATCTTTTCTATAATGTAAGAAAAAAACAAGCATTTATCACGCTCTTTACCTACCCCAGGTGTTTAAACTTGTTTATATTTATTAATTGCTCAAGCAATGGGTGGCTCAGCTCAGCCAATGAAGCAATAAAGAACTTTTTCTCCCTAGAATACCAAATATATTGGTAATTTGTGCAATGAAAGAACTTTAAACTTAAGAAAGATTTCACTGTCAAGGGTTTTTATGCATTGCTTATCATTATTACAAGTAATTAAACTCGGCCTGTGACGTTTAATACTAACTTAGAATAGCCTATTTACTTAATAAGTTTTCAGGTAAGTTGTTCACAGCTCCCTTTGGGTGCAAATGTCTTCATTTCAGAATTTTTGGCAGGCTAGAGTATCTTGGGAAATAAATATCTATCCTTTATTTTTTCTGTTCATATTTACATGGGTCTGACCGCAAACTTTCAGAGAAAATTAGGCTCTCCTCTTTTTTTTTTTTTTTTTTAAACCTTACATCCATACAAGATGGGGTGTGTGGGTTTTGGTGGACATTTTCCAACATTCTCTCCTGTAAAGTTGACTTACAGTGCAAATTCCATAGCTTTATTTTGTTTAATATTCCAGATGCTTCATTCTGTTTTTTATTTTGGGTGCTATTCTTCTGGCAGTATATTTCTATCTTTGTCCTTCATAATCTGAATGACATTCACTCCCTTGCAGATTTGACACATGACTTGTTCAAACATTGAATTCTAGCACATTTCTCCTCTCTGTCACTCTAATCCTTTTGGCCCCTTGGAATATATTTCCTTTGTTCATTTTCAAATCTTTCCTTTGGCTAAGTACTTTGTCAGCAGAAAATGATTCACTAAATTTGTTTATCCACTGCAGTGTAATTTCACATAGTATTGTGTGTTTCTAATACTTACCCTTTTATTAATGTAGTCCCCTTGTTATCTTGTTTATCTTTTTTTTTGTTATCTTGTTTATCATTCATATTTCCTTGACAGTTCTTTAAAAGAAGACTACTTTCCCTACATTTATTACCACCTTTTTCAACCCTTGTCCATTTAAACTAGTGCATAAGACTCTGAAAGAGAAACTTACCTTTTGTTAATAATAATAAAAACCTAATGAACTGATTTTCTTGAATTCTTCCAAGAAAAAAAATAATAGCAGTTTAGAAGAAGTAACTGTTCATTCTCTCTCCCTTTTAAAGAAAAAATTCAATTTGAATAATGAAACTTTTTATGTAGGGAGTACATTAAAAGCACTTTGACTCATTGCTTTTCCATAGCAATGACAACAACAACAATATATTTTTAACTGTCTAAGATTGCTGAGTTTAGAAGGAGGGATGATTTAAATATGGTTAGGAATTGATGACAGTTAGGAAATGAGCCATCAATGTTAGCAGAAGCTTTCCCCTGATCTCCAGTGTTTGTTATTGCCCACATTTAAATAAGCAAGCCTGTCTATTTTGATCTCGTATAATACAGGGGAAAAAAAACAAGCCTAATTAAGGATTTAATTTATGTGTGGTTACGTCTGTCAGTCCATGTTTACTATATCTCAGATCACAGATATTGTCTTGCTATTATTAAAGTATCTTGATTAGTGGGTTCATCATGGTCATTAGGTCACAATTCTTTATGATATACATCACTTACATACATGGTCTCTATAACCACTATCTAAAACCAGTGAAAGCCCATATTATACTAAGCGTTGCTTCATCCTCAGAAAGCAATATAATATAACAATATATTATAGAGATCAGCTATATATATATAATATATACTATAATATATATAATATATATATATAATATATATAATATATACTATAATATAACAATATATTATAGAGATCAACTGCACATAAAACCACTGGGGATCTTGCCTGTGGACACCTTGAGATTATTACATAGACAGACCTGGCTCCATATGCTTGGTGGAAGTGAGGTGAGAAAGCAATGATTTGGACCAATCACATGTTTACAGAGCTAGGGTTCCCAGCAGGGTTCCAGATGGTCAAGTCTGGCTTCTTATACCTTCATCTTCAGAAAGCATGTAAGAAAAAAAAATAAGAAAAAATAAGAAAAAAAAAGAAAGCATGTAAGAATATATTATAGAGATCAATTAGTAATACCTTTCTCTGTGTCCAGAATGATATTGAAACTATAACATGAAGATAGTACTTAGAATGAGAGTCTCTGCTTCACCCTGCACTAACTATTCACCTTGAGACAGTATAACTAACTTTCTGGAAGCACAGTTTTTCATAAAGAATAATTGCTCTTCCTACCACAAAGGGTTTAAAAAATATCGTGTAAGATAATGTATGTGAAAAGCCTATAAACATTATTATGTTTATCCTAGCACCCCTTTTCCAAGTAACCCCTCACCCAAGTATGACAGGCATTGTTTTTCCTAAACAATTCATTACTTAGTCCAATTCAAGCACTGGTTTTAACTTCCTTCTTTCTTTGAAAGTGGGGAATCATTGTTCACCTATATTCGTAAGAAAGATTAGTCAGAGAATTGCCCTGACAATTCCTATATGCTTATAAACTCTATGTGCTTACTCAGTACTCATATTTTCTGTTTTGAAATAGGCAATCTCCATTCCAACCACCCCATTTCCACCCTGCCTCCCATGTAGACTAAATACTTCAGGCAACTAGTGGAATTCTGGAATTAAGTTTAGAGACGGGTATTCTTTTTTAATTATGTAAACATGATGTCCTCAATAATGTTTTAAAGAGCAACTATTTCTGATGTGTTCAACCTTATGATCAATCAAAGTCTCTGTTAATTGGAGAAAGTGGTCTGTCCCAAGAGTAGTGAGTTTGGCTTTGCCCAGATAACATTATCCTCCAGGGAACTCTTGGTGAGGAGCTCTAAACTGTGGTTTAGTTTTTAACTTATAACTTCAATTTGTGTCTTTCTTTTTTATTTTTTATTATTGTCCATCTTTGTTGATTTAAAAAAAAACTCATTGGCATATCTGCAAGTAGGGAAGAATTTATGAAATTTAACTAAGATTATATGGTACACAGCAGCAGTGGTTATACTAAACTAACAATTGCTTTAGCATGAGTACCAACCAATCAGTATGACACTAGCAGCAAGTTCATGTTCACGGGAGTAATACAACTCAATGCCAGATGCTTACTAGTAACTTTAATAAAAATTTGTCAGTGGAAGAGGTTGTGAGAAATACATACTATTATAAAAACAATTGTAGTATTCTCATATTCATTATAGGCAGAAGCCACATAAAAAACTGTTCTTGGCCTTACCTCAAATGATGTGAACAGGAACTCTCAGGAATGTATATTTTAGACTAAATTTTTACATGTTTTCAAACAAGATTTTGCAATATGCAAAACAGATAAAAGTGCAGCTGCTCTAGTTGAAGCAACAGTAAGAACCTCTGATACCTTCTATATCAGTTACTGATATCCGACCAGGGCATGCCAAGGTTGTATAACAGACCGAAAGTCTCAAAGAGCAGGGAACACTTCCAAATCCAGAGAGCCCAAGTCTGCATTAATTTCTTTCAGTAGAAAAAAAGAAACAATGACCTCATTAAATAAGGTGGTTGTGTTTTTGTTTTGTTTTGTTTTGTTTTTTTAAATCTACTTTGAGCAGAAGTTTTAGTACATGTACATAAATGAGTTGAATGAAGTGGCCTTTCTGGTACAATTCTTCAAAATCCTAGAACCATGAAATTTTAATATGCTACAATTTGCTAAATATCTATTGGACACTTACCCAAATAAAGCATTCTGGTTGGGTCTCCAGAAGATTCCAAAATAAGGAAACCTAAGCCCTGCACTCAAGGAACTTAATTATTCTAGTAGATTAAAGGAAACCAATAACAGTAATCAAGGGATAACATCTTTCTTGATTTCCCAATTAGAATTTCCCAATTACCGTTGTCCTCTGTCAATATCAATTTGCATTTTGCTTTTCCTTGAGATAGTTAGGCCAGGGAAAATATTACAAAATCTTCCGTCATTCTAGGGAAAAAGAGTAGTATTTCTGAAGGTGTCTATTCATTCATGAGCCTCCATTATGGTTGGTACTGTCTACATCTGTGCTTTTTGAAGACATGGAGGAAGCCCACCCCTACGCACAAGAGAGAGAAGATCCAGGTACATCATCCACAGATGTTAGCTCTTAAGAACCTTCCTGAAAAAAAAAAAAAAAGAAACTTCCTGAATTTTTTATGCTTTCTGTTAAATTTATACTTATACTAAAAAATAAAATTTCTATCAGTTTTTATCAGAAAGATAGAATAGTTCTTAAAGGGCAACTATCTTATGATTTTTTTTCCTCCAAATTCCAGCTTACAGATGCCTTCCTTTAGAGAGATTATCACAGCATCAGTCTATGAAATACATTTTTTCTCTCATTTTGTCTCAGTCTATATTGATCTAGTGGCACACAGGCATTCACCTGGTCATGTTTTCCACACAGTTTAAGCATAGGCTTTTATTGTTTGTTTTCTTAGCATATTAATATGGGTTTGCTGTCAGATCATTTAAGAAAGAGATTTTTTGCATATGTCCATAGGTAATGGGGTGAGGTGGGCCTATGCTTGGCAAATACAGACACAGGACAGGATGATAAATCTCTCCTCAGCTATCCCATCTTTTATAGCAAGGTGTTACGGTTCAGTCTACCCTCTAATTCCCTTGTGCTATGCACAATTTGCATGTATTAAATGATCCTTATCATTTCCTATAATTAGGATGTTGTCATACAGTTGAGGAGATTTTTGAAGTAACATATGGCTAATTAATGTCTTTTTGGTAAGTTCCACCTAGATAATAAAGAATTGAAAGATGTGAGTTGCATGCCACAGGTTGAATTCACCCCATTTTCACTCTGCTTTTACTCTTGCATGTTTTTTTTCTTTCAGCATATATGTCCATACTACATACAAAGATGAACTGAATTGGGCAAGTGTCCATTATATTTAGAAAAACACGGAAATTCCAGGAGTATTGTAATCCTACAACATTATTCAAAGGAACAGAATAAACCCCCTATCAAACAAACAAGAGCTATGAAATATTAAGGATCAGTACACATTCTTGACCTATTAAAATTATCACAAATCGCAGAAAGGCAATTTTATAAATTTTAAATGAAAAATAAGTAATAAGTCAGTGTGAATGTGGAAGAAAATAAATTATGCCTTGACTGATAGGATGAATGAGCACAAAATCTCGTTTTTCCAAACAGATACCATGTGTTCTTCTACAAGTCTTCCTGAGTACTAATAAAATAGACTGGGAATGTTAGCTACACACATTGGCCAATGAGTGGAATATGATCTCTAGGTCACCACTGACAATCACCTGCAGCAGAAATCCAACCCATAGTGCCATTATGAGTGTGTTTTACAGGAGACTTTTGGGAATGCTTTTGTGTGACCCCTGCTACATGCAGACACAGCAGATTTCACCAAGGAGCAAATGCTTTATGCTGTCAGCAGGCCACCCTTTACTCAACTCTTATGTATATATGTATAAAAATATACATTCAATTAGTTTATCTATATCTATATATCTAATATAATTATATAATATTGATACCTGTATCTATAAATAGATAAAGATGATAGATGCAAGAATTGTTTAGTTACTCGCTAAAAGCCAATTCCATCACCAAAGCTGAACTGTTTTTTTTTTTTTTTGCTGAACTGTTTTAAAAGAATAATTTGTTTTATTGCAGCACACAGATTTCATCCTAAAGATTTACAGTTTTTCTTTCTAGAAGTTTTATTTGAATAGTATAACTTCCATTTCTATGGAAAGGACAATTTATACCATTCGAGGACATTATTCACTGTGCAGAGAGCATTTTAGGCACACAATATAGTAACATGGTGGCCTTTATGAAGAACATAAAGAGCAAAGCTTTATAAACGATACCCCTCTAGTTTTCATGAATATGCTTTTCATGGCAAACACCTAGCTGTAATGTAAAAGAAAAAAATTTTAAAGGTAGTATTTTTTTTTTTTTTTTAAAGAGACATGGTGTTAAGTCTTGATTGCTTTCAATTCTGTATAGAAAATCTCTAAAAAAGAAGTGAAGCAGAGGACTTTGGGACCATGCTGACTTGTCCATGAAAGTCCCAGTGCTCCAGCTCTGACTTCAGCCCTGCTAGAGACTTCCTCCCTTCCTCCCTCCCAGGTTCAATGATCTCACCAGCTGTCTCAGATCTTTCTGAAACCAGCCCTCTATCCTCTGTCACTTTTCAGCAGCTGATAGGCTGCACATATCCAGCAGATCTACACAAAGTAAATTAAGGTCAGCAGCAGTAAGGATTCCAAAATTAATTTTTTCCAACCTCTGGATGAACGACACTCAGGCATTCCTGGATTGTTTCTTGGGTTTAACTTTGCTCTCATTGACCTTCAATTCTCACTTTTTCACTCAGGCATTTTTTAATATTATTTTTTTCAGGTCAACTTAGAATTCTACACAAGTCTTCCAAGGTGAGATTTCAAATATTTGTAAACACACTCCAAATACTTGATTCAGTTTAATCACTTCAATCCACTCCTTGCTTCCATTTTAAGGCTGTAGCTAAGAATTCATTAAACGTACCCATGGGACATTGCTAATGCTGATGCACGTTACTCCATATTCATCTCATCCTACTTTTTGACAAGTTTAGCAGCCAAAATGTTTTAGATACTGTAAGGGCAGAACTTGAATCCTTTTGCCCTAGGCACCTGGATTACTTACAAAGAGCTCCATAACAACAAAGCCGCTCTCGACTGTACTTTCTCTTTCCAGGGTTACTCCTTTCTCCTCTCAGCATTCTCAAGTATCTGGTTCTGAGGAAACTATGACTCAGAGCTCCTGGTTCCCCCACTAGTTTGACCCTCTTTGGTATAAGTGTCCATCTGCTTATAAGCCCACGAGTGAACCCATAGCGTTCATGACCCACCAGCAGCTTCTCCCTGGAAGCCTCGAGGCTGTTGGGCATTGCTCATCAAATTGAGAATATAAATTGCGTATTTTCATTTATTTTAATTTTATTAATCCCTCTTCCTTCTTTGAGTACGGAAATATGCCTAGGTTACCTTCATCTTTCCTCATGGTCCAATTCAGGGATAATCCTTGGAAACTTTTCATGTAATAGTGACCCATTGAGTATTGTTCACTTCCTGAATCATTGCCTGATTGGACTTTTAACCTCTTCCCATTAATGCACTGTGTGAATTTAAGACATTATGCTTAAGCTTCAGTCAAAACTGGAGTACCCTTATAGTTACTGTGATCTTTGACAGAATGTATTAGAGCAAGTTAAAAGCTATAGCAACAAAACCAAAATCTAGTGGCATAAAATGATGAAATGTGTTTATTGTTCAGATAATAGCTTCCTGCAGGTGTTTGGCAGGCAGATTTCTGTGTGGCAATTCCAGGACTTGGTCTCCTTTCATTCTGTCCCTTCCTCATTGCCTAGGGCTCTGAGGTCCACTGCTGAATACAGACATTCAGCAGATGGATAGGGGAGAGACTGTGCAAGAGGTTGTTATGGGTCAGGGTGCTTCTTCCTACACCGAGTTGGCTGAACCCAGTCACAGGGCACTCAGGCTCTTTCAAATATAGCCTTGTGATGCTTTCAAGAAAAATAGAGAATGGGTTTCGGTGATCCATCACTGTCTCTATCACAAAAAGTGACCACCATGGTCAGAATTGTGAGATCCCTCCTGTGCTGCTGGCAGCCCCTACAACTTAAGAAGGCAGACAGAAGCTTATCTTTCACACAGCAGAACTATAAACATTAAGATTTCAAGGTAGAAGGAACAGAAAAAATAAAGACAGAAGATTGTTAATTATTATTGTAACAGGTGGTAAGACAAATTAAATGCATTCTTTGTAATGAATATTCTCAGGGTGGAGAAGGGGCATAGTGCACATCATCTTCATCATTCAGTATGAAAAAAGGAAAAGAAATGGATCACTCTGTCTTTCCATTAATTTTTTCAGCAGTAGGGTTGGGAATAAGGCCATCATGTTTCCTTCTATGTCTGTGAAACATCTCAATTCAATATTATTCTAGGGTTTCCCCCAGTCTCAAAAGCTACCTCTAGAACAAAGATCTCAAGTTCCTAGAAAATGTCGCCTCCCTTATTGTATTAATAATTTGAAAGTCTCTTCACTCAAACTATCAACAGGAATTACGTATGTGTCTTTTTACATTCTTATCTATATTGACACAGCTTTATTTTCTTATTTTGCTATCTTGCATAATTTTCTTTTAGATCTATATTTGATAGTAAGAAAGAAAATTTAACATTAGCAAATTAACTTTATTTGCCTTTAAGTAGTATTTTTACCTACACTGTATTATCTGACTCTTTCCTAGAAATGTCCTAAGGTAGTAGTTATTATTTCTAGCATTTAGATAATAAAATTGAAACTTAAGGAATGATATGGACTTCTCTAAAGTCCAACGGTGGCTCAGAGCACAGTTTTTAGAATCAGGACTCAAACTTAGGTGTCATAATTAGCTTTTCTTTCTCTAACTCCTATGCTTCAAAGATACTTTATCCATGCTGAGCATGGAACCTGCTTAAGATCTTCTCTCTCTCCCTTTCTCTCTGCCTCTCTCCCACTTGTGTGTGCATGCTTTTTTTTTTTTTATCTCTACCTCCCTCAAAAATATATATTTTATTAACTGGGTTATTCAAAGCCATTAAACTTATCCAAGAAGTGTTATTAATATATAGAGAGAATTGTGAGTTCACAGATAAAAACAGATGTAAATCTTTTTGTTTTGATATTAAAAAGATCCACTCTTTTCGCTTCTTGAAAAAATAAAGACAAAATCTCTAATTATGGGAGCACTCATGTATTCAGAGTTAGTAAAATATCCTTTTTGAAATAAGAATGGTGAAAGTTGTAAATAATATGAATTCTTCAAATGATAAAATGATTTTTTCTGGCACATCAAAATTCTAATGAAATATATACATAAGCATGTTTTCTAGAATAGTAATTACAAATAGCTAGGAGTAAAAATAATTGCTGTCATTAAACAGGCACTGTATATGCACCAAATATTCATGGTCTATATTATTTTCTTTAATTTATAGAAAAGTGAACTAAGGATCAGAGAGGTTTATGAGGGGCACCTGGGTGGCTCAGTTGGTTAAGCATCAGCCTTCAGCTCAGGTCATGATCTCAGAGCCCTGGGATCAAGCCCTCCTCTGGGCTCTCTGCTCAATGGACAGCCTGATTCTCCTTCTCCTCTGTGTACCACTTTTCCTGCTTGTGCTTTCTCTCTGTCAAATAAATAAATAAAATATTAAAAAAGAGGTTTGTAAACTTGACATAGTGTTAAGCTGAGATTAAAAACCCAGATCTGATTCCAAAGCCAAAAGTTTGACAGTTTATAAACAGTATCAATGTATCAGTAATATCAAAATCTACAAATGAGGGCAAAAATGGCTTTAATTTCTGTCAATATTTGATATTTTACAAATACAAGATACTAAATATAAAATACTAGATAGAATAGTTTTTACATTATAACATGATCAAGAATAGAAGCTTGCAAGGATATATCATGGTGGGAGGTGCCGCAGCTGAACCACTCTGGAGGACAGGAGAGACCTAGCACTAGATTATTGAGACAGGGACACAGCTGTCACCACAAAAGACTTTCCATATTTATTTACAGAAAGAAGAGAGGCAGGCAAAGCACAGAGATGGAATTTAGGATCATGCCATATTTGGGTATCTTTGAGAATGGTAAGCCATAGAGAACTCTATCTGCAATATCTGAGATCCCACGCTCAGGTCTGAGGTACAGGAATGAGACTCCAGACTCTGGCAGATGTAGCAGAACTCACTGGTAAAACTCAGGGGAACTTTCAGTCTTGGAGGAACAAGGAAGATTACCAGAACAGGAATTAGATGCTGATCCCAAGAATGTGGTCCACTTTTTAAAACTGAGGAAGGACTCAGGACTAAAGCAGTTGCCAGAATTAGGTCAATGGTTAGGAGTGATTAGGGACAAGGACAACTTCCTTCTGCATACTTCAGCTGTTGAATTAGAGAGACTGAAGTATCTCCTGATGAGATTAGGTTCACCTTTATTTTTTTTAATAAATTTATTTTTTATTGGTGTTCAATTTATCAACATACAGAATAACACCCAGTGCTCATCCCGTCAAGTGCCCCCCTCAGTGCCCGTCACCCATTCACCCCATCCCCCACCCTCCTCCCCTTCCACCACCCCTAGTTCATTTCCCAGAGTTAGGAGTCTTCATGTTCTGTCTCCCTTTCTGATATTTCCCACACATTTCTTCTCCCTTCCCTTATATTCCCTTTCACTATTATTTATATTCCCCAAATGAATGAGAACATACACTGTTTGTCCTTCTCTGGTTGACTTACTTCACTCAGCATAATACCCTCCAGGTCCATCCACGATGAAGCAAATGGTGGGTATTTGTCGTTTCTAATGGCTGAGTAATATTCCATTGTATACATAGACCACATCTTCTTTATCCATTCATCTTTCGATGGACACGGAGGCTCCTTCCACAGTTTGGCTATTGTGGACATTGCTGCTAGAAACATCGGGGTGCAGGTGTCCCTGCGTTTCATTGCATCTGTATCTTTGGGGTAAATCCCCAACAGTGCCATTGCTGGGTCAGGGCAGGTCTATTTTGAACTCTTTGAGGAACCTCCACACAGTTTTCCAGAGTGGCTGCACCAGTTCACATTCCCACCAACAGTGTAAGACAGTTCCCTTTTCTCCACATCCTCTCCAACATTTGTGGTTTCCTGCCTTGTTAATTTTCCCCATTCTCACTAGTGTGAGGTGGTATCTCATTGTGGTTTTGATTTCTATTTCCCTGATGGCAAGTGATGCAGAGCATTTTCTCATGTGCATGTTGGCCATGTCCATGTCTTCCTCTGTGAGATTTCTGTTCGTGTCTTTTGTCCATTTCATGATCGGATTGTTTGTTTCTTTGGTGTTGAGTTTAATAAGTTCTTTATAGATCTTGGAAACTAGCCCTTTATCTGATACGTCATTGGCAATATCTTCTCCCATTCTGTAGGTTGTCTTTTGGTTTTGTTGACTGTATCCTTTGCTGTGCAAAAGCTTCTTATCTTGATGAAATCCAATAGTTCATTTTTGCTTTTGTTGCTTTTGCTTTCGTGGATGTATCTTGCAGGAAGTTACTGTGGCTGAGTTCAAAAAGGGTGTTGCCTGTGTTCTCCTCTAGGATTTTGATGGACTCTTGTCTCACATTTAGATCTTTCATCCATTTTGAGTTTATCTTTGTGTATGGTGCAAGAGAGTGGTCTAGTTTCATTCTTCGGCATGTGGATGTCCAATTTTCCCAGCACCATTTATTGAAGTGACTGTCTTTCTTCCAATGGATAGTCTTTCCTCCTTTATCGAATATTAGTTGACCATAAAGTTGAGGGTCCACTTCTGGGTTCTCCATTCTGTTCCACTGATCTATGTGTCTGTTTTTGTGCCAGTACCACACTGTCTTGATGACCACAGGTTTGTAGTACAACCTGAAATCTGGCATTGTGATGCCCCCAGCTATGGTTTTCCTTTTTAAAATTCCCCTGGCTATTCGGGGTCATTTCTGATTCCACACAAATCTTAAAATAATTTGTTCTAACTCTCTGAAGAAAGTCCATGGTATTTTGATAGGGATTGCATTAAACGTGTAAATTGCCGTGGGGAACATTGACATTTTCACAATATCAATTCTGCCAATCCATGAGCATGGAATATTTTTCCATCTCTTTGTGTCTTCCTCAATTTCTTTCAGAAGTGTTCTGTAGTTTTTAGAGTATAGATCCTTTACCTCTTTGGTTATGTTTATTCCTAGGTATCTTATGCTTTTGGGTGCAATTGTAAATGGGATTGACTCCTTAATTTCTCTTTGTTCAGTCTCATTGTTAGTGTATAGAGATGCCACTGATTTCTGGGCATTGATTTTGTATCCTGCCACGCTGCCAAATTGCTGTATGAGTTCTAGCAATCTTGGGGTGGAGGCTTTTGGGTTTTCTATGTAGAGTATCATGTCATCGGCGAAGAGGGAGAGTTTGACTTCTTCTTTGCCAATTTGAATGCCTTTAATGTCTTTTTGTTGTCTGATTGCTGAGGCTAGTACTCCTAGTACTATGTTGAATAGAAGTGGTGAGAGTGGACATCCCTGTCATGTTCCTGATCTTAGGGGAAAGGCTCCCAGTGCTTCCCCATTGAGAATGATATTTGCTGTGGGCTTTTCGTAGATGGCTTTTAAGATGTTGAGGAATGTTCCCTCTATCCCTACTCTGAAGAGTTTTGATCAGGAATGGATGCTGTACTTTGTCAAACGCTTTCTGTGAATCTAATGAGAGGATCATATGGTTCTTGGTTTTTCTCTTGCTGATATGATGAATCACACTGATTGTTTTATGAGTGTTGAGCCAGCCTTGTGTCCCGGGGATAAATCCTACTTGGTCATGGTGAATAATTTTCTTAATGTTTTGTTGGATCCTATTGGCTAGTATCTTGTTGAGAATTTTTGCATCCATGTTCATCAGGGATATTGGTCTGTAATTCTCCTTTTTGGTGGGGTCTTTGTTTGGTTTTGGAATTAAGGTGATGCTGGCCTCTTAGAACTAATTTGGAAGTACTCCATCTCTTTCTATCTTTCCAAACAGCTTTAGTAGAATAGGTATGGTTTCTTCTTTAAACGTTTGATAGAATTCCCCTGGGAAGCCATCTGGCCCAGGACTCTTGTGTCTTGGGAGGTTTTTGATGACTGCTTCAATTTCCTCCCTGGTTATTGGCCTGTTCAGGTTTTCTATTTCTTCCTGCTCCAGTTTTGGTAGTTTGTGGCTTTCTAGGAATGCATCCATTTCTTCTAGATTGCCTAATTTATTGGCGTAAAGCTGTTCATAATATGTTTTTAAAATCGTTTGTATTTCCTTGGTGTTGGTAGTGATCTCTCCTTTCTCATTCATGATTTTATTAATTTGAGTCTTCTCTCTCTTTTTTTTTTTAATAAATCTGGCTAATGGTTTATCTATCTTATTAATTCTTTCAAAGAACCAGCTCCTGGTTCTGTTGATCTGATCCACAGTTCTTCTGGTCTCGATTTCGTTGAGTTCTGCTCTAATCATTATTAACTCTCTTCTTCTGCTGCCTGTAGTATCTATTTGCTGTTTTTTCTCTAGCTCCTTTATGTATAAGGTTAGCTTTTGTATTTGAGTTCTTTCCAGTTTTTGAATGGATGCTTGTATTGCGATGTATTTCCCCCTTAGGACTGCTTTTGCTGCATCCCAGAGATTTTGAACGGTTGTATCTTCATTCTCATTAGTTTCCATGAATCTTTTTAATTCTTCCTTAATTTCCTGGTTGACCCTTTGTCTTTTAGCAGGATGGTCCTAAATCTCCACGTGTTTGAGGTCCTTCCAAACCTCTTGTTGTGATTTAGTTCTAATTTCAAGGCATTATGGTCTGAGAATGTGCAGGGGATGATCCCAATCTTTTGGTATTGGTTCAGACCCGATTTGTGACCCAGTATGTGGTCTATTCCGGAGAAAGTTCCATGTGCACTTGAGAAGAATGTGTATTCAGTTGAGTTTGGATGTAAAGTTCTGTAAATATCTGTGAAGTCCATCTGGTCCAGTGTATCATTTAAAGCTCTCGTTTCTTTGGAGATGTTGTGCTTAGAAGACCTATCGAGTGTAGAAAGAGCTAGATTGAAGTCACCAAGTTTAAGTGTATTATTATCTAAGTATTTCTTTTCTTTGGTTATTAATTGATTTATATATTTGGCAGCTCCCACATTCGGGGCATATATATTGAGGATTGTTAAGTCCTCTTGTTGGATAGATCCTTTAAGTATGATATAGTGTCCCTCTTCATCTCTCACTACAGTCTTCGGGGTAAATTTTAGTTTATCTGATATGAGGATGGCTACCCCTGCTTTCTTTTGAGGACCATTTGAATGGTAAATGGTTCTCCAACCTTTTATTTTCAGGCTGTAGGTGTCCTTCTGTCTAAAATGAGTCTCTTATAGACAGCAAATAGATGGGTCCTGCTTTTTTATCCAGTCTGAAACCCTACGCTTTTTGATGAGGTCATTAAGCCCGTTCACATTCAGAGTTACTATTGACAGATATGAATTTAGTGTCATCATGATATCTATTCAGTCCTTGTTTTTGTGGATTGTTCCATTGGACTTCTTCTTAAAGGGGAATTTTAAGAGTCCCCCCTAAAATTTCTTGCAGAGCTGGTTTGGAGGTCACATATTCTTTTAGTTCCTGCCTGTCTTGGAAGCTCTTTATCTTTCCTTCCATTTTGATTGAGAGCCTTGCTGGATAAAGTATTCTTGATTGCATGTTCTTCTCATTTAGGACTCTGAATATATCCTGCCAGCCCTTTTTGGCCTGCCAGGTCTCTGTGGAGAGATCTGCTGTTACCCTAATATTCCTCCCCATAAAAGTCAGGGCTTTCTTGTCTCTTGCTGCTTTAAGGATCTTCTCTTTATCTTTGGAATTTGCAAGCTTCACTATTAAATGTTGAGGTGTTGAATGGTTTTTATTGATTTTAGGGGGGGATCTCTCTATTTCCTGGATCTGAATGCCCGTTTCCCTTTCCAGATTAGGAAAGTTTTCAGCTAGGATTTGTTCAAATACATATTCTGGCCCTCTGTCCCTTTCGGTGCCCTCGGGAACCCCAATTAAACGTAGGTTTTTCTTCCTCAGGCTGTCGTTTATTTCCCTTAATCTATCTTCATGGTCTCTTAATTGTCTGTCTCTTTTTTCCTCATTTTCCCTCTTTGCCATCAACTTGTCTTCTATGTCACTCACTCGTTCTTCCACCTCGTTAACCCTCGTCGTTAGGACTTCTAGTTTGGATTGTATCTCATTCAATTGATTTTTAATTTCTGCCTGATTGGATCTAAATTCTGCAGTCATGAAGTCTCTTGAGTCCTTTATGCTTTTTTCTAGAGTCACCAGTAGCTGTATAATAGTGCTTCTGAATTGGCTTTCTGACATTGAATTATAATCCAGATTTTGTAACTCTGTGGAAGAGAGGACTGTTTCTGATTCTTTCTTTTGAGGTGAGGTTTTCCTTCTAGTCATTTTCCTCAGTGTAGAGTGACCAAAAACAAGTTGTATTGGGAAAAGGAGAAAAAGAGAAAGTGATAAAAAGGAAAGAAAAGAGAAAAAGAAAAAAAGAAAATGGAAGAAAAAAGGGAAAAAAGAGAAGAAAAAGAGAAAGAAAAAGAAAGAAAAAAGGAAAAAAGGGGTGGGGGATGCAAACAAACCAAAAAGAAAAAAAAAAACAAACAAAGCAAACAAACAAACAAACAAAAAACCACGGGGGAGTATCTTCTGATTCTGTATACTTTAAGTCCCTTGACTTCCCCTGGAACTGGTCCGTCCAGCTGGTCTTCTGGGGAGGGGTCTGTTGTGCTGATTTTCAGGTGTTAGCGCTTGAGGGAGCTGCTCTGCCCCCTGCCTGGTGCAGGGCTCAGTGGGGGTTGTTTACCCCGTGAGGCCCCAGGAGGAACAGCCCCAGTGGCGGCGGCAGCTCTGGAGCCCTGGAGTCAGCTCCCGCAGTAACTACGCAGCTCTCCGTCTGCAGGGCCTGGAGGCTCCGGGGCGGGGCCGCTGATCTGCTCAGCTCAGGGCAGGAGCCTCCTTGCTGCCCTGGGCCCTCCCGGGACCTGCCTGTCCCGGGGGGAGGCCGGATCCTGGGCTGTGTCCCGGCGCCCTGTGTTCCGGAGCCTGCGCTGTTGGATTCGCGCTCCCGCCCGCAGCCCCCTCCGCGGAGCCGCCGCCTGAGCCCCTTTGAGCTGCTCCGGGTCTCGCCGTGCGCGCCGCAGCCCTTAGGGAGCTCGGTGCACTCTCCGGGGCGCAGGTGACTGTTAGTGTCCCCGGGAGCCCGAGGGCATCCCCGCCCTCCTAGGTCCTGCTCTAACTCCCTGCGAGGCCTTTCTGCCCGGGTGATTGGTGCAGCTCCTGCTTCTCTGGGACGGGGCTCTCCTGTCCTGGGGACACTCGCCCCGGTCTCAGCCCGGCTCCTCGCGGGGCCTCTTCCCCCTGGATGCCTTAGGTTCACCTTTAGATCTGAGAACAGGCCTTATGTGCTCACAGGATTTGAATGGATAATAAAAGGGAAAAGGTCAGGAAATGAAAGAGATCTTGACCTGTGTAATACTATGTCAAGGGTTACTTTATTTTCAAGTTTTTATTTAAATTCCATTTAGTTAATATGCAGTGTAATATTAGTTTCAGGTGTAGAATTTAGTGAATCAACACTTACATACAACACCCATCACAAGTGCCCTCTTTAATCCACCATCCCTCCATCAACCTCCCCTCTGTAACCTCTGTAACCTTTGTTCTCTATAGTTCAGTCTAATTCTTGGTTTGCTTCTCGTTTCTTCCTGCCCCCCCCCCCCATGTTTGTTTGTTTTGTTTCTTAAATTCCACATATGAATGAAATGTCAAGAGTTATTTTTGAAATCAGTCTGATGAGAAACTTGTAATGGGTAAACTTACTTACTTACAATATTACTTTTACAAGTAATTATTACAATACTTACTAACAATATTACTGAGTGTGAATTTGCAAGAAAATCTTGATTGAATGAATCAAACTTAAATATTTTTAAAGAAAACTGATCATAAAACAGTACTTTAAAATAAATCATGTAATTCTTCCTGTTTCCAAATGAAAAAAGAGAAAACAGGGGAGGCCTTACCCACAAAAATGTGTAGAAGTCTTGTCCTCCATAACTATGCAGGGTATGGGAACAATTTATATAAAACAAGTATTTAAAAATGTAGGTTTTATTATCATTTAGGTATGGGGAAGCAAACAGATGAAGATACAATTGTTGAAAGGTAGTTTGTTGTACTCACAAAACGCAAGAAGACTGGCATGCCATACCGTGCAGGGGAGAACACAGGGAAGCATCAGGTTTGGTCAGGAAGCAGAGGAAGTGAGGGAAAAATATGGCCAAGAACTTTCACTGGGGTTTTTGTAAGAAGGAATGAGGCAGGGTGATTAGGGTTAGACTTGTCTGATTTGAATAATTTCATTAGACAGTCCTTAGTTGTCTGCTATCTGGCCCTAGAGAAAGTAGGGAAGGGGAATAGTGGTCTAAGTGTAAGAGAATGATAAAGCAATTGGTTCAAGGTTTGGGCTCTGGGTTTGTTGGTTTGCATATGAAAAGCACACTTAATGAGCAAGTCCTTTACTATCCCTAGAAAATGGCTAGTCCCGGAAGGGGCGGACCCTCCAGGGTCAGCAAAACCCCTAGAGGTCAAAGCATCAAAAATATAGTATAGGGCAGGTGGGTGGCTCAGCGGTTGAGTGTCTGCCTTTAGCTCAGGTCAGGATCCTGGGGGTCCTGGGATTGAGTCCCGCATCTGGCTCCCCATAGGAAGCCTGCTTGTCCCTCTGCCTATGTCTCTGCCTGTCTCTGTGCCTCTCATGAATAAATAAAATCTTTTAAAAAATACAGAATAAAAGACATAATGAAAACAATCACTCAGGAATTCTGCTAGCTTACATTTTTCTAAAATCACTTCTGAACCAAGAGATCTATCTACATCACAATTGTGTGTAGAGATTTAGGATCTGTTCCCATTTCTTCTTCCTTTGGCTAACAATTTTTCACCTTGAAGCTCTCTCCTGTGGTGTTGAGAGTTGGACCCAGTTCTACCATTCTTATATCCCACTCTTTTCCTGAAACAGATTTTCTAAAATATTGTCCTTTTTCTATTACTGGGAAACAAATAAGGGCAAGTTACAAGTTCACTAGAAACCTTAAAAACATTTTTCTAATCACTATTGCTGGACTTCATCAGGTTAAGGCTAGATATAGACCTCATCTCAGCACTTTTTCCTTATCTCTCTCTCTTAGTGTTGCTTTTATATATCAGCCTTGTTGAGATTTTCTAATGTCCATTTTATCCCAGGGTGACTCCTCCAGATTTTCTCCCCTTATACTTCCACCTAGTTGGGCTTAAGGGATCCTCTTTGGGGATTGAGATAAAGGTAAACTGTCACTACCAGGGAATAAATTGCCTTCATATATGACTCAAAGATGTTTACTTGTGGCCCAGAAATATTAGTAAATTCATCTTCTACCTCAATAACTTACATGTTGTAGGAAAATTCTTAGAACTTGGGATCCATGCCTTATCTTTCAATGTAGATGCATATCACTTATTTCCATGGTTAACCTCAGGAGACTCTGGATATGAACTATTTCTGGTAAGAGCTGTGGCTCCACTGAAAGCTTCAAAAGGACCAAACAGTGTTTCTGGAATGATTCTACAGGCTGTAGATAGGGGCTAGAGATGTTTGTAAGGGACACTGAAATACCTCCCTCCTGGTAGAGAAGCAAAAAAGCATTCTAGGAGCTGTGAATACATGAATTTGATTTCTGGGGCATTTCTGGTATGTAGTGGAAGTCAACCCGCTGCCCAGTAGGCTGGGAGTTCTAAGCTTCAAGGAATGGTCAAAAGGACATTGTCTGAAAACCTGAGTTTAAGAAACCATTAAGTAATCAGACATTAATTAAATATCTCCTCTTCATCTTTATATCCCTAGTACTTGGATGATGGTTGATGCATCCTGAAAGTAAGATGCATTAGATCAGCAGAGCCAAGTGCTAAGCAAACTGTGGTATTTCAAAAATACTGAATCTGATTCCTAGGCAGGCTCTTATTTATATATCTTGCTCCAAAATATTAGTGTATTAGTGACATAAGAAAAAAAAAAAAGGTGGGTCCTACTTGGGGATGTGTGACTGAAGATAGGTATGGAATGACCTAAAGAAATGATTCAACAGACTATTTCTCCTGCAGAGGGCAAGGTCATTGCTAGGGCAGGACGGCTGTTCCCACAGAATACCTATACTTAAAGCTTTCTTGATAAAGTATTCC
Source organism: Vulpes vulpes (assembly GCF_048418805.1). NCBI lineage: Eukaryota > Metazoa > Chordata > Mammalia > Carnivora > Canidae > Vulpes > Vulpes vulpes. The sequence goes on along the minus strand of NC_132786.1, from coordinate 76,583,719 downwards.
AAAATATACCACTTGCATAATTAATAGATGCCCAAGAACCAATATTTGAGCCATCAGAAGGTTGACTTTTTCAGGTAAACTATATCATTCTCTTATACTAGGGGCCCAGGAATACTTTCCATTTTACTGTGTCATTTGCTATTTAGATGTGTGAATGGGAAGGAGTGAGAGAAGTACTGAGATGGCTTTTAGAAACAAATAATGCAGTAAAAATTTTTTGGCCTTAGCTCAGAACCTATAGTTTCTACGAAACCTGTTATTACTCTAATTCTTAGAGAATTTTCTATGCTCTGAAATAATGAGAATATTTTTTTCTTAGCACTTAATTATTTTATTGATTAAAATCATTCATTTCTTCACTGTCGGGATCAAAGACAGTGTTCTATTCTGTTTGGCACATCCCATATCCCATAAACACATGCAATCCCACTACCACGAAACATATGGGTACAGTACTATCATCTCATTCTCTCCTACCCTGCCCCATAACGCACATGCCTCATATTCCTCACATAGTTCCTTCAACTGCATGCAGTCACTTAGTGGAGAAGCCAATGCTGATTGATTGATTGTTAGGGTTGCCTAGAGTTTTTATCAAATGTACTATTTTACTGTCACACCTTGTTGCAAAATTAATAATTCAGCTAACTCAAATGATTATTTTCTTATAAATAACAGCTAACTACTCACATCCTATATTGTCCTGCTAGAACCAATTCTATTTTATTCTTATTTTGTAACCTTCTTGGAGGAAAATAAAAGAAAAAATTTGCTACCCCTATGCAGAAACGGCATCGTATATCATAAGTCTGCCTTGGTTTTTATTTTAGATTAGAGCTCACATTGTTAAAACAAATTATAGCAAGACAGAAATAATCTTCTGACTTTCTTTTTTAAAAAGTGCGTAGGGCTTGAACTCACAACCCTGAGATCAAGACCTGAGTGGTGATCAAGAATTGGATTCCTAACCACCTGGACCACCCAGGTGCCCGTCCTCTGACTTTTACTGATTAAGAAATCTATAACAGAGCAATCTATTCAAGTCTGCAAGGCTATAAATTTAAGAGTCAGCAAGGTAACCCCACATACAAGCAAAAACCAAGATGGGATTCCACAGTGAGGTAACACTAGGCAGTCAGGGGCCAGTATATGTGAGCATGTATGTAGGGGACAAATATCAACCAATGTTAAAAGTACAACAATCAGAAGAATGCTATGTGTTTAATACTAGTTTCATTTTTCCAAAGGTAAGCTATGTTCACCTACGGTTTGGAGTATGAATTATAAAGGATGAAGAAAATTAAGAGTTACCAAAATGAGAGTTTCTCTAGACTGTTGGAAAGGGCCGGCAATGTGTAGGCAGGTTTTTTGGAAAGGCTAGGCAATTTGCCCAGCATCTCCAAACTTCCACCTACTTGAGTGTGCAAGAGATGGCAGTGTAAAATTCCCAATAATCTCACAATAAATTAATTCTATCAAGTATCAAAATACTTCAAGAAGATAAAATATCCAAAGAATCACATGAAAATGCTTAAAAATTTGTGTCATTAATTTTTATCACTAAATGATTAATGATAAATTCATTTAGAGAAGAAGTAGTGGCTGTTAAAGATATGTGATACATAGAACAAAGTATATGAACAAACTTTAAACATATATATATGCACATTACAAAATGTGAATGTGATATGAAAAATAATTTCAGTTTACTATTTTAATTTAGTCTGTGGTTAACTGTATTTTCATAATAAAATTCCATTATACATGACTTATGAATTCAAAATATCTTCTTAGTAGCTTGCTTGAAATATGTGGGTGTGGCAATGTTGATACATGGGCTCTATAAGAAGAAATGACAATCCTCACACTCTTTTTAAAAGGAATATTTCAAATTTATCATATATGTAAAGTAGGTTCCTAAAAACATGACAACAACCTAGGAAAAAGAATAAAGGATTTACCCCCATCCATAAACAGAATTAAAATAAAATTAGATAACATAGAGGCTTTGCAGAGTATATACTATATAATCAAATTCATTTTGATCAAATATTGAGAAAAAAATGACTTCCAAGGTTTTACTAGACTATTCCCACAGTCAGATATAGCCACTTTACTCATGTAATTTTGCATCATATGCTCAACTGTAGGGCTCTAGACTCAGAAAACAACCATTTCTATAATGGTAAATGTACTTGAATGTGGACCTCGATTTTGCCTGCTGTTGGTCAGCTCTCCTGTCACTTTACTTCAAACTGGACAGTATGACTGGAGCAGGTCTGGAAACTGCCACTTCCCTTCTGTACCACCGCCAGATATGTCCACAGCAATGGGGGAAACAGCATCATCCAGATGACATGGAATACATATTTCATCCTTTAATTGCCAAAGCGAGGTAAAAAGAGAAAAAAGATTACTTGATTGGACTTTACAGTTACTTTTTTTTTTTTCTGAGTTTTTAGTTACTCATGGGGGAAAAAATAGAGCTGTGGAAGATAGAAGCAATCATTACAACTAGCCCTTTTATCCTGATGGATATGCCAGCACTGTGTTTTTCTCCTTTTGTTCTCAACTGAAAAAAGAGTCAATAGTGGGATATCCCTCAGTTAGAATTTGCCTGATATTTTTCTCTTGATTACATTGGGGCCATAGGTTTTGGGAAGAAGACCACAGAAGGATAGTACCATGTTCATCATTTCATATCAGATGCACAAACTATCAACATAATTTATTCTGTCGATGTTAACTTTAACTGTCTGGCTCAGAGTGTTTGTCAGGTTTCTTCACTGTGAGGTTACTCTCCCACCCCTTTCCATATAGTACTGTTTGGAAGGAAGTCATTATACACAACCCACATTTGAAAAGTGGGGAGTTATGTTCCATCCCCTTTAGGGTGGATTATCTGCATAAATTAATTAAAATTCTTCTGCATGGGACATTTGTCTATTCTTCCCCCATTTTATGTATGTGTGTATGTATTCATTCATTCAATGAATCATTTGTATATATCAATATGGACACATGGATATCTATTTTACATTTGCAATAATAAACCAAGATTATTTTGTTGCTCAAATTGTTCCAGCTTTAGTCATTGGGAGCTCTTTCAATTGACTGACCAGTAGTCCTCAAAAAGTCAAAGTCATCAAAAGCCAGGAAAGTCTGAGAAACGATCACAATCTACAGAAGTCTAAGGAAACATGATGGCTAAATGTAACGTAGTAACCTATATGGAAATTTGAATTAGAAAAAAAGACACTATGTAAAAACTAAAAACTAAGAGAATTAAAAAAAATACAGCTGATGGAATCTGAACAAAGTATAAACTTAGGTTAACAGTCACAAATCAATAATTGTTAATTGTGACAAATGTAAGATACTAATGTAAGATAATAATAGGAGAATAAACTGTGTTGGGAACTGGATAGCCACATGCAAAAGACTGAAACTGGACCCCTATCTCACATCAAACATAAAAATCTATTCAAAATAGATTAAAGACCTGCACATAACCAAAAATGCTTAGAAGAAAACATAGCAGGTAAGCTCCTTTCTGTTGATCTTGACAATGGTTTTGTGGATCGGACATCAAAAGGCAACAAAACAAAAATAAACACACTAAACAGCTTCTGCACTACAAAGGAAACCATCAACAAAATGAAAGGCAACCTATGAAATGGGAGAAAATATTTGCAAACCACATATTCTATAAAGAATTTATATCCGAGATATATAAGGAACTCATATGAGTCAACAGTAAAAAGAAATATAACCCAATTTTAAAAGCAGACAAAGGACCTACGTAGATATTTTTCCAGAGAAGGTGTGCTTGGCCAACAGGTGCTTGAAAAGGGAAATACAAATCAAAACCATAATGAGGATCATCTTACTCCAGTTAGATCGTCCATTATTAAAAAGACAACAGGTAACAAATGTCAGCAAGGATGTGGAGAACAGGGAACACTTGTGTACTTTTTCTGTTGGTAGGAAGGTAAGCTGGCACAGCCACTATATGAAACAGTATGGAAGTTCCTTAAAGAATTAAAAATAGGACTGCCATACAGCAATCTCACCTTTGGGTGTATATATATATATATATATATATATATATATATATATATATATACATACATGAAATGAGATGATACTGATGAGATGATACTTTTCAATGATTCTGAAATGAGATCAGTATCTCAAAGAGAAATCTGCCCTTCCATGTTCATTGCAACATCATTCATATTATCCAAGGTATGGAAACAATCTGTCTGTTGACGGATGAATGGGTAAAGAAAATGTGGTACGCATATATCATGAAACATTATTCAGCCTTAAAAAAGAAAGAAATCCTGTCATTTAGGACAACATTTGGAACCTGAAGGGCATCATGCTAAGAGAAATAAGCAAGACAGAGAAAAATAAATGCCACATGGTATCCCTTATATGGGGAATCTAAAACAAACAAACAGAAGGTGAACTCAGACACAGAGTAGAAAAGTGGTTGCCAGGGAGAGGCTTCCGGGGCGGGGGAAAGGGAGAGGCTTGTAAAAGGTTACATTACAAACTTTCAGGTATGAGATAAATGAGGTCTGAGGATCTAATGTTTAACATGGTAACTGCAATTGATAACATTATAGTGGATAAGTGAAATTTGCTGAGACTAGAACTTAAATGTTCTCAACAACAGCAATGAAAGGGTAAATATGTGAGGTGATGAAAGTGTCAATTAGACAAGGGGATCCTTTCACAATGTATGCTTATACCAAATCATCATGCCATAATGCTTTAAGATGTCTTACAATTTTATGTGTCAATTATACCACAATAAAGCTGAGAAAGAGAAAACAGTAACAAACATTTCTACTTGGAACATGTTGAAATTTGGAGAAAATGATACTCAAAAGTGGACTTTCTGCCCTTCATTTGTTTATTCCTGTTTTCCATGCATACTGTTTTCCTTCTCATCTCTCTCATCCTCTTCCCATCCTTAATTTTTTCTTTTTCTTTTCTTTTTCCCTCCTCTGCTATCCCATCCATCTTTTTAATTCATGCAGAAGTTAGGGAATTGCTAACTTATTTCCCTCTTTCTGCCTTGATTATCTCAGAAAACAATCAGTTTACTCTGTGACTACTATTCTATACCTAGGAAGTCTTAAGGGTTTATGAATTTAAATTCATAATTGGAAAGATAACTGGAAAGAGTCGGGAACTTCCTACTTCTTTTTCTTCCGCATTCTCTACTGCTCTCTTCTATTATACATTTTATAAACAGAATAATATCAAAGATCATTAAAAAACTTCCTTAAAAGGAGAAGACACACCGCAGCCACGACCTTCTATTTCATAATAGGCTGTTATTATTTCCACTTCCAAGCACAGTGAGCATTGTTCACTCTGACTTCCATTAACTTGTTGAATAATTCTGTTGAAAAGGTATGGTTTTGTTTTGTTTTGTTTTTGACTGAAATGCAATTAGCCTGCATGCCATTTGAAAATAAACTTCCAGTTTTCATTGAGATTACCCCAAATGGCAAAGTGTAGGATCTCTCTTTCTCTCTTGAGACAGAATGAAAAAGAAACACTTTTTTTTTGGTAAAATTGTTTTAAAAATATAAATAAAAAGAAAAATAACTGCTTCAATAAAATGCATAATGGAAACATTCCAGAAACCAGTTTCAAGTCTAGTTTTTACCATAGTTTTCCCAGATTGTATAGCGAGCAGCACAGTGGTCATGAAGAACTAGGTGATGATAGGATCTATATAGTGATTGTAATTCCTACTGGTTGTTTAATAAAATTACAGTATTTAGTTTATGTATGCTGAGAAAGTTCTATAGGAAGTAAAGCAAGTGTCTTGTAATATTAAAAAAAAAAACCAGGAGATAGTGGGAATGGGATACATGGGGGCTCTATCTGCAACTTTTTTGGTTAAATTAAAATCTACAGCAAAATAAGAACACCTTAAAAAGAAACTGCAATGCTTTTAGCTTCCATGTAGCAGAATTTTAAAGAAGTCAAAGATCTGATTTGAGCAGCCCTCCTGCCTCTGCTGCAAAGATATAAAGAGCAGCTTACTTCTCACCCTAAACTGAAATATTCAAGATCTCCTCTTCTAAATGGATTTTCAAGGCTCTCCAAGGAACTCTTCAGGCTTATTACAAAGTTAACTCAGTAATAGTGATCTGAAACTTCTCATCTGTAGACAGGCAACTGACAAGTTAAATTTGGGCCGCTGCATGTGTCATATCTTTTTTTTCTTTTTAAAAAATTATATTCAATTTGCCAACATATAGTGTAACACCCAGTACTGTGAATAAACTCTCTCTGAAAACCTAGTGCCTAGGTGTCAGGGAAGACTGCTCCCTAGCTGGGAGAATCGAGAGTGGTGTCACCTTGCATATCTCTAATTACCTGTGCTCAAGTCTGAAGGTGGCTTAGTGTCTATTCACAAATTCACCTTGATGGCCACTTAAATATTTTCTGGGTGAAGCCCAGTCCGTAGACAGGGAGCATTATCTCTCCACTTTAGGAAGTGATGACTCTGCATAGCCAGGCCCAAATTACACTGACCTTTTTGATAGCCATGTCACATCTTGTAGTGATAGTCAATTAACTGCCCAGCTGACCCTTAGGATTTTTCAAGCACTGGAGATTAACAAGATCTTTTTCCCTTGTCTCACTAAATGTCTGTATTTCTGATTTATGTCTCTATTCATTGATTGCTATTTCTTGGCCCATTTATTTCTGGATTTGCAGTTTTTCCCTTTTTACATTCACTTTTTTCTTTGATGCAATTTGTGTTAGGAAGAAATAAGTAACTCTACTTTTAAGATTATGAAGACACCAAATAGCCCTGACATTTGTGGTTTTATGAATGATTGGCAATCAAAGACATTCTTAAGATGTGATTAATAGAGTACCCCTATGATATGCATTTGAGATAAGGGACAGATTTGGTATAATAATTAGGAGGATGAAGTAATTGCCTTTTTTTGTTGTTGTTGTTTCAAGAGGAGGCAGGATTTTTTACTTCATTCAGAAAGTCAGGGTAGATTTGCCAACAGAAAAACCTCTGAAAAGAGAAGGACCTATTTCTCCAGGGGAGCATCTTTCTGGATGGAAATTTTATGCCAAGGATACTGAAGTAGTAACAAACTTAAGGCATCAACCTCCATGTTCCTGTGACCTACCAGGAAAATACAGGGAGCCATTTCTTCAGAAAAAGTGGTGCTCACACTGTAAAGCCGACATGCTAATTTGCTTTCCTGTTTAATTTGTCTTCACTGTTACTATCATCACCACCATGAAAAAAAAGTAGGTGTTTGTTACCAATGGCTCAGGATCCTCTTCTGAGCAGCTTCCAAAGATAACTGCATATACCTCGGTGGACACTTTTACAGTCAAAACTCCCCAAGGTATAAAATAAGATGGATACATCCAGGTAAAGTTCCTGGACAGTAAGAACTGTCTTATTCATCTGTTTTTCAGTGTACTCAGAGAAGTGCCCTGTTGTAAGTGCTTAAGAAATATTTGTTGCATTGAGTCAAATTATAGTGAGAAGAGGCATAAGCAGGCAAAGTGAGTATCATGCCAAATCCCTTAATTCCCTAAATCCACACACTGCCAACAACAAACTGTAAATTAGAACTGCCATAGATATGTTTGAACTTCTGTTTAAATTCTTCACTAAGTTAGTGCTTCTAAATTTAACACTCTAGTCACATTCCTGGCAGGAGGATAAGCACCAGTATGGAAAATTAGAGAAGTCTAGTCTAGTGCTCATCTTGGCATTACCTTTTGGCTGCAGAAGCCCCAGGGCAAGATGCATTATGCTTCTCAGCCTCTTTTCCCTTACTTGGCTGTTAAGGGGGGGAAAGAGGAGCAAAAGCCAACATTTTTTAAACACTTTAATCACTTAGAAGAAAATAGAAATTTTACAGATACCCATTAACTCTTTGATGACTTTCTGTCATTAGCACCATGCTAATAAATGACCAAAGACCAGCTTTCAAAAGTAACAGAACAGCTATGTATCTTGAAGAGTTGCAGTCTGATCCTTGGAGAGAAGAGGATATATGCCACTTGGCCATATTTTAGATAGCATGTCTGCACCAGGATCATCTGAAAACAACACCAGGAGCTCACTCTGGGTGGCTTGGATCAGATGCTAGCTGGTTACTGGGTTACTCCTCTTTTCCTAGACAGGAGGGTAGCATCCAATGGAATTGAAGATGTCCTCCCAAGCAGGGTCCTGCAAATCACACATGAGTACCAAATCTTCCCAGCTCTCTAAGGTAGCAGGCAGTTGGTAATCTCGAACACACCTGTGAGTATCTGACATTCAAAACCCAGACTGGCTGGGGCCAAACAGCCTATGGATTCCATCATTAACGAAGTCATTTTCTTATATGTAGAAAAAGAGATACCCAGAGGTTCCTCTCCTGGAATAAAATCCACACTAGGTAATGCAGACTGTGACCTCACAAGCCGTTTCATGGAGAGATGGAGATTGACTGGAGGACTCCCCATATTTCTGTCTTGTTGACCCTTGTGAATGCTTCCTTTCTCTATAATGCTTATTCTTTAATCTGTACCATACAGTATTTTAAAAATCACTCAGCCCCTTACTCCACCAGTAGAACCTTTAGGGATTACCTGATGCAACAGTATCATAGGGAGAAAAGTATGGCCTTTGGGCCCGAAATCTGCCACTTACCAATAAAACTCCATCGATTAGTTGTCTAAATTCTCTGCATCTCGGCTTCCTCTATTTTAAAATGAGATCAATAACCATCTCAAATTTGTTCTGGATATTAAATACAATGACGCGACAGGCTCTAGCATGAAACATAAACTCAAAATAGGAGTTCTTTTCCAATGCTTCCCATCATCTCCTACAACATTTATCTTTTATTTCTAAAATTATGGAAGAAATTGTGGAAAGGAGAGGACAAAGCATTGAGGAAGTTCCATGAGATCAAGGACTAACAGTGGAGAGGAGCGAGGTGAGGAAGCTAACCAGGAGCAAGGATGGCTTGAGAACAAGGGTGAGAGATTTCTGGGGAACATTTTCTCTTCTGACTTCAGGTGTACTTGGATATCACCATCTCCTTCGGGCCTAAGCAAAAGGCAGCTGCAGGCAATTTTCCTATTATTCTTTATTTGTCCTTAAATAAAGATAGATGCTGATGATTTCTTTACTTCTTTTAGTCCCTGTGAGTTTCCAGCTGGTCCTCAAAGGAAATGAATGCTAACAGTGCCAAAGGATGCAGTTGCAATTCAGGGCAGCATGGTCTTTGCTTTTGAAAAGCATAACTACTACATCTTCTAAACCCCCCTGCAAACTATCTTAAGTAGTAACAGCTCCCAAAGATAAAGGCTATGCTGTCCAGAGGCTGCCATGATTTGCTTTCATTTATGACCACATGATTTATACCAGGCAATGGCAGCAGTGGCATCATAATCACTCTGGAATTCGGCTTAGATAGACTCATAACTCTTTAAATGGGGACAGTAGCTTTCAGGCTGTCAGAACAAAGGAGGAATCATTTATAATATCAGCGTCTTAACAGGATAAAGGAATGAATAGAATCCTATGTATACCAGAATGAGACAATTAATTCACCATTAATATGAACAGCAATGTTTTTGAGGCATGAAAAAAAAAGACATTTCCAATCTTTTTGTTCTTCTCTTTTTAGCTAGTCTGACCTCTAGACTCAAAATACTCATTTGTAAATGACATGCTCAGGATCAGAGGTATAGACAGATCAGACCAAATATGATGGGCTCAAAGGCAAGAAGCTCTATTATTATTAGGTATTTATCCTCAAAGCTGCATCGATTTTGCCATTTTAAAATTCTATTAGCTCTGCACCTGTATACCCTAGCCCATAAAAAATTACTTCCTGTTTAAGTTTTCCTCGCCAGGGGTTGGGGGGGGGGGGTTGGTTTATGATGACTCTATGATGAGTCTCAAAAACATCTTTCAAAAGAGGAGAGATAAAACCATTGGTTATCAGAGTTGGAGAAAAATAAACTACCTTTTCCTCCTGGGCCTAGTCTCAGATGAAGGAAAATAACATGAAAAAACTTTATCTGGAATTTATAATGGATTCTATAGTTTATAAACTGCCTTCACATATTGCAACCAGGAGTTGTAGGTACAACGAGTGAATCTGCATATAAGGGAGCCTCTTCTCATTCACAGACTATGTCAAGGTACACGAAATGCCCATCTAATTCACTGCAGCAGTGCGGGAAAGGCCCTGTATTTGAAATCAGAAGTCATATATTTATAAGGCTTATCTTTGCCACTTACCAGCTGTAGCTTACCATGAGGACAATCATTCAAGGTCTTTGAAACTATTTTCTCATTTCTAAAATGGAATTATTTGAACTTGATGCTCACTAGGACCCCATTTGGTTCTAATGTTCTATAATTATGTACTTTCTCTTATTCACTCACTTCTCAAATTTTTATTTTTAAACCAGGAACTGAGGCAGTCAAACAGCAGAAGTAATTCAGGATGTGGGCTGAAGAGCAGAGATACTACAGGAGAGACTGCAAACCAAGAGAAGCACACAGAGGATTCAGAGTTGAAAACTGAACCCAGGCAGAGCTCCCAGATACCGGAGGCTTGCAGGAAGCAGATCTGGCTAGGAGAGGAGGCTCTGCTTACACTACTATTATTTAAAAGTGCTGGATGGCAGGGCACATCAAGAATGCCCTAGAGATGCCCTGTTTCAAGAAGCCCAGGGAATCCACCCTGAGAATACTTAACACGCACCACACCATCCAAAAGAAGGGCTTCTATAAAGGTCTGGAAGCATCTCTGAAAATTTTACTTGCTTCCTTTTTTACTTACTTTCCTTCCTACTTTGCCATCTCGGAAGACTGCCTCACAGCTGGAAATCAGGATATTCGTGGGAGCTGAATGGGAAAGATCATTTATATATTCTTTTTTTTTTTTCAAATGTTGTACCACTCCATAGTGGCAAGCCTGTTGAAGATCCACAGCAAACAGATAAAGTGAAGGATTTAGTAGAAACTTGGAAGAGCAAGGTAGGAAGAAAGAAATCTGTGTTTTCATTGACAATACTCATTTGAGTGGTGAAGAAAAGTTTCACAAAAATGATAATTACTTGCAAGAAAAGGCTTTTGTAAACTCAATGACTTGTGACAGTAATGGTTAGAAATTGTAATTAAGGTGTCATGTTTTAAGCATAAGCCTAGTTCTAGAAAGAGTGATTAATACAATTTGAGGTCTTGGTCTTTTAGAAAAAAAATCCACATTCTTTCTGTTACTCAACATGAACTTCCCTGCAGTTTCTTATTCCAGTGAACATCAGAAAGAGCAAGTCTAGCATCTCAGTTCAAAGAAAAGTAGATTAAAAGAAAAAAAAAGTCCTAATTCGGTAGCCATAGGATATCAATAAAAAAGAGGACAGAAAATGTCACTAGTGTGTTAGATGGATTTGCCTTTGATATAATAATGTCTTAAATGACATGATTGTATAGAAGGCAGAAATGGGTTTTGGTGATGTTACTTACTACTTCATCAAACAGGCAATTCTTAAAAGATATGATCTGTTTTGATGTCTGACAATTTACCTTTTACACAAAAATGTTAGAATTGGAAGAGAACTTAAGCTTTTTTTTTTTTTTTTTTTTTTTTTAACAGACTCTTTTTGCATTAGACGAGAGGATGCTGAGTACCTGGGAGAAGTGAATTGATGCCCCTGGAAATCGGACCAGGTGAGATTGGAGGAGAGGTACCCAGGACCAGAACCTTTCACTCTTCTTCCAGATAGCCTTCATTTTGCTCTTTTAACCATTCCCCAGAGCCACTTCTAGTGCTTTCCCCTCCGTTTCTCATCCCTATTTTCTCTTTCTTCTTTCCCCAACCTATCCATCGTCTGGTTATAATGTTTATAATTTTGAAATTCCTAGTTCACAGAATTCTAATTCCAACAATTCACACTGTCTCATTAAAGATCGCACTTTCCTCTTTGAGTGAATAGATTCTATTTTCTATCTATTTCCAATGAGTCCGATGTATCAATCAATGGCATATATATATTTTAAAATTCTTATGAGACATTGGTATGATTAAGAAAAAGATGGTGTGGCATGTAAATATCACGGGGATCCAGAACATTCTAGTTAAAAAGTCAATGAAATGATGATCAAAAATAGATCTGGGAAGATTACAGCAGCAGCAGCTCCTGAAATAGTGTGGAATTAATCATCTGGGACATAAAGTAAAGCAAGAAGTATCCAGGAGAGAGTCTCTGCACTGGGTATTGCAGCCCCCATGTGGTACTAGGAATAATTCCTGGAAATAGTATTAACTCAAATATCACTAATACGTGAAGAGTCCTGGGTGTAGGGTCTGGATTCTGAACAACAGTTTGTGTGACTACTATACAATATTATATCAAAGATGAATGTCACCTACAATTTTAGTTGTTTTAATTATAGTCTGCAGCTGTTATGCTAAGCCAAAAATAATGTAACTGTCACCATCAAAATGTATTTTTTTAAAAGCATGTCTATACAAATGGCACCGTGGTGAATGCTTTACAGATTGAGTAAATTTAAAGGCTCCCAATTTAAAGTGGATGACTAGGTTCTATCCTGCAGCTGGTGAAATTTGCTAAGATCTTAATTCTTTCAAGACAAGGAGATATGTACTCAAGGAGAACCAAGTTTTCTGTTGGAGCACTCGTGAACTTCACCATACTCTATATTAGGTGTACCTTCTCTTATAATTTACAGCATTTTCGCTATGAATTCTCTGGCTTCCCTTGAAGCCTCCCCTCCTCTGGGGACTTTGACACATGATAAATTTCTTCATTTTTTTTCCTTTCAAAATGATAGGGTTATTTGGAAATAAATGAGAGGTAAAGAAAAAGAAAGAGAGAAAAGTATAAATTACCCTAGTAATAGTTTTTATTTTAATTGTCAGGTACTTAAATATAGCCTCAGATAATTGTCACAGCAAGATATAGAAATGTCCTTTGATGAGAAAAACACTATAAATAATTTTTATTGTATAGAGAAGACTTTCTCACATTCTTCTGGTGAAAACTACCCTATTAATTTGTACTTTCAAAAATTAAAATAATTAGAATTCATTTTTCAGTTTTTAGGTTACCGTATGCCATTTCTTCCCCCAAAGCATATGAATAGATCTATAGCTACAGTATCAAAATAATTACTAGTCAGTGAAAAATTCCACTAATTAAGGAGTTGTGGTTTTCTTTAAATGATTGCTCACAGTTGATTTTATTTTTTTCATGATGAAATTTTTGCATCCATCAGTTTTGGTTGTATTGTGGGCAATGCTAAAATATTAATATGTGATTGGTGCTTATCAACATATCAAAACCACCAGATGTCAGAATATTATTGGGGAATAATATCTGAAGAAATAAATTCCATCTTTTGTTGTTTTGAAACATAACCAATTAGGAGCTGAAAACAATAGAGAAGTTTAAAAATATGAGACTGTTCTTTACCTTATGATAAACCGAACTATAAATGAAATGAGCAGTTTACCTTTTAAATATTTTAAAAATGATATTTTTTCTTTTTTATCATATTTATACATGTCTTTTGAGAACAACCCATGAAATCCAGATAAGGAAACTGAGTAAAAGTATTTTTTCATCGCCAAGCATCCTAGCCCATTGTTTTAACAGAGCAGTCATTAGGTCTGTCATCCTGAGAAGCATCTTCCTCTACATCTTGCAGTGTTGGTGGTTAAAGAACTGACATGAGAGAGTGGAAAAGGACAGACCAATTTTGAGATAATAAAAATAAATGTCTCTCTACGACTCATCATGATGAAGAAAGACCCACATTTCTCTGCAGCCAGCATCAGAGGAGAGAGTTATTTTTAGTCACAGATACACTTCAGAGCCCATTAACCAGCTAAAACCAGAGGCTGCTTAGGAATAATCCTGAGCACAGTCTGCTGTAAAACTAAAATATGAATGAGGATGGGGTCATTGGAAAAATGATTTAAAAGAGTGGGCCCTGAAGACAGGAATACCGGGGTGGAGAGTAAGGACGGAAAGGAAATCAGTGGAGGATTTATTAGAAATCAGTGACCTTTAAAGGGCAGTTTCAGTCACCCCAGGAAGGTCAAGTGATCAAGTGTCCAGGATAAGAAGCTTTTAGATTTGTTGACCCAGTAATAGATTCTGTCTGCTATAATAAGGCTTCCCAAATGTCTGTTTCCAGAATCTGGTTCCTCTGTGTCAGGTACACCCAACCCCATTATCGGCAAAGCCTCCTGCTGAGAATCTGCACAAGGGGTTTTCAGGCAGCAGCTGGAAATCTCATTTGTGTTGAAACTGCTCTTCTTGGCAAGAGATTCAAGCTTCCATGGTCACAGGGAACTGGGGAGCCTGTCTTTCTGCTCTGCTGAGAGCAAAAAGAGAGCATCCCTGACCACCCATCTAATCAGCCAAGTTCAAACACAATCACATGAGCTTCAGTTCTGCAAATTTCACAGGCTATACAATTTAAAATCACACTGAGCCCTAATAAATAGAGAACATCTAATCACCTATTCACCTAATCTTCTAAATTGGGGACATTTAATCATTTCCTGTATCTAATTCTTGAAGTTGAATTTATGATAAATGGAAACAAAAACAAAAACTATAGTTCTTGGAGGGAGCCAGAGATTCCTATGAGGAACATAGAGATTTCTGATTTCTTTTGTTCGTTTAAGTTCAGTTCTCCGTTTGCTGATGTTGTTGTTGTTGTTTTTAGTTATAGAAAGTATTGTCTTTCTAGGTAATAATAAAAACCTAAACAAATCGCTATTAATTGAGTGCCTAGAGCTCTATAAGTGCTAGGCATTTTACATTTTATATTGAATACATAGAATTCTTACATGAACCTTTTTTTCCTCTTTTGTATATTTTTTATTGGAATTCGATTTGCCAACATATAGCATAACATCCAGTGCTCATCCTATCAAGTGCCCCCCTCAGTGCCTGTCACCCAGTCACTCCCACCCCCTGCCCACCTCCCTTTCCACCACCCCTTGTTCGTTTCCCAGAGTTAGGAGTCTCTCATGTTCTGTCTCCCTTTCTGATATTTCCCAGTCATTTTCTCTACTTTTCCCTTTATTTACTTTCACTATTTTTTATATTTCCCAAATGAATGAGACCATATAATGTTTGTCCTTCTCCGATTGACTTATTTCACTCAGCATAATACCCTCCAGGTCCCTCCATGTCGAAGTAAATAGTAGGTATTTGTCGTTTCTAATGGCTGAGTAATATTCCATTGTATATATAAACCACAGCTTCTTTATCCATCATCTTTCGATGGACACTGAAGCTCCTTCCACAGTTTGACTATTGTGGACATTGTTGCTATAAACATTGGGGTGCCGGTGTCCTGCTGTTTCACTGCATCTGTATCTTTGGGGTAAATCCCCAACAGTGCAATTGCTGGGTCATTGGGCAGGTCTATTTTTAACTCTTTGAGGAACCTCCACACCGTTTCCCAGAGTGTCTGCACCAGTTCACATTCCCACCAACAGTGCAAGAGGGTTCCCCTTTCTCCGCATCCTCTCCAACATTTGTTATTTCCTGCCTTGTTAATTTTCCCCATTCTCACTGGTGTGAGGTGGTATCTCATTGTGATTTTGATTTGTATTTCCCTGATGGCAAGTGATGCAGAGCATTTTCTCATGTGCTTGTTGGCCATGTCTATGTCTTCCTCTGTGAGATTTCTCTTCATGTCTTTTGCCCATTTCATGATTGGATTGTTTGTTTCTTTGCTGTTGAGTTTAAGAAGTTCTTTATAGATCTTGGAAACTACCCTTTATCTGATATGTCATTTGCAAATATCTTCTCCCATTCTGTAGGTTGTCTTTTAGTTTTGTTGACTGTTGCTTTTGCTGTGCAGAAGCTTTTTACCTTGATTAAATCCCAATAGTTCATTTTTGCTTTTGTTTCCCTTGCTTTCATAGATGTATCTTGCAAGAAGTTGCCGTGGCCAAGTTCAAAAAGGGTGTTGCCTGTGTTCTCCTCTAGGATTTTGATGGATTCTGGTCTCACATTTAGATCTTTCATCCATTTTGAGTCCATCTTTGTGTATTATGTAAGAAAATGGTCTAGTTTCATTCTTCTGCATGTGGCTGTCCAATTTTCCCAGCACCATTTATTGAAGATACTGTCCTTTTTCAGTGGATAGTCTTTCCTGCTTTGTCAATTATTAGTCAACTATAGATTTGAGGGTCCATTTCTGGGTTCTCTGTTTTGTTCCATTGATCTATGTGTCTGTTTTTGTGCCCGTATCACAATCTTGATGACCACCGCTTTGTAGTACAACTTGAAATCCGGCATTCTGATGCCCCCAGCTATGGTTTTCCTTTTTAAAATTCCCCTGGCTATTCGGGGTCATTTCTGATTCCACACAAATCTTAAGATGATTTGTTCAATTCTCTGAAGAAAGTCCATGGTATTTTGATAGGGATTGCATTAAATGTTAAAATTGCCCTGGGTAGCATTGACATTTTCCTAATATTAATTCTTCCAATCCATGAGCATGGAATATTTTTCCATCTCTTCGTGTCTTCCTCAATTTCTTTCAGAAGTGTTCTGTAGTTTTTAGGGTATAGAATCTTTATGTCTTTGCTTAGGTTTATTCCTAGGTATCTTATGCTTTTGGGTACAATTGTAAATGGGATTGACTTTTTAATTTCTCTTTCTTCAGTCTCATTGTTAGTGTATAGAAATGCCACTGATTTCTGGGCATTGATTTTGTATCCTGCCACACTGCCGAATTGCAGTATGGGTTCTAGCAATCTTTGGGTGGAGTCTGGGTTTTCTATGTACAGTCTCATGTCATCTGAAAAGAAGGAGAGTTTGACTTCTTTTTTGCCAATTTGAACATGAACCTCTTATGGAAGGAATTAGTAATAATAGAAGAAATTGACAATCAAGTTTGGAAAGAAGGACTTTCATGATACTTCTGTATCACTTGGACCTATATGTGCATCCAATTTATGATGCACCAACAGAATGCCAATCTTTACTTTGGGTTCCCTTTCTGGTTTTTGTACCACCATATCTCCTGTTTACACTTTTTAAGTTTTGATATGTTTCATTTCATTTTCAGAAGAAAACTAAAATAATGAAGTGTCATGTCACTTCTATCAGACTGACAAAAGTGAGGACAGTGGATAATGCCAGATGTGGGTAGTAATATGAGGCCATAGGCATATTCAGGTGCTTCTGCTGATGGTGAATATTGGTGTAGCCATTCTGCAGAACAGTGTGGAAGTGCTTAGCTACAATACATTTCATTTACTTCTTGAGACCTAGCAATTCTGCTACTGTATATATATTCCAAAGCAATGCTCAGTGGATCTACCAGAAGGCATGCAAAAAAGCTCAACACAGTGGGGTTCTTTGTTTTTGCTGTTATTGGCAGGAAATTGCCATCAATGCAGGCATCTACTGCATGAGAAGTCAATGGTAAGATGTGTTGCTGCTCACTCTATAGTACATATGTCAGAAGAAGCAATAGACTAATTACATGTACAGTAACTTGGATAGAGCATAAAAATACATTCCAAGGGACAGCTGGATGGCTCAGTGGTTGAGTGTTTGCCTTTGGCTCAGGGCATGATCCTGGGGTCTGGGGATTGAGTCCCGCATTGGGCTCCCTGCAGGGAGCCTGCTTCTCCCTCTGCCTATGTCTCTGCCTCTTTCTCTGTGTCTCTCATGAATAAATAATAAATAAAGTTTTTAATATATATATAGCAAGATGAATAAAGTAGAAATGACAACAAGATATATATAATAGTTCTTATATGTATATGAAGATAAGCATATAAACAATAATTTATCTTCTGTAAGAATATACTATATTCTCTGCAGGAAACACCTTAGAGAGAGGGGACAGGAAACAGAGAAAAGGAATGAGAAAAAAGAAAACAAATGAACAAAACAAGAACTGTTCTCTATGAAGACCAGTGATAATGTCCCAAGTACTGACAAATCAAGATTAACCTGACCCTTGGCACATAAAGTAAAATAGGAATTTTTTTTTATTATGTGTTTTGAGTATTTCAATTATTTCTATAGGCTTGCTACAGATGGAAGTTTGGCACAAGCTTAGTTTAAGTGTTGGAAGTACTTATAATTCATTTAATAATTTCTTGGTTATGATGGCTAGTTTGGTTCCAATTTTCTTCTATTACAAATAGTGCTGCGATAAGTGGCCTTCAGTGCCCTTGTGTAATATATGTAGTGCTGCTGAGAGAAGCAATGAGATGTAATGGGTAAGAATGCTGGATCATGTTGGAATCTGGCTCCACTACTGTGTGCCTGGGAGCAACTTAGTTAACTGCTTGAGGCCTTGATATTAATAGATATTTCTTGATATTAATAGAACCTCTTAGAGTTACAGTGATAATAAAGTGAATTAATGTTTGTAAAGCACTTAGAACAATGCTGGCACATACTGAGCACTCAGTAGTGCTATTTATTTTATTGTTTCAACAGTACTAGTTATTATTAATCCTATTATTTTAGCATGTATTTCAATAGGATAAAATTATAGATACGGAATTTCTTGCTTATGGGGAACGCATTTTAAATGTTTATGCATTTTTAAAATTCAGAATTGGTTCTATCAATTGAGTCTACCATCAGAGGTGCCGAGAATATCATTCTTCTGCACTCTTGCCAAAATCAGATGTCTTCATTCTTTTTCTTTTCCCTTTTTTTTTTTTTTAATTCACTGGGAATAAAGCATTACATTTTGCCTTACATTTCCTTGGTTACAAGTGAGTATGTGGGCCTTTTAAACTTTATGGAATATTCATTCAAAAACTGGCATATTAACAAAATTCATCCTAACCGGTTTTAGATAAAAGAAGCTTCAATCAGCTTTTGTATTTATTTGGCTTATGACCTATAATAGATTCAACCAGTGCTAAGCTTAACATGAAGCAGCCCTATACCCCACCTTACAGATTCTGCTATTATTTTCTTTCTGGCCAGATGGGCTATTGGGAGAGATAAATGAACATGATTATATCAGTGTTGTTGTCATTGCATCTCTTTTCCTAACATTCATAAACATCATCTTGATTAAAATAAAATCTCCAAAGCTTCTAGAAGTGAACATAAATTAACTTAGAATTTTTAGACACTCGGTTACTTTATAAAATTGCTTTTGTTTTTTAAAATTTTCATGATATATAAGATTTTAACAGTGTAATTTTAATTCAAATGCCTAAATTCTATCCTGTGACCTTAAAGAAATTTAAATGTTTACTATATCTTTGTTGGAATAAAATGCCAGTTCTTGAGAATTTATAAAATGTCAGCCAGGATAGCCAAAGGGGCTCTTTATTAAGAAGTTCATTTTGAAAAAAATCAAAGCATGTAATCCTAGGGTTGTTCATACAGGGAAAGAAACTAAAGTGACAAAAGAGAAGTCATTTCCTTTTAAAGTTATCTTTTGATGATTTCTTCTATTGAGTTTCTGCAAAAGTTTCCTAAGAAGAACATTTTTCATTCAGTGTGATACGTATTGGGACAATTCTCCCTTTTCTATCTCAGATATATCCTTGATGGACAGAACTCCTGCTGATTCTGTAGCTACTTTATCAATATAGAAAGCCTGATATGAAGAGAGGAGAGGAGTTCAGACCATGTGCGATTTTATCAATCTATTGTTGTAAGAAAGAACAGAATGGTAGGGGAATTGTCAGTTTTTAGAATAATATTTAGTTATCTTGTATTCTTAGCTTTCTTCTTTGGAAATTTGGAAAAACTAGATTTCAGATTTTTATATTTCCAGTATTAAACAAGGTTATTAATTATAGCTCATATAATCTAGGTTATATTTTAGGAGGCTCATCTATTAACTTAA
Source organism: Vulpes vulpes (assembly GCF_048418805.1). NCBI lineage: Eukaryota > Metazoa > Chordata > Mammalia > Carnivora > Canidae > Vulpes > Vulpes vulpes. The sequence continues at coordinate 76,563,801 of NC_132786.1, read as the reverse complement.
AACCTCACTACAAAATAGGGTAGAACATATTAATAGGACAGGGACTTCACCCTTAAAAACATATTGGGCATAAAAATCCTTCCAAATGAAGTTTTAGTCTAATGCCCTCCTAATATGTGTAATGTTACACTGTATGAAAAATGACCACTTTAACAAAGGAACTTATTTCTTGTACCACAGATACAGTCTTTATACAACCTCCATAAGACTAGACATAAACCTGCTTCGGGGATAACCCTGGGAAGACTGATTCTCACCAATCCATCCTTTGCACAATTTCTCACTGACATTACCAGTGACATACAACTCTTTTGCAATAACTCTTGGTATTAATAGTCTTTCCTCTTATCTTTTGTGCATTTCTTTATTGGACCTGCTATAAGAGAGCAGATGAGGTCATCAACGAGATAAATACTTTTTTTTCTTGATTATAGTCTATTGAAATTAAGACATTCTGATTATGAAGATCAAAGACATTGTCCAGTTACAAACTCCACATTGACTCAAGTCAGGGATCATTCATTCATTCAGTGAGTGTTTAATGAATCCCAACTATGAACAAGTTACAATACATGATAGAGGATTCACATGTAAACAGACTTACCTTTCTTCAGTGTGTCCAGGCAGATAATTTATGTACTTAATTAGCTGTGATGCAATGTAGAAAGGTACAAGTGCTATAGAGATAGTTAACAAGAACACGTCATGGGAAGACAAAGAAGGAAGATTGTACTTCATTATTTTTTTAAAAGATTTATTTAGCTATTCATGGAGGGGGTAGAAAGAGAGAGAGAGAGAGAAGCAGACACACAGGCAGAGGGAGAAGTAGGCACCCTGTGGGGAGCCCCCATGTGGGACTCCATCCTGGATCCCAGGATTACACCCTAAGTCAAAGGCAGATGTTCAACCACTGAGCCACCCAGGTGCCCCGGAAGATCCTACTTTCTAAGTGAGAGCATCGTGGAACCCTTTGTAGAGATGTCATGTAGTCTGAACTATGACAGGTATGCAGTATTTCAACTTTTGGCTATGAGGTGAATTAATATTTAAATGAAAAAAGTATAGCGAGACGAAAGCCTGGAGAGGGACCACGTGGAAAGCATGTAGGGAACATCTAGGAGTCTGGCCCTTTAGTGAGTAAAGTATGTGAAGGGAACTGATGGAAAGCAGGGAGGCCATGTCAGCTGAGACCAGAAGGTAAGGGCCTGGTACACCCATTGCCAAAGAGCTAGGGCTTTTCTTGGTCACTGCAGGTTTTATATACAGATTAAGTGATCAGAATTCTGTTTTACAGGGTGAATCTGGCTGCAGGGTTCAGGCTGGACTGCAATGAGGAGATCTTGCAAATAGTATAAAGAGAATCTTCTTACAAAGGTCAGGGGATTTGGCAACAGGGCTACAACTGAGGTAATGAGCCTGAAATGGAGGAAAGAGGTGGGTGGGGTGATGTGGAGAGCTTGGTGACAGGATGGAGGCTACAGGAAAGAAAAAAAAAAAGATAAGGTGATGCTATTAAGTGCGGAAGCAAAGGACACAGGACAGGGACAAAAGTTTTTGGAGCAGAAGCTGAATATTTAATTTTAATTCATACTGAATTTCAGGCTTTGGGAAGCAGGCAAGTTTATTAAGAGGTGTTAAATCCAAGGAAAAATAGGCGTCAAGAGGGCAGGGTTAATGTATGATGTTTCAGAGAGACAGGAGATACAAGGAAAGGTCCTTGGGTTTAGTGACTAAGAAGTCACTGGTGAATCTCTCTTTTTGAAATACATAAATGTGAGAGGAAGATCATATTTCCAAATATTAATTTTATATACAGGTAGAGAGATAAAGGGACTGTTTTCTGTATTATTTTTTCTACATTAGTTGTGGAACAAAGAAAACAACAAGGAAATGTCAACAATCTGGTGGCATTTAGGTAGTGAGAACAGAGGCCATGTGCAAAGATATCACAAAAGCCGATTGCAAAAGCACTGCTTAATTCTTTCAGAAGAACTTTTTGAGCTCTATCTTTGCATTCACAATGAATTGTCCTGCTAGGAGTTTTCTTCCATTGCAGGTCCCGATCTGAGATTTTATCACCTGTGGATCTATTGATCACAGCTAGTACCCACAGCTTCAATGTCCGAGCCCTCAATGCACTCAAATAAAGAAAATGATCTTCTCTGCTACAGCTTCATTTCCTGGCCATCATTCTGCAGAGGTCAGTGTAAGGGCTCCCTCACCAGAAATCATAATTAAAACAACTAACTTTAATTGAGCATTTACTATGTAATATGTGTTTTAGTAGTTGATTTACGTCTACTATGTGAATTCCCACAATGACTGTATGGCATCTCTACTATTATTTTCTCAATTTACTTAGGAGGAAGTTGATACTTAAGGAATGTGGGTGACTTGTCCAAGGCAACTCAGCTAGTAAGTAGTGAGGAAAACATCACTCTCATCACCATATTTTGTCAGTTTCTCTATCATGGGGTTAGGCCGTCTCTCCCCCAAGAAACTACATGAAGATGGTTCAAAGGCACATGAACTACATCAGTTCCCTCCTAAATTACTAATACAATTTCTTCTCTGTGATTGTTAGCAAATCACATAGAATTAGGAAGTCAGGAGACCAGAATTCTAGTTTTAGGTCTTCTGGCATGTACACACACAAAAATCATTTAACCCTTTGGGTCTTTGAATACTTTTATGCAAATGGGTTAATTCTTGGCTAGCTGTATCACAACGCTGTTTCTAACTATTGATTAAGGTAACTCCATGAAAGTTCTCTGCAAACCTTATAAGTGATTTGAAGATTACTCAGATTCTGATGCAAACTACTTTACTCTTCTCCCCTCCACTCCAGATGGAAGAACATTCCAAGTCTTTTTCTAGGGGTATTACTCACTATCTAAGTTAGAGATATTCGTAAGAGTCAAGGCTCTGACTCTTGTTCCCACTAATAGGATTATGCTTGGAAAATGTTCCTAAACCTTGGATTAAAAGAGAGATTATGGTATTAATGGTTTTATTTTTCAGAATACTATATTTCTGGTTGAGCTAAAAGGTTGAAAGGCTAAAATTCATACCAGGGAATTATAATGTTTCCAGTGAATTTTCTGAGAAAAAACAAAACCACTATTTAGGTTTTCATTTCTTGAACATCATTGAGAACCTACTGTGGGTCACGTACTCTAGTTCAGTGCTCAAAGAGGGAAGAAAATAATATTCAGCATTGGCCTAAGAGGGGAATGACCTCTGGGTGGATGGAGCAGCATCCACAACAGCTTGAATGTAAAACAGCATGTTTAGAGAATGAAAGTTAATCTGGAGAATCAGGGTGAGATCCGCAGATTTTCCAAAAATGACACTTGAGCACTAAAGAGGAGGGCCAGATATTAATTGCCCTGTATTCTATGTTAAAATGTTTGCACTTTATCCCAAGGGCTATGAGGAGTCACTGACAAATTTTAAACATAAAACAATTCTTATATTTTAAAAATAAATCTCAGGTTCATATAGAGAGTAGATTGGTTGGATGGGTCAAATTTTTTCCCTCTCTCTCCAGTGGCAGCTTTTTTTTTTTTTTTAAATCAACTTTACAGTGATGTAATTTACATAAAATAAAGTGTACCCATTTCAAATGTACATTTAGAATAATGTACATATTTGTGTAACTCCTGCCACAATGAAGATAGAGACTATTTATTACTCAAAAACTTCTATCCTGCCCTCCTACAGTCAAATTTTTTTGCTAACCAAGCCCCCACACTCACCTTTAGCCCTAGGAACCACTGATGTGTCTTTTGTCATAATGATTAGCTCTAGCTTTTCTAGAATGTCATAAGAAGGACATTTTAGTGTTCATATTCTTTTCAGTCAGGTTTCTCCTCAGCATAAGATTTTTGAGACTCATTCATATTGTCATACATATATATAGATCACTATTACATTCCTTTTTATGATGTAAAATATTCCATTTTACAGATATGTCACAATTTGTTTTTCCCAGGCCTATGTCTATGGAAATTTGAGCTATTTTCAGTTTTCAGCTATTATAAATAATGGTTCTATGAATATTCATGTACAAGTATTTGTGTTGGTACAGATTTCTTTTTTCTTACATAAAAACCTAAGAATGGAATAGCTGGGTCATATGGTAGGCAAATACATATTTAACTATATGAATAACTGCAAAACGATTTTGCAAGGTGGTTGTTATATTTTACCTTCTCATCAGCAATACGAGAGTTCCAATTGTTCACATTTTTACCAACACTGGGTATTGTCAATCTTTCTAATTTTAGACATTCTAGTGGGTATAGAGTGGTATCTCACTATGGTTTTACTTTGCATTTACCTAGTGACTAATGAGAAACTTTATGTGTAGTGCCTTGTCATTTATATATGTTCTCTGTTAAAATCTTGTCTGTTAAAAACTGTTTGCCTCCTTACTAATTGGATCATTTGTCTTATTACTGGGTTTTAAGGGTCCTTTACATATTCTCAAAGCATTAGTGAAATGTATATATACTTGATCCTCGAACAATGTACGAGTTAGGGTGCTAACCCCCAAGCAGTCAAATTCCATGTATAACTTTGACTCCCCCCAAAATGTAACTACTAATAACCTACTGTTGGCTGGAAGCATTATGGCTAACTGTTAATTAAGAGATATTTTGTATGTCATATATATTATATAGTGTATTATTACAATAAGGTAAGCTAGAGAAAAGAAAATGTCATTAAGAAAATCCTAATGAAAATAAATTTATAGTTCTGTACTGTATTTATTAGGAAAAAATCTACATGTAAGTCGACCACACAGTTCAAAATCATATTCAAGGTTCAACTTTATATAGAAAATATTTTCTCTCAGTCTGTGGCTTGCCTTTTGATTTCTTTGATGTCTTTCAAAGAATAGTAAGTTTTAAATTTTGACAAAACTGAAGAGCAAAGGTCTAAACACTCTAGTTAAAAGGCAGAGATTGATAAGTAGGTAAAACAGCAAGACTGTATATGCTATCTAGAAAGATACATTTTAAATGTAAAGACATAGATAAAGATAACTTTAAATATAAAGAGATAAGTGGAAAGGTGAAAACAAATAAATGGAAAAAGATATACCATGCAAACAGGAGGCATATAAAGACTGTGGGGTGGCTATTTTAATATGTGGTTTTCATGACAAATGGTATTAAGAAAAAGAGGGATGTTTCATAATGGAAAAAGAAACAACGTATCAGTAAGACATAACAATTTTAAGTGTATATGTCTACTTACAGAATTTTAAGATAAATGAATCAAAAATGTATAAAACTAAAGGAAGAACCTTGTAACTCCAAAGTTATAGCAAGATATTGTAATAATTGTCCATTGGCAATTGATAGAACACCTACATATAAAGTAGTACATTGCTTAAATGTAATTATTTCAGAACACTAGACCCAGACACTAAGAATACACATTCTCTTCAGGTTCATATGATTTATCAAGTTAGATCATAACACATTTCAATAAATTTAAAATTATCAAAATCATATGAAATGTATTCTTTGATCATAACAATCAAATTATGAATTAATATAAGTAAGATAGCTAGGAAAAACCACCCATTTATCTGGAAATTAAACAACATACTCCTAAATAGTTCATGGGTCAATTAGCACTTAACAATCTTTTGTCTCACTATTTTTTAATTTTTAACAAAGGACAAGTGATGAGACCTCTTCAATTATTTCACAGTTATTTAGTGAAGATGAAATGAGGGAATGAAGATTAGATTGTTTTGACTCTTTTGAGGTCATACATAAATACAATATTCTCTTAAAGACCAAAGCCTTTTCTGAATAATAGCAAAACTACCTCTACTGTTATTTTTTTTTTGTAGCCAGAGAGCACAATCATGTGGCAAAGGGGAAAAATCATCACCACTTTTGCCACCGACTCTTCTGGTTTCATGACACAGAACAATTTATCCCATCATTTATGGCTCTTTTCCAAATTCTGCCATTGCCACCACTCACATTCTCCCTTGATTTTTCTTCTATCATGTTTGTGATAAGAGAAGACAATACTCTCCTTGAGATAATTGTAAAAGGTTGTGTCCTTAAGTGAAGGCTGGTAAACTAAGGCAATTGGTTGGTGGTCTTGGTGTGCTTCTGCTGGTGTAATTCTCTCTCCTTTATCTTTATTAATTTCTCTGCCTTCCCTTCCTTTCTCCTATGTTCCCTTTCCTCTCCCTTTCTTTCTCATTACTTGTCTCCTCTATCTCCATTCTGACTCACTTGTCAAAACTAGCCCTATGATGGATTCAGAACTAATGATGTTACTCCTAGTTTTTAGGAAAAAATCCAAATTTTCTTTAAATATCTTTCTTGGGACACCTGGGTGGCTCAGTGGTTGAGCGTCTGCTTTTGACTCAGGGTGTAATCCCGGAGTCCTGGGATTGAGTTCCGCATTGGGCTCCTTTTCGGGGAGCCTGCTTCTCCCTCTGCTTGTGTCTCTGCCTCTCTGTGTGTCTTTCATGAATAAATAAATAAAACCTAAAAAAATTTTTTTAAATAGTAAAATTCTTTCTTCTTCTATCTCCTAAATCTGAGTATTTGACATCTTTGACATCATGCTTCCCTTTTGTCCGGTTTCCTAACCAGACTCTTGTCAGTTCCTAAAGAATAGTTCTTCACCCTTCTCAGGCTACTTCAATGAAAAAGCCACTGATAAAACCACATTTCTGGTCTATCTATTATGTCAGCAACTCCAAATACAATTTACTTTTGGTCAGAAGAGCACAAGAAAATAGTGACACCTCTTTTGTTTTTAAGTGAATTTATTGTGGAGGCTTCAGTTACCTGAAGTTATTCTAAGTGTAGACATGACACCAACATTAGTTCCAGCTGAAATCAGAGGGGTGGGGGAGGATAAAAATAATCAAATAATTGGTGAATAAGAACTGATACTGTAGTTTCTGGAGGAATTCTTTGACTACAAAATGGAGTTAACAATCCCCGACTAGTATGAAATGTCCCCTTTTTCACCTCAAGATTGCTGTCCTATATCAAGATCAATCATTGCACATGAACTATAGAGTTATCTATAGCTGAAATCTATTTTATTTAGCTTATACTTTGCAAGACATTGTACTCAGAGCTTGACCTGTCTGAATATAATCCTTGTGGCTATGCTCAGAATCAAGTACTATTATCACCTTCATTTCATGAATAATAAGCCAGTGCTAAGCCTATGAAATATAAGATAAACCAAAATTTGATTGTAGCTTGGTAGGTGTCTAATGTTGGCAAAGTTAGTTAGCTTGTCTCAATATCAATGCTTCCACCAGGAAGATTGCTATTTGATTGGCAAAAGAGGCCATTTGACAGACAAAGTGAGTGAAGGTCTCAAAAGGTTATCTGGGTAAAACCTAGTCATCAGAAACATTAGCTGGGCCATGAGTAGTATGGAGGAAAGAGGAAAGCTGTTCTCATCTTATATATACACTTTGTGAGGTGCAGGAGAGAATGTAGTGATCATATGGATTTGGCTCTTCCAAGGAAACTGAGTGAGTTTATGTGTCACAAGTTTGTAAAGCCAAGAAGAAAAATGTAGCAATGGGTAATACAATACATACTTCCATAAAGATAGGGTCATCTTCAAATAACAGATATCAATGCACTATAAATGGAGAAAAGCACCAGCTCTGCTAGAATTCCCAGGAAAAACATCAAATTGTGGGCTTTCATTCTTTCAGGTTGGTTTATATTTGTTTGTGAACATTGCTCCTGGTTATCTAGTTTTATTAAGCAAATACACAAATGGCAAGAGGCCTGAGATTAGCAGAAGATGGAGATTTACACATTTTAAATACATTGTATATATATATATGTATATATATATACATATATATATACACAAAATTCTGCTATGTACTGGATTTATTATGATCTTAGATAATAGCTGACTTCATTGTGTCTCCAGTAGAGAAGACAAACATTGATTAGATAATAATAATAAATAATAAAGGTATCAAGAAGTAACCAAGTATGTTTGGGGACATCTAGAAACCATATTAAGCCTGACTTGATCACTAAATATTCTGTGGCTTTGAGCAGGATACCTAAAACTGTTTCTTCCTTCTTGAAATAATAAAGAAATAATATCATCATTCCAATCTGTTTAAAGGGACAAAATATGGCTGGATTAAAAAGTATCCAAATTATTTGTGCATTTGCAGACTGTATAATAATGGGAGCATATAATTAGTATCCTGGTAGACAGCAATGCCAAACTTTAAAAAATTTAATGAGAAAATTTTACCTTGTTCTCATAGCAAAGGGTTTCGTGTAGATAGGCAATAATGTTATTTCCCTTCCACTGCCCATTCTCTTTCTTGAGGAGTAAAATATGTATTTAGACAGAAAATATCCATGTCAGAAAATGTGGAGAGTAGTCAAAAGTAAATTAGCAGCCTTTTCATGAATATTTAAAATAGCCACTATGAAAGTACACTCTTATTTGTGCTAATTTCTGTTATTTTAAAAGTCATCTGTGGTTTTGGCTCATGGAGGATGAATCTTAAAGAATTTATTTTCCTGCACAGCATAATCAGGTTGCAAAGAAGTAGCCAATGAGTGACTATAAAGCGTTTTTGCTACTACAGCGCTAATAAAAGAAAAATCTGATTTTCAATTCACAACAGCTTGGTCTGATTTTTAAAGGAAGATTTCCCAATGTCAGAAAATAAGCAAGATATGCCTCTCTCCATATCTCTAGGTAGATACATGCAGATACAAGGGTGTGGTGGGGGCGGGGAAGACAGTCATGGGGGCAGCGTGGGGGGATCGGGAGGGTGGAGAGAAAGAGAAAGAGAGAAGAGAGGATTTTTCTTCTTGTCCTTTCTATCATAATGGCCAATGGTGATATAAGGCCAAGTTTCCAATGACTAAACAGTAAGAGAAGGAAATTATTGATGCTTGAAAGAATCTTGTTGTGTTGTTTCTCTTGGGCCCTAATATATCTCTACCGCATAAGAATGAAATATTAGATCTGAGTGTAGTATTTCCATTTGGGAGTAGAGCACCAGCTGTCTTCTTAAATTTCCATGCCACTTAATCTAGCTCTAAGCTTGGTTAGCTTTCAATTCACAAAGAAGGCAACAACAGTTACAGAGGGTCACATTTTCAGCAAGGTCTCTGAGGTAATGAAGTGTACCAAGTATGCTAATAAAGAGAGCAGCTAAATTAATTCCTTGAGGCAAGTAGAAATCCAGGGCTCTAAGAGCTGCTTTTTGGTGCAATGTGAGAAGTGATCTGTGAATAGAAGGAGTTAACATTTAAAGGCAGGAATTTAAGAGTTTCTCAGCATTGTTGAGGGATTACCACTCAATTAGCTTTACTGATGACAATGTTGAGTTTATTATCTTGTATGTTCAGTTCTCTCCACAGAAACATCAAAAGATGGATTCTTAGGGTCAACATCCCCTAGGTGATCATCCAGAGAGCCACTCATATTAAAATCATCTGCTGCAACAGCCCCCTCAATGCATAAAATAAACTAGCAAAAGATATGATGCTGATATGTCCATTCTAATCACTACTAAGATTTTTCATAGGCTATTGGTACATTTGTCAAAATTTCCAAGTCCTTTATGTCTACCCTAGGTTGGGGTGGGGGTGGGGAATAGATATTTAAATAAGCTTTGTACCACTCCTTTAAAGAAGTCAAGTAATTTTGTCAGAACATGATGTAGAAAGTTTTAGAGTTGAGGGTACTCATCTGAAAATAACTTCTCATCTGACTCCCTAATGTGTGCTTGTCAGAGAAGGTGGTTTATTAATATTAAATTACTCACTTAAGCCTATACCATGGTAGCATACACAGAAAAATACATGAAAAACAAAAAAGCTGAAAGTTACCAAGAAATCATATTATTATTCAGGTGTATACCTTATATCTCTTTAAGATTAATAAGTGGTTGATAGGCATAATCAGGAATAAATCATAGAATCACAGAATATTGATGCTACAAACTCCGCTGATACATTTCTCCCCTATTGTCATTCTAAATATTGTGTAACAAAACACTGTAAAACTTTGTAGCATAAAATCACAATCATTTCTCATGTTAATAGGTCACCTGGCATGGTTTTGCCTCACTTGATGAGCTGTGAGACTGCTAATTTGCATCAGATTATGGATCAACCCAAGTCTGTCTGCTTTATGAGTCTCATCTAGGTCCTCAGATATCTTGGGGCATTCTTCTGATGACAGAGTTTGGAAGATTCCAGATATGTGAATAAAAATATGCAATGTTTCTTAAAGCTCAGGATCAGAACCCTGGCTGTTGGATCTCAGATGGTTACTTCTTCCACATTCTATTGGCTGAAGTAAGTCACAGAGAGAAGAAATATGTTCCTCCCAAAGAAGTGGGTTGGGGAATCATTACTTTTGAACAATAAGTGATTCTACTCAAGCTGTTAACAATAACCCAACCTCCTTATTCTACAGATAGTAACATTTGGAGGTGTTGGACGCACTTGCTCTTTTACGTGTGTGTATGTGTGACATATGTCAGGGAACACTACTGGTTAATTTCAAAACTAGAATAATGTGCTCCATATTTTAAAACAGGAAACCCCACTATATTTTAATATACTGCTCTATATTATATACTGTACCATCTTGGAAACCGACGTATTTTTCCAAAGTGATAAAATGAACTATTGCTTCTCAAAAGCTCATTATAGGCAGCAGTAAGGGTATGTTTTGATGTGTTTTTTTTTTAAATTAATAGCTCCCTCCTCCATACCCAATAGATATACACACAAACATACACATATGTTCACACATAATGTAGAGGAAGGGAGGAATGAAGGGAGAGAGAGAAAAAAAATACTAATGTAGAAATGCAATTATTTACCAAATCTGAAGCTAAGCCAGCCCTAACTGAATTTGAAGCTGCAGCATTTTTGCTTTTTGGGTTTTTTTTTTCCTAGGAGTTTAGGATCTCCAGGACAAAACAGAAGCTGCTAGGCAATCTCCTTACCGAGTTTGTCATTTTGTTAACAGGAATGGGAAGTGTGGATTTGATAATCAGGGCAACAAACTTAGCAGAGCCAAGAATTTCTATTTCTTCTTTTTCAGTAGGGTTGGGAAACAAAAATTATTATTTTTTTAAAATTTACAAAACTTTTTTTTATATCTCAAGAAAGCAGGATGTGCTGACAAGATAGGTCAATCAGAAGCTATTGGAAGGAAGAACATTTTCTTTCTTGACATAAACCCTATGAATATATAAAAACAAGGAGTTGCTGTAACAGAAAAAAAATACTATTACAGCTGTGACTGGTGATATATACTGAACAGCCTGCAAATCTCACCCAGAATCACTCCGGAATTCACTCACCACACATTTACTGAGCTGCAGATGGTCTTCTGCTTATCTGATGGCAGATATCTCTAAACTGTTGGAATTACCCAACAACTTAACTTTTTGAACAAGTTTGCAAAGACTTCCTACAGATTTCTTCCTTACTGTAATGAATGTAGAAAGAGCAGATAACTTACACACCACTTTGGTAGACACATGTGTTGGTTTGTTAATGGGGATGCAGAGCATGGAATTAATTCTATAAGGGAAAAAGTAAAATTCATACTTGCTTGACAATAATGATTTTATTCTTTTTTAGGATTTCGTGTAGTATTTGCGTCCAGTTTATGCTCTGGGTTTCCATAGGTTTATGGTGGACTACCATACAGTTTCTCTCTCTGGTGTTTCCCTTGCTTTGAGTTTCCATGAAACTAAGGGGAGATTGACATATTCCAATAAAAACCCTACATCGTCCCCCCAGACATGACTATTAAATTTTCCTCTACAGGAATTAATATTTCCAGCACATGAAGGGAGTCATTTGGAGGCTTAAATATCTCTAAGACAAAATTGGCCTTTTTGTGGTTAAATAAACAAAAAAAGCCTCTTATTTTTTCTCTTCTATCACTAGTGTGCTTTCAACTCCTAACATAAATAGAAGAGTTAATCCTAGAGGACAAATGAGTAAAACTCATTTTTTTGAAATGGCCATAAATAGATGCAAAAAGACAAGACAGAAAGACGATTGTTTTTCTTTTTAATGAATTTTATGTTAATTCTGAAACTTTTTTTTATAAAACATGCTTTCCAAAGCAAGCAGTCCAACACCCATCACTGCTTCCAGCATACCTATACTGTGCAGAAGAAAAGACGAGTCAGATTGACCTATATGAAAATTCTATTTCTGCAAATTAAAAACTATATAACCTTGAATGAGTTATTTAATTTCTGAGTTTTAATTTACTTCTCTGGAAAAACAGAAATAATGCCTATATAATAGAGTTGTGATAAGGCTAAGAATGATAGATGCGAGGAGCTTGGTCCTTCGTGAGAGTTCTGTAAATTATAATGTTTACTATATCATTATATTTGAAAAACAGTAATGCATGGTGAGCAAGAGTTCAGTTTTTGGAGTCAAGCTGGATCTGGGTTCAAATCCAAACTCCTCCACTAGCTATATGAGGAACCACTGATGAGTTTACCCTTACCATAAAACTTAATATTCTAGTTTTATATAAAGCCCTTACCATAAAACTTAATTTTCTAGTTTTATATAAAACTTTATTTTCTAGTTTTGGGGGAAATTCTTGGCCCCTGACACCTTGCTTAGTAGACAATTGTCTCTCAGCAAGTGGTAGCCAGTATTAGTGGTGGTGGAATCAGTAGCAGTAATATTCATAGTAAGCCAGTGATAATCCTTATTTGATAAAATTCTTATAATTTAGCATCTTGTTTGCAATATTTCAGTCCCCACTCCAGCTTATAATGTTGTGAGCTCTTCCTGAGAAGCCCTACTGAAACCACTTCTCTTTTGACACCTCATGGATCCCAAACATATATATGCTTCCAAGCGTAAACTCATAATCATCATTGTGGCTTTCTCTAAGGACTCCTTCCATCCCAGTCCTAAGGGATAATCTTTCACAAGTGGGGAGGGCTCCCATGCTGTAGAGGCCCCAGAGTGACAGAGAAGAGAGAGAGATTCGCTTTCATCCTTTGCCTCCTTGCTTTTTACCTCCATGCTTCCTTGACTTCCTAGGTAATATGGTTAAGTAAAATATCTCCCTGGATGGGAATCCCTGGGTGGCTCAGCGGTTTGGTGCCTGCCTTTGGCCCAGGGCGTGATCTTGGAGTCCCGGGATTGAGTCCCGTGTTGGACTCCTGGCATGGAGCCTGCTTCTCCCTCTGCCTGTGTCTCTGCCTCTCTCTCTATTTCTCTATCATAAGTTAAGTAAGTAAGTGAGTAAGTAAATAAATAAATAAATAAGTAAATATCTTAAAAAAAAATCTCCCTGGAGAAAACCTGGACATTTTGAATTTGAAAGGTAAGATTGAGATACAAGGATGCTCCTGACTTATAGGTGGTTGGCTGCCTTAGTTCTCCTTAACCCCTGACAACACCTCTTCCAAAGTATCCAAAGCTGTGACATTGCTCCTTCAACAACCTGAAAGTTTGGTGGGGTGGGCAGCTTGCTGTAAAGATTAATGTCACTGGCCACTAATCTTAGAGTCTTTTGCTTATTCAGGCAAGTTATCATTATGTTTCAGCAAGACAGACATAAAGTAAATCTTATCTTTATTTAGATATAATGGGCAGAAAGGAGGAGCAGAAGAATCATTTTAAAAAATCACTTTAAAACACAATTCTTAGTGTTTCTCATATGTTAACATTTGTAATTCTACCGCCCAAATTTGCCTCTTATCTTGCTTTCATTTAGGGAGGGGAAAAGTGCTCCTTTTTGTTTATATGGTACAAACAAAACTGATGATTTTAAAAAAGGAAATTCATTAAATCAATGTATCTCTTTATGTACAAACTTCAATTCAACAACTGGTTTGACTGATTTCCCCCTCTGCCAGCCTAAATTAACTATATTAATTTCATTCTCATTCCTAAACTTCAGTCAGAGGACATTTGTAGGTCTGGCTGCATAAGAATCACCTTGGGAGCTTTGCAATAAATATAGATGCTTGGGCCTCATTCCTGATACTGCAGATTCAGAAGCTCCTGGCCCAGGAATCTATATTTCAACAAAGATCTCAGCTATCAGTAGCAGTCTTAAATTTATCATATATAATACCAAACTGGTCATTCAGATGACAAATAGAGATACTGGAGTTCCTTAGGATCTCTTGCTCTGATTGCCTTCATGATTTATCAGCCAGATTATATGATCAATCCTTGTAAATTAGCATATGTAACCATGGTATCATTTTAGAGCACTGGCTTCTAAACTCATGGAGCAGTTGGGGGGTATGGGGAGAATATATCCTAGGGGTTATTCTCTCTCTCCTTACTCACCTGTTATGACCACTGATATCTTTCTATGTATGTTCCCTGATATGGTAAATAAGTAAGTGAATGGACAAACAATGACACTGCATTCTAAGTAGGAGCAGGGATCCTGAGAAGAGGCAGATTTGAGGGTCCCTGTGGGCTGTTTCAAGCCTGGAAACTGTCTTCAGATGAGATTTCTGTAGCACTGACTGAGCTATCTGCAGAGTCTGAAGGTACCCTTGTCATAACCACTGGATCTTACTGACCAAGGTTGTTGCATCTCTGATTCCTGTTGATGTCAGTCACTGGTTCCATAGCTGATGGCTTCAACCCCTAAATACAGCCAGCTTTTTGGCCAGTCTTTGTCATTAATCAAAAAGTGAGGGAGAGAGATGTGAGAGCATTTTTTCTAACCCTAGGAGAGCAGGCCTGTGGGTACCTAAAAATCAGGCATGCTTTAATTTCCAAGATATTTGGAGAAATCATTTTTATGTAAGAATGTCAGCAATCTGGCAAAAAAACTTCTAAAAAGGAAGTCTAGTCTGTTAAAATGTCCCAATATGGGACAAATGTGGTATTCTCCAATATAGTCATTTGGAAAAGAAACAGCCACAAACATTTTGAAGGATCTGATGCATCCCTGAGCCATCAGAGCAGGATACTTTGGGAAATCTTTCTTGAGTAGTGGAAATGTTCACATAGCAACTAGTGAGCTGCAGAAGGACATGAGGTGGCCAAAAGGTACAATGATTACTTAGGTGGGGGAGAGTTTCTATGATTGCCCTGCTACACATACAAAGCAGAAATGCCTTCACAGAAAAAATATTACGGATATAAATACAAATATAGCTTTGACATGTTCCATCATGCTTGTTATAGTGCTCACAACATGGATTCATTTTTATCCTCCATTTGATAAAAATGGTTAACAAAATGGTTGTTGATAACAAATCCATTTAGGATGATCTATATTGATAGATGGATGGTATAGAGGGTCTACTGAATATCTTTCCAGTCCTGTCACTTTAGAAACTCCCACCCTGCCCACAGAAGTGGACCCCTCTCATTTTTATTCATGCCGTATATCCCCTACCTTCAGACTATAACTGATTAGATCAGAACCAGGCACCTGATCCAAGTTGGATTGACCTCATTCTCTCTTCAGACATTGGTATTCTTTAGAAGCTCAGAATTTACATATGATAAAGTTTACACAAGCCACTTGAATAGTGGTGTTGGAGAATGCAGGTGTTGGATTGCTTCATTTTCTTAAATGGCAAAGGAATTGAGAATTAAAAATAATGAAATAAAAGAGAGAGCTCAGGAATAATTAAATATGATTTTGAGACAAACTCTTATCTCTTACCACCCACTGATACCATGAGGAGAACAATGAAATACTGATGTCTGTTTCATTAATAATAAGAGCAGTAATTTTTTTGTCATGAAATACAGCAAAATGGTTTATTGTTAAATATATTCTTGATATACCTTAATGAGAAAAAAGAATGGTTCTGCCTCTCTTGTCTGGAACTGTGAGTCACTATATCATCTGCCAGCTAACACCTCACTGGGGCTCCTAGAGATGTTTGTGCAGAGGACAAGGCCAAAGGCCTACTATGTATTACCAAGCTTCCAGAGTCCAGGAATGGATAACATATTTCAAGAGTTTCTTTACCTTCTCTGGCTCCTAACTTCAATTCCTTTTTTCTATGTTTAGTTTTGAGGCCAAATCAATCAATCAATCAATCAATCAATCAAACAAATCTTGGAAAATAAACTCAATGAAAAGAGTAAAAAGGGGATCCCTGGGTGGCGCAGCGGTTTGGCGCCTGCCTTTGGCCCAGGGCACGATCCTAGAGATCCAGGATCGAATCCCACATCAGGCTCCCGGTGCATGGAGCCTGCTTCGCCCTCTGCCTATGTCTCTGCCTCTCTTTCTCTCTGTGACTGTCATAAATAAAAAAAAAAAAAAAAGAAAGAAAGAAAAGAGTAAAAAGAACAAAATTTTTTTCTAAATAACATGTATTCTATGATCTTCTGCTGAGTCTGTATTATGTCACATGCTTCTCAACCTTTAATGTGTACATAACCCAACTGGGATCTTGTTAAAATTTAGATTCTGATTTCACATGTCTTGAGTGTGTTCAAGACTTATCTGCAGTTTCAGGAAGCATAGAGGGTGTCGATGGTCTTCACTTTAGGTATCAAGTTTTTAAGATCCAGTGAGAAGACACTGGCAGATACCTCTGCCCAAGTTAAGAAAATGCTCCAGATAATACTAACCAATGAAGGAAAAAGAAGAGTGAGAGGAGTTCTTAAAGGGGAGAATCCCAAGTGCTATTGAAAGAGAACTCATGACACAAGTGTAAGAGTAGTCAACTTTTTCTCGGTCCTATGGCTACTTGGCATTCTGAGTTCTGAAACTATCTCAACTCTAGTTCTAGAGTGAAGAAAAGGGAAAAAAGTAGGCTTGATTTCCTTGTCATTCCTACATGGATTTTCTCTATAGTGTAATAATAGTTAAATTTATTTCTATGTGTAGTAGCAAATTTCATTCTGAAGAAACCTAATAAAACAGGTACTATTATTTTCTTCTTTATTTGCCCAAAGTCACAAAATTAATAAGCAGGAAAGCCAGGATTTAAACAAGGGTTTTCAGAGACTAATTCTCAACCTTGCGATATCCTATTAGATTTTAAATCAGTGTAAGTATTTTAAACAAATCAAGCTATTGTTCAAGTCTTACTGAAAATTGTCTTTCATTTTTAAAAAGTTAGATATTGATTTAGGATTTTCTGTCTTAATCAGAAGGAAAATTTGATTAACACCCTTTGTCCTTCTGGCATTATATGTTATATCCTCTGTTCTCCATGTAAAGGCCAGATTGAGAATTGAGTAGCAGAAGGAGATGAAACCAGAATAAAATAAATAGAAACCATTTCACTGGTAACAGTGTTCTTGCATCCCCTTTTAGAAGAAGAGATTTTGAAAGGGTTATTTTATCACCATCTGTGAGAAATTCAGCTTCAATTACAGAAAAAAATCTGAAAATAATTTATGGAGCAAATTTTTCTCTAAACTGTGAAAAAAGTTGTGTGTGTGTGTGTGTGTTTTAAACAGAAGGATGTGGAAACTGGTAGAACAAATCATCTCTTTCCTATGAAGTAAATTTGATGTAACTGAAGAGAGCTGAAGCTCCCAATGGACTCTGAGAAAGGAGAAAAATATACTGTCTTAGCCTCAGATATTTTACCTTTTGAAATTTACTTGCATAGTTACAAAAATCTATAGCAGTTGAAAGCCATTCTTCTTAGCCAGACAGCTGTCTTTCACATTTTCTTCTCTTCTTCTCTAAATCACATATTTATTTCTACCAGAAGACTCTAGATCACAAGTTGTTTGACACTTTTAATTTATCTTCATTAGTTGAAAAGGTTAGTACAATGCTTTCTTCACTGCATATTACAAAGAGTTCTGAGAGTGGCACTTCATTTAAGGAAAAAGTTTCAGACTATGATATTTTATTCACTGGATTCCTAAGCCATCATGAGGCTTGCCCTCATAAGCAAACATGAAGCTTCTGCCTCATGTTGAAATGCATTGCCTCATCACTTTATGTGGTGTATCCATCCATGGCCTAGATCCCCTTCCAAGATTCAACACTCATCCCCCAGCTGCTGGGCATGTTAGAGGCCGAGGGCTTACACCTGAGCCTTCTATGGAACTTCTACATAAATGAGCTGCCTCATTCAGGGTTTCACCTCATCCACAGAACAGTAGACATGAGATGATGGAATTCCAGATCCCTTGCCTCTCTTTGGGCACCTAGAATGTCCATCCCACATCCAGAGTGCCTCATGGGATCAGCAGAGGCTACAGCTGCAAATGTATCACAGTTCAGCCTCTTTCTGTCCATTCCAGCTCCTTTGTTTCCTTACGAGTATGGATCCCAAGGATACTCCCCAATGAAGCTCCTGTGTGGAGATTTCAGAGACTCAGTCTTGGATCACCACCACCAGTGTCCTGAGACATTTGACCCCATTACAAACATATCATTCCCTCATTCATAAGTCCCTTCACTCATTCATTCATCAAATATTTTTCAAGTTTCTACTGTGCCAGACATAGTATTAATTGCTGGGGATATGATGGTAAATAAGACAGATGTGATAACCTGGCTATATGGAGATACTGAGGAGGTTTACAGGAAAAGAAATAGGTAGTTATAATAAATTGAAATATATGCTACATAGGAGAAGTCCAAGGAGGGAGGACTGAACTGCTTTTCAGAGATTAAATTATTATGTCACCCCACCAGCAGTGTACAAGAATTCCAGCTCTTTCAAATTCTCACCAACATTTCGTATGATCAGTCTTTTTAATTTTAGCTCTTCTGACAGGTATGTAGTGATAAGAAATTTAGTGATGTGTCTTGGTGTAGTTTTCTTAATGTGTCAAATGTTTGCCATTTGTTAAAGTTTTAGATCCATTGGTTTATAGTTTTAATCAAGTTTGGGAAAATATTCGGCACTGTTTCTTCAGATATGTTTCAGTCTCATTCCCTCTATCCTCTCATTCAGAGTTCAATTGCATGTATATTTGGTCATTTGAAGTTGTCCTGCAGCTCTATACATTTCTTTTGATTGTCCTTTTTTTTGTTTCATTTTTAAATAATTTCTATTGCTCTGTCTTTGGGTTCATTACTTTTCTTCTGCAACATGTGTTTTGCCATTAATTCCATCTAGTGTATTTTTCATCTCTGACATTGTGGTTTTCATGTCTAGAAAGAAGTTCTATTTGGGTCTTTTAAAAATATGTTTCATGGCTCTACTTAACATATTCAACCTTCCCTCTGGCTTCTTTAATATATAGAATGCAGTTATAATTACCTTTCTAATATCCTTTGTTAATTTTAATGTTGGTGTCAGTTCAGGTTCCATTTCAGTTGATTGGTTTTTCTCCTCACTATGGATCACATTTTCCTGCTTCTTTGCATGTATGGTAACTCTTTATTGTATGCTGGAAGTTGTGAATTTGATCTTGCCGGATGCTGGATATGTTTATATCCCTATAAGTATTCTTGAGCTTTGTTCTGGGATTTGGTTAAACTATAGTTTTGTTCTTCCTTTTATCATTTGTTAGGCCAATTCAGAGGAGTGTTGAGTCTAGGTCTAATTATTCACTGCTACTGAGGAAGAACCTTTTGATTATTCTACACAATGCTTCATGAATTATTAGTTTTTCCAGACTGACTGGTAGAAAATGGTACTATTTCTGACCCCATATGAGCTCCAACTACTTATTCCCTGATTCTTCTGAGTAGTTCTTTGCTTGGCCTCAGGTTGTTGTTGTTGTTTTTTCCTTTTTAAAGATTTTATTTCTTTACTCATGAGGGACTGAGAGAGAGAGAGAGAGAGAGAGAGGCAGAGACATAGGCAGAGGGAGAAGCAGGCTTCCCATGGGGAGCCTGTTGAGGGACTCAATCCCAGAACCCTGGGATCACGACCTGAGCCAAAGGCAGATGCTCAACCACTGAGCCACCAAGGTGCCCTGGCCTCAGGTAGTTTCTCTACCAGCACATGCTGGTCACTACTCAGATGAATACTTGAGAAGGATTCTCTGCATATCTCTGGAGCTCTCCTTCTGTGCTCTCTACTCTCCGGTACTCTGTCCTCTGTACTCTAACCATTATGATCTCCCTCAGCTTTGTCTCCTTAGCACAGGAAGTCTGCTGAGCTACACTTAGGTTCTCCCTTCCCACGTTGTGACCCAGAAAAACTTTCAAGGCAGTAAGCTTGTAATTGCAATTGTAGGGCTCACCCTATTTGTTTCTCACCTATTAGGTTTCATGCCTTCTTTTACCTAGTGTCTAATGTCTTTAAAAAGTATTGTTTCATTTTTTTATTATTATTTCAGTCAGGAGGGTACATCTGTTCCCTATCCCTCCAACTTGTCTGGGAACATTGTTAGATTTATTTTATTTATTTTATTTTATTTTATTTTATTTTATTTTATTTTATTTTTTGAAGATTTTATTTATTTATTCATGAGAGAGAGAGAGAGAGAGAGAGAAAGAGAGGCAGAGACACAGAGAGAGGGAGAAGCAGGCTCCATGCAGGGAGCCTGATGTGGGACTCTATCCTGAGTCTCCAGGATCACGCCCTGGGCTGAAGTCAGCGTTAAACTGCTGAGCCACCCAGGTTGCCCCATTGAGAGATTTTAAACAGAGAATGACTTGATAGATTTTGAGAAACACCCAGTCTACAGTATGGAGAATGTTGAACTAAAAGCAAAACTGGAGACGGGTAGAGTCAAATGGAGAGGCCTTTTTTTCTTTTTTTTTATGATTTTATTTATTTATTCATGAGAGACACACAGAGAGAGATAGAGGCAGAGACACGGGTAGAGAGAGAAGCAGGCTCCATGCAGGGAGCCCCATGCGGGACTCGACCCCGGCCCTTGATCACAGGACTCAATCCCAGGACTCCAGGATCCCCTTGGACTGAAGGCAGGCACTAAACTGCTGAGCCACTCAGGGATCCCCAAATGAACAGGCTTTAGCATAGGTTACGTGAGATATTCTAGGATGCAGTAGGTTGTATCATTCTGATTTGCCAATTATTGTCAAGGAGGATCATGATAGTCACCATTGTGTAGAGAGGAGAGGGAATGATGTGTGTGTGTGTGTGTGTGTGTGTGTGTGTGTAAGGATTGACAGCATATAAAAATACAAAGAAAGAAGTCAACTTTCCAGTCCATCTCCAATGCAACATGATGTGGGACATCTTGTGGATTAGCTTTATGCTGTAAAAATATATCAAAGCATTATTCTGCATGTTAATATATTTCTTCTCTCCTCAGCTTGTTCACATATTTCTGTCACCTTTCCCCATAACAAGCAATTGAAAAAAAGAATACTCAAAGAATATTTCAAATGTATACAGAGAATGAGGTTTTGGGTTTTTTTTGTTTTGTTTTTGTTTTTTGTTTTTTCCTACAAAGGTTAGATGAGGCTAAGAAAGGTGGTGCATAGAAGGTATGTGCAGAGAGAGGGGTTGTTGCTGTGTGTGACTCAAACTGATGAAGAAGCAGAGAAAACAACCATGTCCCTGGAAGGGGTTCATGAATCATAATCTTTGCTTGGAAGAACCAGGGAAAAAGCAGTAGGGACTTAAGCTGTCCTAGAGCATAGAGTTCCACTGTACCAACTCCTGTGAACAATAATGCCAATCAAGTGCCACCACTTTCGACATCCCAGAACAAAGGGTTGGAAAATGTGGGCAACTTATACGGATATAGAGTTGTAAAGAAAACACTTTGTCCCCTATCAGAGTTGGAGAAATAAACAAGAACCAGCGAGGCCTTCCTCCATAAGCCATGCTACCTCTGTCTTTTACTTGTGCTACTACTTGTTTCTCCTCTCTTGGTGATAACAGCCTCTTTCCTCTCTTTGAGACACTTCCTAGCTTTTCTGACTTTTCTCATTGACTTTACTTACAAAAATTGCTCACAGAATGAGAAATACATGGCTGATAATGCTGTTATTCTAGATTACTACAGAAATACAGAAGAAGAATTAACAAAAAATAAAGATCATCATTATTGAAAGAAGAAAATATAGCCACCAGGTAATTTTACCTATAACTAATGTAACATTGTGTGTCAACTCTACTTTAATAAAATAATAATAATAATAATTGGTAAAAAAAAAAAAAAAGCCCAGGTAGTTTTCTTTCTATAGAAACGGATTCTGAGTTCTACATCCCTTGATCTACAGCATCTTTCCACTATAGTACAAGGTCCCACACATGAAGTTCTTACTAAATGTTGACTAACAGACATTTAAGGAGTGACTAAAAAGAGGTGAATAAAATCTCTAAGCTCCACACTACCTGTATAAAATTATTCACTTAACTACTTCAATCCACTGTGTTTCCAGAAACCAAATATATCACAGTACCTTAAGGTATGAAACCTTGGTCCTGTTGTGCCCAAGATTGCGAATCCGAGAAACCACCAAGGAACTGACACCGATACAAGCGCACGAGGGTTTATTAGCAAGCTCGAGCTTGGGTCCAAGTATACCCGACACAGCGGAGCAGGGACTTGGACCCCAAAGTAGGTTACAGCTGGTTTTTTTATAGGCTGGTCTAGGGGATTTTCAGAAGGGGTGGAGGAATTTCTCAACTTCTGTTTACATTCTGATATGGTGCTTAAGGGCATTGAGCTCTGTTCTCATTCTTCTTCTTTTTTTTTTTTAATAATAAATTTATTTTTATTGGTGTTAAATTTGCCAACATACAGAATAACACCCAGTGCTCATCCTGTCAAGTGCCCCCCTCAGTGCCCGTCACCCAGTCACCCCCACCCCCCGCCCTCCTCCCCTTCCACCACCCCTAGTTCCTTTCCCAGAGTTAGGAGTCTTCCATGTTCTGTCTCCCTTTCTGATATTTCCTACCCATTTCTTCTCCCTTCCCTTCTATTCCCTTTCACTATTATTTATATTCCCCAAATGAATGAGAACATATAATGTTTGTCCTCCGATTGACTTATTTCACTCAGCATAATACCCTCCAGTTCCATCCACGTTGAAGCAAATGGTGGGTATTTGTCATTTCTAATGGCTGAGGAATATTCCATTGTATACATAGACCACATCTTCTTTATCCATTCATCTTTCGATGGACACCGAGGCTCCTTCTACAGTTTGGCTATTGTGGACATTGTTGCTATAAACATCGGGGTGCAGGTGTCCCAGCGTTTCATTGCATCTGAATCTTTGGGGTAAATCCCCAGCAGTGCAATTGCGGGGTCGTAGGGCAGGTCTATTTTTAACTCTTTGAGGAACCTCCACACAGTTTCCCAGAGTGGCTGCACCAGTTCACATTCCCACCAACAGTGTAAGAGGGTTCCCCTTTCTCCGCATCCTCTCCAACATTTGTGGTTTCCTGCCTTGTTAATTTCCCCCATTGTCACTGGTGTGAGGTGGTATCTCATTGTGGGTTTGATTTGTATTTCCCTGATGGCAAGTGATGTGGAGCATTTTCTCACGTGCATGTTGGCCATGTCTATGTCTGTCTTCCTCTGTGAAATTTCTGTCTTTTGCCCATTTCATGATTGGATTGTTTGTTTCTTTGGTGTTGAGTTTAATAAGTGCTTTATAGATCTTGGAAACTAGCCCTTTATCTGATACGTCATTTGCAAATATCTTCTCCCATTCTGTAGGTTGTCTTTTAGTTTTGTTGACTGTATCCCTAAAAAATACCATGGACTTTCTTCAGAGAGTTAGAACAAATTGTTTTAAGATTTGTGTGGAATCAGAAAAGACCCCGAATAGCCAGGGGAATTTTAAAAAAAGAAAACCATAGCTGGGGGCATCACAATGCCAGATTTCAGGTTGTACTACAAAGCTGTGGTCATCAAGACAGTGTGGTACTGGCCCAAAAACAGACACATAGATCAATGGAACAGAATAGAGAATCCAGAAGTGGACCCTCAACTTTATGGTCAACTAATATTCGATAAAGGAGGAAAGACTATCCACTGGAAGAAAGACAGTTTCTTCAATAAATGGTGCTGGGAAAATTGGACATCCACATGCAGAAGAAGGAAACTGGACCACTCTCTTTCACCAAAAACAAAGATAAACTCAAAATGGATGAAAGATCTAAATGTGAGACAAGATTCCATCAAAATCCTAGAGGAGAACACAGACAACACCCTTTTTGAACTCAGCCACAGTAACTTCTTGCAAGATACATCCACGAAGGCAAAAGAAACAAAAGCAAAAATGAACTATTGGGACTTCATCAAGATAAGAAGCTTTTGCACAGCAAAGGATACAGTCTGTTCTCATTCTAATATGGGACTTTCTATCATGGGCGTGGGCTCTGTTATCTTTATGATGCGGGATTCTCTGCCGAGGGCAATTCTGAGCTCTGTTGTCTTTCTGATATGGGATTACCTGCCGAGGACATTGAGGACATTCTGCAGTTTTTCCCCTTAAAGTTCAGCTCTTATTCACAGGGGCCTAAGATGGCTGTACTTGTGCTAATGCTAAACTTGAGGTGGAATGGCCTTGATTTTTCTCGGCCTCCACATTCCGATGATCTGAAAAAAAAAGCCCCACTCTGTGCATGTTCTATCACATATGCCTCCATGCCTGTTCTCTGCCCTGGAAGGCAAAGCTAATCTGGTTAAAATACGGGGAAGCTACGTAAAACTCTGTTATCAGACTGATAGGTGTTTGTGCAGTCAAATGGCAAATTATTTACCCAAAAAGAATATACATATGCATCATGTTAGGTACAAGTATAAAACCAAAGGTAGGCCACCTAGAAGGGGCTCCTGGCGCTCTCCCATTGTCAGGTTCTGCCTCCTGGCCTCCACTCCAGCCTCCACCATGTCCATCAGGGTGACCCAGAAGTCCTACAAGGTGTCCACCTCCAGCCCCCGGGCCTTCAGCAGCCGCTCCTACGCCTTCTCCCGGGTGGGCAGCTTCTTCCTGGGTGGCCTGAACAGCAGCATCAGTGTGGTCAGGGGCTACAGCGGGCCGGGGCCGTGGGGGGGCATCACGGCCGTGTCAGTGAACCAGAGCCTGCGGAGCCCCTGAAGCTGGAGGTGGACCCCAACATCCAGGCGGTGTGCACCCAGGAGAAGGAGCAGATCAAGAGCCTCAACAACAAGTTTGCCTCCTTCATCGACAAGGTCAGACACCTGGAGCAGCAGAACAAAATCCTGGGGGCCAAGTGGGGCCTCCTGCAGCAGCAGAAAACGGCTGGGAGCAACATAGACAACATGTTTGAGAGCTACATCAACAACCTCCGGAGGCAGCTGGACACCCCGGGGCAGGAGAAGCTGAAGCTGGAAGTGGAGCTTGGCAACCTGCAGGGGCTCCTGGAGGACTTCAAGAATAAATACGAGGATGAGGTCAAATTGCGTGGAGACATGGAGAATGAATTCGTCCTCATCAAGAAGGATGTGGATGAAGCTTACATGCACAAGATGGAACTGGAGGCCCGCCTGGAAGGGCTGACCGGCGAGATCAACTCCTTAGGGCAGCTGTAGGAAGAGGAGACCCAGGAGCTGCAGTCCCAGATCTCGGACCGTCCGCGGTGCCGTCCAGGGACAACAGCCGCTCCCTGGACCTGGGCGGCATCACCGCCGAGGTCAAGGCCAGTGCGAGGACATCGCCCACCGTAGCCGGGCGGAGGCCGAGACCATGCACCAGATCAAGTACGAGGAGCTGCAGACCTTGGCCGGGAAGCACGGGGGTGACCTCCGCCGCACGAAGACTATTTCCGAGATGAACCGGAGCATCAGCCGCCTCCAGGCTGAGATCGAGGCCCTCAAACACCAGAGGGCTGCCCTGGAGCCTGCCATCGCCCACGCCGAGCCGCGCGGGGACCTGGCCATCAAGGACGCCAGTGCCAAGGTGCCGGGCCGGGCCGGAGCCGGAGGCCGCCCCGCAGCGGGACAAGCAGGACACGGCCCGGCAGCTGCGCCAGTCCCGGGAGCTCCTGAACGTCAGGCTGCCCTGGACATCGGGACCGCCACCGCCCGCCCGCGGCCGGAGGGCGAGTCTGGGATGCAGAACGCGAGCATCCACAGGAAGACGACCAGCGGCCACTCCGGGGGCCTGGCCTTGGCCGACGGGCCCCACAAGCCCCGGCCCCAACCGCGGCCAAGCCCCTTCCAGTCCGGCTTTGGCCCTGGGTTCCTTCAGCCGCAGCAGCTCCTCCAAGGCCGTGACTGTGAAGAAGATGGAGACTCGCGATGGGAAGGGGGTGTCTGAGTCGTCTGACGTCCTGCCCAAGTGAACAGCCAGCGCGGGCCCTCCCAGCCTCCTTGCTCTTGTGGCCCCATGAAGCCTTTGGGGGAAGGAGCTGTGCAGGGGAGCCTCGCGTACGAGAGACCCGCCTAAGGCTCAGCCCCGGTCCCCAGCCTACCCTTAGGGGGAGTCTACTGCCCTGGGTACCCCTTCTTGTCCATGCCCCCAACTGAAAGCCAATTCAAGTGTCTTTTCCCAAATAAAGTCGCTGCCTGTCCCCACCCCCCCACAAAAAAACAAAGGTAGACAAAGTATTTTGCCTATTTATCATCCAAGCCATTTGTATCCCCTTTGTAAAAGTCTCCTAAACCTGGCAGTGCCCACTGTGGCCCAGCACCGTCATAGTCTCTGTCAAGACTCACCGTATGTCCTCCACTGTGTCTGACAGTGATACATCCACTCCACTGAGCCTGTATATAATAGTGCCAAAGAACAACACCTCATGGCCTTAGGTTAAATTTTGCAGGTGGGATGCCAAGTAGATTGGTAGCTAAAATTTTGAATCCTTCTTACAAACAATAGAGGATAACATTATGAATTTATTTGGGGCATTGCATTAAGCACTTTACAAACACCACTCTATTTTCACAAAACCTCTCTGGGTTAAGTAGCTCAGAGAAACTGAAACTTAAAGTTTAGTGACATGTCCAGCAACACAGACCTAGT
This sequence comes from Vulpes vulpes, assembly GCF_048418805.1. Classification (NCBI taxonomy): domain Eukaryota; kingdom Metazoa; phylum Chordata; class Mammalia; order Carnivora; family Canidae; genus Vulpes; species Vulpes vulpes. Next base: position 76,536,957 of record NC_132786.1, on the reverse strand, counting down.
AAGAGCAGAGTAGGCTTGAAGATTGAGCCTTTGACCTCTGTCTCTTTACAGCAAGCAGGAATTTCTATTGGGAAATCATCTTGGTTGTGATTCTACATTCCAGCCCATTTCCATGCAGATCACCTTACCCCCAGGTCAAGCTTAAATTTAATCAAATAGTAATTCTCCTCACTAAATATTAGATATTCCCTTTTTTAAAAAAGTCAATGCTCTTTCTTCTCCTAAATTAAAATTTCAAGACAAAATTACAGGGTCAAGAAAGAACAGGAGCAGATCAGAGGTCAAATGAATAACTTCTTTAACATACAATTAGAAAAATTAAAAAGCTCTAGTCAATTTAGTTAAGAAAACATTGTTGGGTGCCTACTTTTTGTCAGGTACTTTGTTTGGACATGACTTGCAAAAATGCTTTTGCTTATGGACATTAAACATCTTGCCTAGGTGTTCTTTTACATCATAAGATACAGGACTGAGTATCATAATTTTTCTATTTATTTTTTTGTAGCTTAAAAACTGGTAATCTCAGTTATCTGACTTAACAGAGTTAAACCAATTTTAACAATTCCCTTACAGAAAGTGATTGTGAAAATGAGCAGTTTTCCACAATATCAGGGAGAGATTCAGCTGGGAAGCTTCTGCTACATTAATAGAATTTATATAATTCAATTTTACTGCCATTAATAGGTTTAATCTGAAAGGTTTTACTAAATATTATTTCCTTTCAAAGAAGTTGTTTCTGTTAAAAATAAGTTATAGAACTCAAAAATTATCAGTATCTCTTCCTTTCATCTGTATTCATTATTTTTAGTCTCTTTAGACCTGCGTCCTACTAATATTTTATATATATATAATATATAATAATTATAGTAATTATAATAGTAGTAATAATAATAATAGTAATAATAATAATTATAGTAATATAGTAATTATCTTATTTATACCTTATTTGGTAGTCAGTCTCTACAGTTAAAAGGAATATATATAATCTCCCAACCTGGAACAATTGTAGGTGAGGTTATTGTTTTATGGATAGATGATAGATAGGTAGATAGATAGATAGATAGATTTTAACTGTACAGACTGCCTACCAAGTGAGGTAATTAAAGGCATAGATTCCTTTTAAGGAAGGGATGTTTTCCACTTGAAAAAATGTCTTCTGTGGCAAAGTGTTTTCTCTGAGTAACAGAAGGCAATCTCACAGAAGCTTTACCTAGGACTCTCAGTAACAGAAGATCTCCAATGGTGTTTTGTCAAGAAAACTGGGGCATAATGAGAGTAATAGAATAAAAGCTTAAGTTTGAACATATCCCAATCTGCCAGTTCTCTGTTAGGGAAGCATCTGTTAGCAACCTTTCATCATCCCCACCCTCTGTATCAGTCAGATTGAGTCCTGCTGTCTGAAGTTGTAGGTGGCCTCTTAGGTTAATTCAGATTCATCATGGGTATCTCTGTTCTTTTTTTGAAACTACTTGTATAAGTAGGCCAGGATAGTGAGTAAAGGAGAAAACAAACAAACAAACTTCTGTTATAGTTTGATTCTCATTCCCAAACACACAGTCATGGCCTTATTCTTAAAAAAGACAGGCGGATCTTGTATGGCACCCCACTTAGGAAAATGACCACTTGACACTAGTTGGAGAAGTGACAAATCTCGAAGGTTTTACAAATAACAAATCAAGATTTTTCTTAAAGCTGGATTTTTATTCCTATTGGAGGCACACTGAAAAACAGTACCATGGTGTGCAGGGTTATTAACCAAGTGCATCCAACTGCCAGAAAGTTGAAATCTCACCTCATCGTTTGCAGCCATTAGGACTTCCGGCAACCCTTGGCTGTTTTAAGTGCGGACAGAATGGAGCTGCACAGCTAGCCTCTCTACATGGGGCGAGCAAAGGGCTGTGTGGAGGTAGAGTGCAGAATATAGTGCTTCAGGAAATAAGCTCTAGTTCTAGCTCTGCTTTGTGGAATCAACATCTCATTTACATGTAAAATCAAACACCATGAATGAATTAGATGATCAGAGAACAAAAACACTGGAGATTCATGAGCAATGTCAATGACGAAGAAATGTATTACTAGAGACAGTTTATAAATTTGTTATTTGTGGAATTAATTTTGGAATATATGTATAAGATGCATAACAATTAAAGAGAAGATTTTAAACACAGTAGACATGTATCATATTCCTCAGTTTTGCTCTGCAAAACTCAACCCCAAAATATAACTGGCATGTCTTTCTTATGTCTACAGGAGGACTGGGAGGACTGGGTTATCTCTGCTTCTGTCTACAGTTTGGGGATGGGCATCTTCTTATCTGAGGCATCTTCTCTTCGCAGAGGATGGAAGCACCTAGATGAGTAGTTACAAATGAGAGATGCCACTTGAAGCTTTGGCTTGGGACTGGCTTATCATCACTTTTTTTGTTTAAATAAAATTTTGGTTATTATTGAAATATTGTTTACAGACAATGATGACATTAATTTAATCATTAATCATTTAATCATTAATTAATTTAATCATTAATTTCAGGTGTACAATGTAGTGATTCAACAATTCTATGTATTACTCAATGCTTAACTTGATAAATGTTGTCACCAACTGTCACCATACAACAGTATTATAATATTATTGACTGTAGTTTTCATCTCTGTGTTTTACTTATTTTAAAATTGAAAGTCTGTACCTATTAATCCCTCTCTTAATGTCCTTATTGCCCATCCCCTCACATCCCTTCTGGAAACCACCAGTTTATTCTTTGTAGTTATGAGTCTTTGTTTTTTATTTTTTGTTTATTTTTTGCTTGTTTGTTCATTTGTTTTGTTTTTTAGATTCCACATATAAGTGAAATCATATGGTATTTGTTTCTCTGTCTGACTTATTTCACGTAGTATAATGCCCTCTAGGTCCTTCCGTGTTGTTGCAAGATCTCTCTTTTTTTTTTTTTTTTTGGCTGAGTAATGTTCCATTGTATATATTTATTACATGTCTTCTTTATCCATTCATCTATAAAGGGACATTTAGGTTGCATCCATAGCTCAGCTATGGTAAATAATGTTGCAATAAACATAGGGGTGCAATATATCTTTTGAAATTAGTTTTTTTTTTCATTTTCTTTGAGTAGATAGTCAGTAGAATTACTGGATCACCAGCTATTTTTATTTTAATTTTTTGAGCACTCTCCATACTGTTTTCCATAGTGGTTGCACCAATTTATATTTCCACCAATGGTGCATGAGGGAGTGTCTTCTCAGGCAAGGTAAACAAAAGCAAAAATCAACTATTAGGAATATATTCAACGGAAAAACTTTTGCACAGTGAAGGAAACCATCAACAAAATGAAAATGCAACCTACTGAATGGCAGGAGATATTTGCAAATAATATGCTTGAAAGGGGGCTAATATCCAAAATGTATAAAGAACTCATACAACTCAACACGAAAGAAACAAAAAAATCAGATTTAAAAAAAATGGGCAGAGGACTTGAATAGACATTCTTCCAAAGAAGACATACAAATGGCCAACAGACACATGAAAAGATGCTCAACATAACTAATCATCAGGGAAACACAAGTCAAAACTACAGTGAAATATCACTTCATACCAGTCAGAATGGCTAGTATCAAAACTACAATCATGTCTTTCCACATTCCTCTGGCCAAGTCCAGCTCCAATTCCATAGAAATGTTTGCTTCTTTATGGAGATGGGGGAAGGAGAATGACTATTTTCCGAACAAAGCTTATTCAACATCTTTTTCTCCCCCTCTTAATTTAGAAAATATCAGTAATTAAGAATGACAAAAATAAAAATTACTGGTTAAACTATCATCCAGAGATCATCAGTAATAATCTTTGATATCCATTCTTCCTGTCTTTCCTTTCTGGGCAGAGTGAAGTGAGTGGAAGGTATTAGTCAAGGGATCATGGGAGAGACAAAGCAAAGAGCCATTGCCTTTCCCACAGTGTAGTGGAGTGTTAATTGACATGCTTTGTTTCTGTGGCTATCTCACTTTGAGTGGCTACAGAATGGTGGCTGTATTAGTTAGCTTCTATGAGCCCCAGCTTTAATCTGTATAATGGGGCTAACAACTGTGTCTACCTCATGTGTAGGTGTGAAGATTAAATGAGTTATTAAATGTAGATAGAACTTGCAACATGACAAATGCCCAGGAAAAATTAGCCACTATCCATAAATACAATGTAGTAGGGTTTTATCTTTCAATACTGGCCTATTTATTTTCTATTCATTATCTATACTTTGTTTTCTCACTGGCAACCCAAGGGTCTCTCTTTTCTAGCCTAAAGCATAAATAAACAATTCAAACAGAATACTGGCAATAATGCAAGAAAGAAAGATTTGGATGCTTGCTAACAGAATGTCAAGAGCCTCCCAGAGGCTCTCAAAGCCTGCATCAATGGTTTGATAAAAATATAGTTATAGTACTCTTTTAAATATCCAGTGAAATTTAAATAACCAAAATGATTCTAAACAATACATCAACAATTTCTTCCTGAACATTAAGGAATTTTATGACTTTTGCTTTATTCTCCCTTGAATCATATTTCAGTTCTATTTTAACCATAAAATTTTACCTCAATATAAACTATTTTTTGTTCTTGAAAGACTTTTATTGATAATCCCACCATTATTCTTTGTAAAGAAAAGATATGTATGGTAAGAGCAAAATTTCTTTGAAGGGTTATAAACATTCAAAAATTTTTTCAAGCTGAAGTTATTAGTAATATTACTGTGCATCATAAATATAGTATTAAATCTCTACATCATTATTGAAATGAAAAGAAAATTTTAATGTTTATTATTGAGATTAGTGACTTTTTTTCAATTAGCTTTTGTCTCTGAATGCATAAGAAATTACTAGCGTGGACAGAGTTTTGCATAAATTATATTCTGATTTGTTTTGTTTTATAGATGTGAATAGAAAAAAAATTATTTTCACAGAAATCAGTATAGGGGAGCAGACAGAAGTTTTATTTCTTTTTCATAGATGTGTCACTTAAATCCTTAAATGCCAGAAGTCACAGTGATCTATTATCAAAAATTATTTTTAATTATAGACTGTTTCACACATCTTTGAAGGCCAACATGACAATGATATATCACCAAAAATTATTTTTAGCCATTGTTAATTAAGTCTTATTTCAAATTGGCAAAAGCAAAGAATTGGAAACCACCTAGCTTGGATTTGATTTGAAACATGATTTGTTACTTGTCATTATAGTCCATACTTTCTCAGTATTTGGGATGTATTCAAAAACAATTTATAAACACATACCAAATGACTATAAATTCTATCTGTTACTCTTTAATTTAGAAGAATCTTATTTACTCCAACACACACACAAAAGGGATAGGAAAAAATAAAACATATTACTGTATTCTTTCTAATATAATTTTTTTTATTTTTTAAAGATTAATTAAGTAATTAATTAATTAATTTATTTATTATTATAGACATAGAGAGGAGAGAGAGAGAGAGAGAGAGGCAGAAACACAGGAGGAGGGAGAGAGGCAGAAACACAGGAGGAGGGAGAAGCAGGCTCCATGCACCGGGAGCCCGACGTGGGATTCGATCCCGGGTTTCCAGGATCGCGCCCTGGGCCAAAGGCAGGCGCTAAACCGCTGAGCCACCCAGGGATCCCCCTAATATAATATTTTTGTATTAAATTCTTTTTATCTTATTATATGCTTTAAATATATTTTTATCAATGCCTTGGCATTGTAGAATTGACACATTAAATTTATGGAGACTGTCCTACAAACTGATCACCATAGTATCCCCAAGCTAATCAGACTTACATTGTCAGAAAAATTTTGCCTTCATGTTTCAATTCAAGCAAATGTATCAATTCACTTTTCAAGTGTGAGTATCAAAAGCTTAGAGGAAATAAATTATAGAGAGACTTCCATAAGCAGTCATAAGGATTAAAATGATGTCAATCATGAGTAATTAATGTGCGATGAAAACAATGTAATAAATCAGTAAACCATTGCCTATTATTTAACTTGTAAAAATGTAGTGAAATGTTTAGCTAAAACTGTAAGTTCTTTCTAAAGTGGGAGGAATAGGATTAGATTTGAAGATCCTTTAGTATACATATGAGGATTTATCAATAAGCTATTGATACAGTATGGTTGCAAAACAATCAACCACATAACATTAGTGTCTTATAACAATAAACATTTATTTCTTACATTTATTTCTAGTATCCGCTGATCTAGGCTAGCCTGGACTGGGTGGCTCTTCTTAGGAAGGCTCCTTAATTTGTTTGGGAGTAGGCTGATCTAGGCTGGGTTCAGAGGCGTGGCCCAGCTTTTTTGCACGTCATTCAACTGTTTCTTCTAAGATGAGCAGGTTAGCCTGGGCATGTCTTTCACAAGGTGATGGCAGAAGCAAGAAGGAGCAAGTGTTTTCAAGAGCTTCAGCTTCTTATTATGGCTTAGTGTAGAAATTGGCTTATTGGTTTCTCATTCTGTTGGCCACAGCAGGTCACAAAGTGAAAACTGAGGAGTGGGAAATCATGCTGGGTCCTAGAGAAAAGTATTCAGCCCAGCTGCATGGCTAGGAATCTGAATATGGGGAGGAATGGAGAATGGGGGAAATAATTCAGCCCACCACTGTGTGCACAATAAACTTTGGACTTCGGCTTTTAGAAATAATTCAATGTGAACCAAATATAAATATCAGAGTTCATTAAGTTCATTAGTTACCATGATCAAACATTTCCTGTAGGCTAAAAAAGGGAAAAAGGGAAAAAGAGAAAAACACATATTGCCAAAATATAATCCATCTGGCAACTGGCATGTAGTTAATATTTTTTTTGATAGTAGGAGATAGAAAATATTCAACATTTTATAACATGAAATAAAATCAAGATCACCAGTAATTGGTATAAATATGTCCTTTTTACAAAATAGTTTGAAATATCTTACTGAATAAGGTATGCCAAATTTGAAGTAAGTTACATTAAAGCTTTACCTCTGAATTTTAATTTTAATTGAAAAAATTGGGTGATCTGAAAATTTTTCCGGTTACAGTTAAAAGGTCAGTATTGCTCACTTGTATTATTTCAGTTATTTGAAAGCTACTTTATTTCACACTAAATAACATATCTTAGGGATGACATTGGAAAGAGAGTAGAAAAAAAAACTGTTTACATTTAAGAAAGTGTTGTTTTGTACTTTTCTTACTGATGGCCACTTACTTTGCTTTGCTCACAAAGGATGTGACGTATCCTTTGATACTGGTGGAGGAATAAGAAGCAAGTTCTTAAATATCTGCCTTTACTGCACACACCCAGTCTATCATGTATCTGCATTCTGAACCTCCCAATACAGGTCAAAATACCTATTTCTTACAGAAACACATGTAAGAGAACAAGGACTGGATGGATCGGAACTTTAAAATGCAGTTTAAAAATGATCAAGCATATCTCCATCCCTTGTATTTTTATGTTTCTTTACTCAAATTAATTCTGTGATTTTTTCCCTCCTACATGAATTTTATGATCATTTTGTCAAGTTCAAGCAATATCTTTTAAGATTTGACTTGAAATGTCTTTAGATATGTAGATTTAGATAGAGGCACCTATCAGGACTTTGTCATATTGTTTTCCTTTTTAGGATTATGACATCCACATAATTTATTTATGTGTTAAAGAGTCATTAATAGTCACAAGCTAAACTTTGTCTCCTTCCCAGAAGTTCTTCATATTTCCTTCTTATGCCATTATTTGATATTCCTATTTCTACCCTTGGGAATTAAAATTGTTTTAAATTATAATTACAGATTCTTTTTCTTAATAGGAAAGAATCTCAGAACACATATTGTCTAGGTTGTTAGTATTTAAATGGAAGGCCTCAGGATTTTTACATTTAAGGAATATTAATGTTTAATAAAGTAAATATTAATTATGCTTTTGAAATGCATATGTTTTATCTTTATTTAGCAATGTAGGCATTTTTAAACAACATTCAAACTTTTAAAATTATCCCCTGCTAAATTTTCAGTATCTGTAGCTTGAAAGATACCTGCTTTCTACTTATTATTGTTGGTTGCAATGAACCATTCAGAATTTCAAAGATCTAAGCCTATTCTCTAAATTAATTATATAGACACAATTGGGTATGTTTGGCTAGTTGCTGTCTCACTGAAGTATAATTGCCTTTGTCCATCCTTATAAAAATATTTTTAGCAATTCACAATAAGAAAAAAGTTGTTCTCAGGATCCCTGGGTGGTGCAGCAGTTTGGTGCCTGCCTTTGGCCCAGGGCGCGATCCTGGAGACCGGGGATCGAATCCCACGTCGGGCTCCCGGTGCATGGAGCCTGTTTCTCCCTCTGCCTATGTCTCTGCCTCTCTTTCTCTCTCTCTCTCTCTCTGTGTGTGTGAGACTATCATAAATAAATAAAAAATTAAAAAAAATAAAAAGAAAAAAATTGTTCTCAATAAGCTTTCATTAGAAATGTCCAAGGAATATAGAAAAAGTTTGTTTTGTTAATTTCCTTTCAAGATTTCTCTTCTGCAACTACAGTAAAATATGTGTCACAGGAATAGATTTTGATGTACCTCAAAACGTCAGATTTATAACCTTTGGTTAGAATAGGTGAAATTTATATATTTGATGTGGATCTAAGTATAAGAACATATGGGCGAATTAAGCAACTGACATGCAGAGATACAAAGGACAAAATTTTTCTTTAATTTTCTTACAGAAAAAATGTGTTGTTTTAAATTATTTTTAGTTCAAAGATTGATGGAATCAGCAGTTGTTCAAAAAGTATTGTCAATCCTTCTCTAAAGTCAACCACAATAATACAACAAAAAGAAATATCACCCATTACCAGTGTTATTAGCGGTCACCTTATTCAGTGCCCACTGGAAATTGATGGCCAAAATAGAGAATGACTCCTTTAATTTTCTCACATTCCTCTTGAAAGTCAAAAGAACGAATGGACTATTTTCAAAAGATGGGAATAGGCAATTTATCTTTGTTCATACTGGACAAACTATGTCTGCTCATCAGCACCTGTACATGAAGTAAATAGAAATAAAGAGTGTCCAGGGTGGAGGTAATGGGGGAAAAAATGACATTGTTTGGGGCGGGGGGGGGGCGGGGATAACAAGATTTAATAAAAGATGACAGAATATTACAGATAAAATATTTTAAAAGAGGAATCATAATAAGACTGAGAAGTAAAATTAAAGGAAACAGTACAAGAAGAATGGAATAAATGGACATGCTGCAATGAACCAGAGACAAATATCATTCCTAATAAAAAGAGGGAACATGTGGAACTCAAAAAAAAAAGAAATAGGGGCACCTGTGTGGCTCGGTTGGTTAAGTGTCTGCCTTTGGCCTAATTCATGATCCAGGGGTCCTGGGTTCATGGTCCTGGGATGGAGCCCTGCTCAGTGGGGAGCCTGCTTCTCCCTCTCCCTCTGCCCTGACCCCGACCCCATTAATGCTCTCGCTCACTATGTCTCTCTCTCAAATAAATAAAATCCTTTTATTTATTTTTTAAAATCCTTTTAAAAAAGAAATAGAGTATTACAACAGTTTAAAATCCAGAACCTCTAATGTTATTGGATTATAACCCATAAATAAGTCTAGGAGTTTATACTGATATAAATGGAATAAACAAATCAATGAGAAGAAACAGATTTTTCTTATTGAAAATCTCCAATTAATAAATGTAGGAAGAATAAAGGAAAAACAAAATTAGCATTGGACAGATATAATAATAATAATAATAATAATAATAATAATAATAGTTGCAGGTATGATCCATCAATGGATGCTAAAATTAGTGAGTGAAACTTTGAGGGGGAATTGAATATTTGCATGCTTGCAAATATTTTCCCCAAGATATTTAGTAACTTCAAGTGGGCAAAGAGTAACTTACATTAGAAAAACTCAAGATCAACAGACAGAACCTTAGTCAAATGATCACTAGGAATATCACTAATAATTAGACACTGACATGACATGCCCGCTGATATGCACTGAGAAGGGCAAAAAAATCACTTCTGTGTTTTAGCATGTATAACCTCATGCAAAGAACATAAAAAAAATGAGGGATATTCTATAAATTAAGTAACTGATGCACTTTAAAAGTGTCAAGATCTTGAAAGGTGAAGACTAAAGGATAGTCACAGATTGGACAAAGGAGACAGGACAAGTAAACATAGTGTGGAATCTTGAACCAGAATTTGAGGAGAAAAAGTTAATTAGGGGGAAACCTGGTGAAGTTTGAATAAAGTCTGTATTTTAATTAATAGTAGTATGCCTATGTTTATTTCCTGGTTCTGATCATTTTGCTGTGATTATGTGGGATGTTAACATTAGGGGGTGCTGGGTGAAGGCCATATGGAAGCTACTATTTTGCAGCTTTTCTGTAAATTCAAAGTTATTTTAAATAGAAGTTAAAAAAAAAAAACTCTGGACCTTAAGCAAAAACTTTAGACAAAACTTCTATTGTAGGAATGATGTACTGATACATTATTCATGTTTGGTTTTTGCTGTGTTTTGCTATATCAGGTGGTGTTTATTCTTTAGTATTTGTGATTATGCTCCCTTTCCTCAAGAGTGATTGCAGGGCACTGGCATTCTCAGGTCCAATCAAGATTCTGAATTTCAGATTCGGTAATGTGGCAAAGGACATAGAAAAGCAGCAACCTCCTGGTGACTCTATAAACTTGGGTAAGTATTAAACCAGTAGCAATCATACATAATAGGCTCATGTGAAGGGCACTTGCCTCTTCTCCTGGTACCAGGTGATTCTGGATCCCTATGTAATGATGGAGGTAAGGAAAGGGTAAATTTATTTACATTCCCATCAAATGTCTGAATAGAGGTTCAAATCAAATTACACTGATTTAAAGAAAATAATAATACATTTCTTGTGCCTTCAAGATTGTGGATTAAGATATATACTCACTATCCCTCCTAAATCTTCTGTTAATTATTAAATAAATAAAATTATGATAAAGAAATGTAGTTTTCTTTTTTTTGGACTAACATATAAACCACAAGTTCTCTGATTTGTAATGCTATTTCCAAATCCCTCTGCTCCAGACTTTGGAAAAGTCCCATTTAAAAAAAGAAAAAAATATTTATTTATTTGAGGGGGATGCATAAGGAGGAGGGACAGAGAGAGAGGGAATGTGAATCTAAGCAGACTTCATGCTGAGCATGGAGTCTGACTTTGGGGGTCCAGGCAGGCTCGATCGCAGGATCTTGAGATCACAACCTGAGCCAAAACCAAGAGTCAGGTGCTTAACTGACTACACTACCCAGGTGCCCCCTTACTATTGATTAGTGGGCTCAGGTACCTCTAAAATACAGTATCTCCATGCATTTTTTTTCTTCTTTTGAGATTTGAAAGAATTGACAATTTTCATGATGAGTTGCCATTTCTGTGACGTTGAGGTTTAAATTTATGTACTTTATGGCAGTGGATTCACAGAAGACACCTGACAGACTCATCAAACAGGTCATGAAACATTTCAGTAACCACTTTCTCTGCTTAGCAACCAAATGAATATCTCCCTCTTGTTTGGTTTAGACAAGCAAGCGACTGTGAATTTGTAGAGAACTTTGATACTTAGTTGATTCTACTAAAGTTCAGAAAAGAAGTTCCCAGGGTTATACTCCATCACTAACCAATTTCTTTCTTTCCATGGTGTGTGAGTGCATTTCACTGAGGATAGAAGAGTTTGATAGATGGCTTATCCAGAAAATAAATAACACAGTGTTTGCCAATTGCTGCTGTCTTTTATGCCTGGGTAACCTAGATTTGCATTAGAACCCAGCCACAATTTAACAACATAATTTATGGTGCTTCTAAAAGATCTGCTTTTTTTTTTTTTTAATTCCCTGGTCTGATCATCCAAGTTCATTCTTATTGTCACATTAGTGACTTAGAGGTTTCTATCTCCCCCTTGAAATTATCAGTTTAAGAATTTATGGTTGTACCCAAAGTAAATATTCTTTCATTCAGCATAAATAGTTTATAATGACATTATCCTTGACTCATATGGCTTTTACTGGGCTTTGGAGCCAGACAAACTTTAACTGTGATTAGTACTTAGAAGCTATACTAAATAGGAGCTGTACGTTTGTCCTCTGAGATTTATAATTTAACACAATGGGTTAGAACATGGGTTGTCCATGACTTAAAAAAAAAAAAAAGGATTGAAAACTTGGCCACAATACTTTTTGGTAAGCAAATTAAGTTTGTAAATATATATAAGATTGTCAATTGGAATGAAAGCACAGTTATCTTAGAATGATACCGTTAAAAGCTTGAGTTATCTAACTCCTCTTCCTCAAATTTCATGGTCTCCAAGCATGTCCATGATTTTCATGTTGATCTGTCTTCAATTCTTTTTTAACTCATTCAACATATGGAACTAATAATCTAGCAAGAGATAATGTATTGGTTCTCCCCTACCTCAACACTTCATAACTATAATTTCTCTTGGTAAATAAATAAAATAGCAACAAATTATTTTTTCCAAAGTGCCGAAGAAGAGGGAGTATTGTTGTGAATATTTCCAGAATGTTTATCTGTTTGTCCATAATTTGGCTTTCTGAAGTCTGCCTCAGTGAAATATGAATCTGATCTAGCCACCCCTACATACTGAAAGAGGAAGTCTTTGGGGTTTTCAAAGCAATGACTGAGTCCCAGCCACCTTTACTTGAAATCATTATGCTGTATTACTTCCAAGTTTATTCTTTTATTGATTTGCTTGGAATAATATCTCTGTGTTATTTACCAGCTGTGTGATTTTAGGCAAGTTATCTAGACTTCGTTAAGCCAATTTTCCTTAATCCCAAATGAAGCTAGTAATTTGTACCTTGTAGACATGTTGTTTGGATTAATTATAATACTTAGAAAGTGTATGGTGCATTTCTCTGGGTGCATAATAAATAATGTGATAGTAAAAATAAAATATAAGAAGTTCAATATAATTAATGTTTTTATAACAAATCTATCACCTTTCACTGTGAAGACAAATCTAAGAGCATAGCCTCAAAAAAAAAACTGCATTAGTATATCCAAAATACATTTAAAAAAAAGATTTTATTTATTTATTCATGAAAGACACAGAGAGAGAGGCAGAGACATAGGCAGAGGGAGAAACAGGCTCCCTGTGGGGAACTTGATGCAGGACTTGATCCCAGGG